>NC_092714.1:4508292-4856418 GCF_047496885.1 Scyliorhinus torazame
GCGGAGAGTGGGGGTCAGGAGAGGTGTGTGGGGAGGGGTGTGTGTGTGGGGGAGGAGTGGGTGTGTGGGGGAGGAGTGGGTGTGTGGGGGAGGAGTGGGTGTGTGGGGAGGGGTGTGGGGGGTCAGGTGGTGTGTGTGGGGAGGAGTGTGTGTGTGGGGGAGGGGTGTGTGTGTGGGGGAGGGGTGTGTGTGTGGGGGAGGGGTGTGTGTGTGGGGGAGGGGTGTGGTGGGGTCAGATGATGTGTGTGGGGAGGAGTGTGTGTGTGGGGGAGGAGTGTGTGTGTGGGGGAGGGGTGTGTGTGTGGGGGAGGGGTGTGTGTGTGGGGGAGGGGTGTGTGTGTGGGGGAGGGGTGGGTGTGGGGGGTCAGGTGGTGTGTGTGGGGGAGGAGTGTGTGTGTGGGGAGGGGTGTGTGGGGGGTGTGGAGGGGTCAGGTGGTGTGTGGGGGAGGGCTGTGTGTGTGGGGGGGAGGGGTGTGTGTGGGGGAGGGGTGTGTGTGGGGAGGGGTGTGTGGGGGGAGGGGTGTGAGGGGAGGGGGGTGTGGGGGGAGGGGTGTGTGGGGGGGGAGGGGTGTGTGTGGGGGAGGAGTGTGTGGGGAGGGGTGTGGGGGGTCAGGTGGTGTGTGTGGGGGGGGGGTCAGGAGGGGTGTGGGGGAGGGGTGTGTGGGGGTCAGGTGGTGTGTGGGGGAGGGGTGTGTGTGTGGGGGAGGGGTGTGTGTGTGGGGGAGGGGTGTGTGTGTGGGGGAGGGGGGTGTGTGTGTGGGGGAGGGGTGTGGGGGGGTCAGGTGGTGTGTGTGGGGGAGGAGTGTGTGGGGAGGGGTGTGGGGGGGTCAGGTGGTGTGTGTGGGGGAGGGGTGTGGGGGGGGGTCAGGAGGGGTGTGTGTGTGGGGGAGGGGTGTGTGTGTGTGGGGGAGGGGTGTGTGTGTGGGGGAGGGTTGTGTGTGTGGGGGAGGGGTGTGTGTGGGGAGGGGTGTGGGGGGGTCAGGTGGTGTGTGTGGGGGAGGGGTGTGTGGGGGGAGGGGTGCGGGGGAGGGGTGCGTGTGTGGGGGAGGGGTGTGTGGGGGTCAGGTGGTGTGTGTGGGGGAGGGGTTTGTGGGGAGTGGTGTGGGGGGATCAGGTGGTGTGTGTGGGGAGGGGTGTGTGGGGGAGGGGTGTGTGGGGGTCAGGTGGTGTGTGTGTGGGAGAGGGGTGCGTGTGGGGGAGGGGTGTGTGGGGGGAGGGGTGTGTGGGGGGGAGGGGGTAGTGGAGGAGGGGGGGTGTGGGGGAGGGGGGTGTGTGGGGGAGGGGAGAGTGGGGGTCAGGTGGTGTGTGTGGGGGAGGGGTGTGTGGGGGAGGGGTGTGTGGGGGGAGGGGTGTGTGGAGGGGGAGGGGTGTGTGGAGGGGGAGGGGTGTGTGGAGGGGGAGGGGTGTGTGGGGGAGGGGGGGGGGGGGTGGGGGAGGGGTGTGTGTGGGGGGAGGGGAGAGTGGGGGTCAGGTGGTGTGTGTGGGGAGGGGTGTGTGGGGGTAGGGGGAGGGGTGTGCGGGGAGGGGAGAGTGGGGGTCAGGTGGTGTGTGTGGGGAGGGGTGTGTGGGGAGGGGTGTTTGTGTGGGGGAGGGGTGTGTGTGCGGGGGAGGGGTGTGTGTGTGGGGGAGGGGTGTGGGGGGTCAGGTGGTGTGTGTGGGGGAGGAGTGTGTGTGTGGGGAGGGGTGTGTGTGGGGGGAGGGGTGTGTGGGGAGGGGTGTGGGGGGGTCAGGTGGTGTGTGGGGAGGGCTGTGTGTGTGTGGGAGGGGTGTGTGTGGGGAGGGGTGTGGGGGGTCAGGTGGTGTGTGTGGGAAGGAGTGTGTGTGTGGGGAGGGGTGTGTGTGGGGGGAGGGGTGTGTGGGGAGGGGTGTGGGGGGGTCAGGTGGTGTGTGGGGGAGGGGTGTGTGTGTGGGGGAGGAGTGGGTGTGTGGGGAGGGGTGTGTGGGGAGGGGTGTGGGGGGTCAGGTAGTGTGTGGGGGTGGGGTGTGTGTGTGGGGGAGGGGTGTGTGTGGGGAGGGGTGTGGGGGGGTCAGGTGGTGTTTGTGGGGGAGGGGTGTGTGGGGGGAGGGGTGTGAGGGGAGGGGAGGGGTGTGAGGGGAGGGGAGGGGTGCGGGGGAGGGGTGTGTGTGTGGGGGAGGGGTGTGTGTGTGGGGGAGGGGTGTGTGGGGGTCAGGTGGTGTGTGTGGGGGAGGGGTTTGTGGGGAGGGGTGTGGGGGGGGTCAGGTGGTGTGTGTGTGGGGAGGGGTGCGTGTGGGGGAGGGCTGTGTGTGTGGGGGAGGGGTGTGTGTGGGGAGGGGTGTGTGGGGGGAGGGGTGTGGGGGGGAGGGGTGTGGGGGGGGGAGGGGTGTGCAGGGGTCAGGTGGTGTGTGTGGGGGAGGAGTGTGTGTGGGGGAGGAGTGTGTGGGGAGGGGTGTGGGGGGGGTCAGGTGGTGTGTGTGGGGGAGGGGAGTGTGTGTGTGGGGGAGGTGTGTGGGGGAGGTGTGTGGGGGGGGTCAGGAGGGGTGTGGGGGAGGGGTGTATGGGGGTCAGGTGGTGTGTGGGGGAGGGGTGTGTGTGTGGGGGAGGGGTGTGTGTGGGGAGGGGTGTGGGGGGGTCAAGTGGTGTTTGTGGGGGAGGGGTGTGTGGGGGGAGGGGTGTGAGGGGAGGGGAGGGGTGTGAGGGGAGGGGAGGGGTGCGGGGGAGGGGCGTGTGTGTGGGGGAGGGGTGTGTGGGGGTCAGGTGGTGTGTGTGGGGGAGGGGTTTGTGGGGAGGGGTGTGGGGGGGTCAGGTGGTGTGTGTGTGGGGAGGGGTGCGTGTGGGGGAGGGTGTGTGGGGGGAGGGGTGTGTGGGGGGAGGGGTGTGTGGGGGAGGGGGGTGTGTGGGGGAGGGGTGTGTGTGGGGGGAGGGGAGAGTGGGGGTCAGGTGGTGTGTGTGGGGGAGGGGTGTGTGGGGGTAGGGGGAGGGGTGTGAGGGGAGGGGAGAGTGGGGGTCAGGTGGTGTGTGTGGGGAGGGGTGTGTGGGGAGGGGTGTGGGGGGTCAGGTGGTGTGTGGGAGAGGGGTGTGTGTGTGGGGGAGGGGTGTGTGTGGGGAGGGGTGTGGGGGGGTCAGGTGGTGTTTGTGGGGGTGGGGTGTGTGGGGGGAGGGGTGTGAGGGGAGGGGAGGGTTGTGAGGGGAGGGGTGCGGGGGAGGGGTGTGTGTGTGGGGGAGGGGTGTGTGGGGGTCAGGTGGTGTGTGTGGGGGAGGGGTTTGTGGGGAGGGGTGTGGGGGTCAGGTGGTGTGTGTGTGGGGAGGGGTGCGTGTGGGGGAGGGGTGTGTGGGGGGAGTGGTGTGTGGGGGAGGGCTGTGTGTGGGGGAGGGGTGCGTGTGGGGGAGGGGTGTGTGGGGGTCAGGTGGTGTGTGTGGGGGAGGGGTGTGTGGGGGTAGGGGGAGGGGTGTGAGGGGAGGGGAGAGTGGGGGTCAGGTGGTGTGTGTGGGGAGGGGTGTGTGGGGAGGGGTGTGGGGGGTCAGGTGGTGTGTGTGGGGAGGAGTGTGTGTGGGGGGGAGGGGTGTGTGTGTGGGGGAGGGGTGTGGTGGGGTCAGATGATGTGTGTGGGGGAGGGGTGTGTGTGTGGGGAGGGGTGGGTGTGTGGGGGAGGGGTGGGTGTGTGGGGGAGGGGTGGGTGTGTGGGGGAGGGGTGTGGGGGATCAGGTGGTGTGTGTGTGGGGAGGGGTGTGTGGGGAGGGGTGTGGGGGGGTCAGGTGGTGTGTGGGGAGGGGTGTGTGGGGGTCAGGTGGTGTGTGGGGAGGGGTGTGGGGAGGGCTGTGTGTGTGGGGGAGGGGTGTGGGGAGGGCTGTGTGTGTGGGGGAGGGGTGTGTGGGGGAGGGGTGTGTGTGGGGAGGGGTGTGTGTGTGGGGGAGGGGTGTGTGGGGGAGGGGTGTGTGTGGGGAGGGGTGTGTGGGGGAGGGGTGTGGGGGGGAGGGGTGTGAGGGGAGGGGTGCGGGGGAGGGGTGTGTGTGTGGGGGAGGGGTGTGTGTGGGGGCGGGGTGTGTGTGGGGGCGGGGTGTGTGTGGGGGGAGGGGTGTGGGGGAGGGGTGTGTGGGGGTCAGGTGGTGTGTGGGGGAGGGGTGTGTGGGAGGAGGGGTGTGTGGGGGGAGGGGTGTGAGGGGAGGGGTGTGGGGGGGTCAGGTGGTGTGTGTGTGAGGGGAGGGGTGTGTGGGGAGTGGTGTGGGGGGGTCAGGTGGTGTGTGTGGGGGAGGGGTGTGGGGGAGGGGTGTGTGGGGAGGGGTGTGGGGGAGGGGTGTGTGGGGTCAGGTGGTGTGTGAGGGGAGGGGTGCGGGGAGGGGGGGGGTGTGGGGAGGGGTGTGGGGGTCAGGTGGTGTTGTGTGAGGGGAGGGGTGTGTGGGGAGTGGGGGGGGTGTGGGGGAGGGGTGTCTGGGGGAGGGGTGTGTGGGGAGGGGTGTGGGGGGTCAGGTGGTGTGTGGGGGGAGGGGTGCGGGGTAGGGGGGTGTGTGTGGGGAGAGGTGTGGGGGGGTCAGGTGGTGTGTGTGTGAGGGGAGGGTTCTGTTGGGGGAGGGTTGTGTGGGGGGGGAGGGTTGTGTGGGGGGGGGGGGGGGTCGGGGTGTGGGAGCAACCTGCTGATATTCTCCACTGAAAGACACACGTGAAGATGGGCCTTTTAACTGAGCTCCCAGACTGAAAGTGGATCGATCGCTTGGTTCGATCCAAGCTGGGTTCGGATGTGTGAAGTGAATATATGTGATTTGAGCTGGATTCCTGCCGTGCTGTGATATCAGCCTGCTGACCTCACAGCTTGGTCACTGGGGCAGAGTGGGACACAGATGAGTGACAGTGCTGAGTACACACTGACTCTGATGGGCGGCAGTTCAAAAGGACTGAAAGCAGCTCCGATTGACAAATCTGGTCTTTTCTCAGTAGCGGCAAAGATGTGTTGTTGGTGAAGACAGTCAGAGCGAGAAACAGAGACAGATACACAGACAGAGACAGATACACAGACAGATACACACAGACAGGCAGGCAGGAAGACAGACAGGCAGACAGGCAGAGAGACAGATACACAGACAGGCAGAGAGACAGATACACAGACAGGCAGGCAGACAGATAGACAGACGGACAGAGAGACAGGCAGATACACAGACAGGCAGGCAGGAAGACAGACAGGCAGACAGACAGACAGATACACAGACAGGCAGGCAGGCAGACAGACAGATACACAGACAGGCAGGCAGGCAGACAGGCAGGCAGATACACAGACAGGCAGGCAGGCAGAGAGACAGATACACAGACAGGCAGGCAGACAGACAGACAGATACACAGACAGGCAGGCAGGCAGACAGGCAGGCAGATACACAGACAGGCAGGCAGGCAGACAGACAGACAGATACACAGACAGGCAGGCAGACAGATAGGCAGGCAGACAGACAGGCAGACAGATAGACAGACAGAGAGACAGATACACAGAAGGCAGGCAGGCAGACAGGCAGATACACAGACAGACAGGCTGCAGCTCTGCTCTGCTACATTAAGGGTCAGTGTTACACGGCGTGTCCCTGGGTGTAAGCGAGTCTGCTGCGGAGTGGGGATAGAGTGTGTGAATCGTACAGAGTGCTCAATGGGCTGCACTAAATTAGTTCTTCACTCTCTGGCAGTCACATTCCCAATCGCCTTGTCTATTATATACCTGAGCTGACATTGTGCTGGGTGCTGAGTCGGTGAATTACTGTTTGTCAGCAGCCCAACGTCGCAGACAGGGGCCAGGTTGCAGGGACGGTTTGAGCAGAGTGATCCTCTTCAATAGGAAGATAATAGACACCTGGTGTCAGAAGCCTCTATCACATCACTATCTCCCCCCCCCCCCCCTGCTCAGGTTAGCACGGTAGCACAGTGGTTAGCACTGCTGCCTCACAGCGCCAGGGACCCGGGTTCGATTCCCGGCTGGGTCACTGTCTGTGCGGCGTCTCCACGTTCTCCTCGTGTCTGCGTGGGTTTCCTCCGGGTGCTCCGGTTTCCTCCCACAAGCCCAAAGATGAGCAGGTGAGGGGGATTGGCCATGATAAATTGCCACAAAGTGCCCAGGGATGTGTGGGTTAGGTTTTTTGTGCGTGGCTGGCTCAGCCAGAATCTATTACCCATCCCTAATTGCCCTTGAGAAAGTGGTGGTGAACTGCCTTCAAGAACCGCTGCAGTCCATGTAGTGTAGGTACACCCACTGTGTTGTTAGGGAGGGAGCTCCAGGATTCTGACCCAGCGACAGTGAAGGAACGGTCGATATATTTCCAAGGCTAATTTTCCCACACCCCCATCCTGCCAGGGACCCTGACACTTCGAGGCCAATGGTCGCTTCTCAAATGCTGGACTGACTACGATGCGTGAATTCACCCCAGCCTGGGGGTTTGATTCCGCACCATGTGGACCGGGTTTACTGCTGCGACTCACATTCACCTGTGTTGAATTATTTAGCTTCTAAATCTCTCTGCAGCGGCCTAGCCAGTGAAGCTCACAATCTGAGAATTAAAACAAAAACCTCATTAATCTCTCACAACAGCTCAGTGTCCGAATCCGAGCTCAAACTTCCTTCATTTTCACCAACGGAAACCTTACTAAGGGGCTGGTTTAGCGCACTGGGCTAAATTGCTGGCTTTGAAAGCAGACCAAGGCAGGCCAGCAGCACGGTTCGATTCCCGTACCAGCCTCCCCGAACAGGCACTGAATGTGGCGACTAGGGGCTTTTCACAGTATCTTCATTTGAAGCCTACTTGTGACAATAAGCGATTTTCATTTCATTTTTCATTCATTTCATTTCATTACTGTCAAAATACCGTGACCTCATCTCCAAGCAATAGATAGCAGACAAAACATGGCTCAGCTGTCAATAAATTTCCTTAATTTAATTTAATTCATACCTATTAATATAATGACCTTTTATGTTATCCCATTAAGTGTGTACATTAGCTCGCTGTTGGTCTATTGAGAGTCTCAGTGAGAATTCTGTCTCCTTCATTAATAAGGAACCATTTCCAATTCTGTTTTATTACATTCTGTATTATTTATCTGACTTGAGCGAGTGCAGCATAGGTTGCTAATGGGCATGACGGAATAAAAGGAATTCAGCAACAGGGGATGGGGCTGGGTATGTCGTGGAAACTAATTCGGGGGAGATGGAACACCTGAAAACCAGATGATTGCAACTGACCAGCAGAGTCCCAGCAGCCAGGTAAATGATTCCCACAAAAACTGAGACCAGCAGCCGGGTAAACTGTCCCCACAGAAACTGAAACCAGCAGGGTCCCAGCAGCCGGGTAAACTATTCCCACAAAAACTGAGACCAGCAGAGTGCCAGAAACCAGATAAACTGTTCCCAGAGAAACTGAGACCAGCAGGGACCCAGCAGCCGGGTAAACTGTTCCCAGAGAAACTGAGACCAGTAGGAACCCAGCAGCCAGGTAAACTGTTCCCACAGAAACTGAGACCAGTAGGGACCCAGCAGCCAGGTAAACTGTTCCCACAGAAACTGAGACCAGTAGGGACCCAGCAGCCGGGTAAACTGTTCCCACACAAACTGAGACCAGCAGAGTCCCATCAGCCGGGTAAACTGTTCCCAGAGAAACTGAGACCAGCAGAGAGCCAGAAATCAGATAAACTGTTCCCACAGAAACTGAGACCAGCAGAATGCCGGAAACCAGTTAACTGTTCCCAGAGAAACTGAGACCAGCAGGGACCCAGCAGGCAGGTATACTGTTCCCACAGAAACTGAGACAAGTAAGGACCCAGCAGCCGGGTAAACTGTTCCCATAGAAACTGAGACCAGCAGAATGCCAGAAACCAGATAAACTGTTCCCACAGAAACTGAGACCAGCAGGAACTCAGCAGCCAGGTAAACTGCTCCCACAGAAACTGAGACCAGCAGAGTCCCAGCAGCCGGGTAAACTGTTCCCACACAAACTGAGACCAGCAGAGTCCCAGCAGCCGGGTAAACTGTTCCCACAGAAACTGAGACCAGTAGGGACCCAGCAGCCGGGTAAACTGTTCCCACAGAAACTGAGACCAGTAGGGACCCAGCAGCCAGGTAAACTATTCCC
This sequence comes from Scyliorhinus torazame, assembly GCF_047496885.1. Lineage (NCBI taxonomy): Eukaryota > Metazoa > Chordata > Chondrichthyes > Carcharhiniformes > Scyliorhinidae > Scyliorhinus > Scyliorhinus torazame. Next base: position 4,516,346 of record NC_092714.1, read on the forward strand.
AGAGAAACTGAGACCAGAAGGGACCCAGCAACCAGGTAAACTGTTCCCACACAAACTGAGACCAGTAGGGACCCAGCAGCCGGGTAAACTGTTCCCAGAGAAACTGAGACCAGTAGGGACCCAGCAGCCAGGTAAACTATTCCCAGAGAAACTGAGACCAGAAGGGACCCAGCAACCAGGTAAACTGTTCCCACAGAAACTGAGACCAGTAGGGACCCAGCAGCCGGGTAAACTGTTCCCACAGAAACTGAGACCAGCAGGGACCCAGCAGCCAGGTAAACTGTTCCCAGAGAAACTGAGACCAGCAGAGTCCCAGCACCCGGGTAAACTGTTCCCACACAAACTGAGACCAGCAGAGTGCCAGAAACCAGATAAACTGTTCCCACAGAAACTGAGACCAGCAGGGACCCAGCAGCCGGGTAAACTGTTCCCAGAGAAACTGAGACCAGTAGGGACACAGCAGCCAGGTAAACTATTCCCAGAGAAACTGAGACAAGCAGGGACCCAGCAACCAGGTAAATTGTTCCCACAGAAACTGAGACCAGCAGGGACCCAGCAACCAGGTAAACTGTTCCCGGAGAAACTGAGACCAGCAGGGACCCAGCAGCCAGGTAAACTGTTCCCACAGAAACTGAGACCAGCTGAGTGCCAGAAACCAGATAAACTGTTCCCACAGAAACTGAGACCAGCAGGGACCCAGCAGCCAGGTAAACTGTTCCCATAGAAACTGAGACCAGCAGAGTCCCAGCAGCCAGGTAAATGATTCCCACAAAAACTGAGACCAGCAGCCGGGTAAACTGTTCCCACAGAAACTGAGACCAGTAGGGACCCAGCAGCCAGGTAAACTGTTCCCACAGAAACTGAGACCAGGAGAATGCCAGAAACCAGGTAAACTGTTCCCACAGAAACTGAGACCACCAGGTTCCCAGCAGCTGGGTAAACTGTTCCCACAGAAACTGAGACAAGCAGGGTCCCAGCAGCCAGGTCAACTGTTCCCACACAAACTGAGACCAGCAGAGTCCCAGCAGCCAGGTAAACTGCTCCCACAGAAACTTAGACCAGCAGGGACCCAGCAGCCAGGTAAACTGTTCCCACACAAACTGAGACCAGCAGGGACCCAGCAGCCAGGTAAACTGCTCCCACAGAAACTGAGACCTGTAGGAACCCAGGAGCCAGGTAAACTGTTCCCACAGAAACTGAGACCAGCAGAGTTCCAGCAGCCGGGTAAACTGTTCCCACAGAAACTGAGACCAGCAGGGTCCCAGCAGCCAAATAAACTGTTCCCACAGAAACTGAGACCAGAAGAGTTCCAGCAGCCGGGTAAACTGTTCCCACAGAAACTGAGACCAGCAGGGACCCAGCAGCCAGGTAAACTGTTCCCACAAAAACTGAGACCAGCAGAGTGCCAGAAACCAGATAAACTGTTCCCACAGAAACTGAGACCAGCAGGGACCCAGCAGCCAGATAACTGTTCCCAGATAAACGGAAACCAGCAGAGTCCCAGCAGCCAGATAAACTGTTCCCACAGAAACTGAGACCAGTAGGGACCCAGCAGCCGGGTAAACTGTTCCCACAGAAACTGAGACCAGCAGGGACCCAGCAGCCAGGTAAACTGTTCCCAGAGAAACTGAGACCAGCAGAGTCCCAGCAGCCAGGTAAACTGTTCCCACACAAACTGAGACCAGTAGGGACCCAGCAGCCGGGTAAACTGTTCCCAGAGAAACTGAGACCAGTAGGGACCCAGCAGCCAGGTAAACTATTCCCAGAGAAACTGAGACCAGTAGGGACCCAGCAACCAGGTAAACTGTTCCCACAGAAACTGAGACCAGTAGGGACCCAGCAGCCAGGTAAACTGTTCCCAGAGAACTGAGACCAGCAGGAACCCAGCTTCCAGGTAAACTGTTCCCAGAGAAACTGAGACCAGCAGGGTTCCAGCAGCCAGGTAAACTGTTCCCACAGAAACTGAGACCAGCAGAGTGCCAGAAACCAGATAAACTGTTCCCACAGAAACTGAGACCAGCAGGGACCCAGCAGCCAGGTAAACTGTTCCCACAGAAACTGAGACCAGCAGAGTCCCAGCAGCCAGGTAAATGATTCCCACAAAAACTGAGACCAGCAGCCGGGTAAACTGTTCCCACAGAAACTGAGACCAGTAGGGACCCAGCAGCCAGGTAAACTGTTCCCACAGAAACTGAGACCAGCAGAATGCCAAAAACCAGATAAACTGTTCCCACAGAAACTGAGACCAGCAGGGACCCAGCAGCCAGGTAAACTGTTCCCACAGAAACTGAGACCAGCAGGTTCCCAGCAGCTGGGTAAACTGTTCCCACAGAAACTGAGACAAGCAGGGTCCCAGCAGCCAGGTCAACTGTTCCCACACAAACTGAGACCAGCAGAGTCCCAGCAGCCAGGTAAACTGCTCCCACAGAAACTGAGACCAGAAGAGTTCCAGCAGCCGGGTAAACTGTTCCCACAGAAACTGAGACCAGCAGAGTACCAGCAGCCAGATAAACTGTTCCCAGAGAAACGGAAACCAGCAGGGTCTCAGCAGCCAGGTAAACTGTTCCCACAGAAACTGAGACCAGCAGAGTCCCAGCAACCAGATAACTGTTCCCAGAGAAACGGAAACAGCAGAGTCCCAGCAGCCAGATAAACTGTTCCCACAGAAACTGAGACCAGTAGGGACCCAGCAGCCTGGTAAACTGTTCCCACAGAAACTGAGACCAGCAGGGACCCAGCAGCCAGGTAAACTGTTCCCAGAGAAACTGAGACCAGCAGAGCCCCAGCAGCCGGGTAAACTGTTCCCACAGTAACTGAGACCAGCAGAGTTCCAGCAGCCGGGTAAACTGTTCCCACAGAAACTGAGACCAGCAGGGTCCCAGCAGCCAGATAAACTGTTCCCACAGAAACTGAGACCAGAAGAGTTCCAGCAGCCGGGTAAACTGTTCCCACAGAAACTGAGACCAGCAGAGTCCCAGCAGCCAGGTAAACTGTTCCCAGAGAAACTGAGACCAGCAGAGTCCCAGCAGCAGGGTAAACTGTTCCCACACAAACTGAGACCAGTAGGGACCCAGCAGCCTGGTAAACTGTTCCCACAGAAACTGAGACCAGCAGGGACCCAGCAGCCAGGTAAACTGTTCCCAGAGAAACTGAGACCAGCAGAGTCCCAGCAGCCGGGTAAACTGTTCCCACACAAACTGAGACCAGTAGGGACCCAGCAGCCGGGTAAACTGTTCCCAGAGAAACTGAGACCAGTAAGGACCCAGCAGCCAGGTAAACTATTCCCAGAGAAACTGAGACCAGCAGGGACCCAGCAGCCGGGTAAACTGTTCCCAGAGAAACTGAGACCAGCAGGGACCCAGCAGCCAGGTAAACTGTTCCCACAGAAACTGAGACCAGCAGAGTGCCAGAAACCAGATAAACTGTTCCCACAGAAACTGAGACCAGCAGGGACCCAGCAGCCAGGTAAACTGTTCCCACAGAAACTGAGACCAGCAGAGTCCCAGCAGCCAGGTAAATGATTCCCACAAAAACTGAGACCAGCAGCCGGGTAAACTGTTCCCACAGAAACTGAGACCAGTAGGGACGCAGCAGCCAGGTAAACTGTTCCCACAGAAACTGAGACCAGCAGAATGCCAAAAACCAGATAAACTGTTCCCACAGAAACTGAGACCAGCAGGGACCCAGCAGCCAGGTAAACTGTTCCCACAGAAACTGAGACCAGCAGGTTCCCAGCAGCTGGGTAAACTGTTCCCACAGAAACTGAGACCAGCAGGGACCCAGCAGCCAGGTAAACTGTTCCCACACAAACTGAGACCAGCAGAGTCCCAGCAGCCAGGTAAACTGCTCCCACAGAAACTTAGACCAGCAGGGACCCAGCAGCCAGGTAAACTGTTCCCACACAAACTGAGACCAGCAGGGACCCAGCAGCCAGGTAAACTGCTCCCACAGAAACTGAGACCAGCAGAATCCCAGCAGCAGGGTAAACTGTTCCCACACAAACTGAGACCAGTAGGGACCCAGCAGCCTGGTAAACTGTTCCCACAGAAACTGAGACCAGCAGGGACCCAGCAGCCAGGTAAACTGTTCCCAGAGAAACTGAGACCAGCAGAGTCCCAGCAGCCGGGTAAACTGTTCCCACACAAACTGAGACCAGTAGGGACCCAGCAGCCGGGTAAACTGTTCCCAGAGAAACTGAGACCAGTAAGGACCCAGCAGCCAGGTAAACTATTCCCAGAGAAACTGAGACCAGCAGGGACCCAGCAGCCAGGTAAACTGCTCCCCGAGAACTGAGACCAGCAGAGTGCCAGAAACCAGATAAACTGTTCCCACAGAAACTGAGACCAGCAGGGACCCAGCAACCAGGTAAACTGTTCCCAGAGAAACTGAGACCAGCAGGGACCCAGCAGCCAGGTAAACTGTTCCCACAGAAACTGAGACCAGCAGAGTGCCAGAAACCAGATAAACTGTTCCCACAGAAACTGAGACCAGCAGGGACCCAGCAGCCAGGTAAACTGTTCCCACAGAAACTGAGACCAGCAGAGTCCCAGCAGCCAGGTAAATGATTCCCACAAAAACTGAGACCAGCAGCCGGGTAAACTGTTCCCACAGAAACTGAGACCAGTAGGGACGCAGCAGCCAGGTAAACTGTTCCCACAGAAACTGAGACCAGCAGAATGCCAAAAACCAGATAAACTGTTCCCACAGAAACTGAGACCAGCAGGGACCCAGCAGCCAGGTAAACTGTTCCCACAGAAACTGAGACCAGCAGGTTCCCAGCAGCTGGATAAACTGTTCCCACAGAAACTGAGACAAGCAGGGTCTCAGCAGCCAGGTAAACTGTTCCCACACAAACTGAGACCAGCAGAGTCCCAGCAGCCAGGTAAACTGCTCCCACAGAAACTTAGACCAGCAGGGACCCAGCAGCCAGGTAAACTGTTCCCACACAAACTGAGACCAGCAGGGACCCAGCAGCCAGGTAAACTGCTCCCACAGAAACTGAGACCAGTAGGAACCCAGCAGCCAGGTAAACTGTTCCCACAGAAACTGAGACCAGCAGAGTGCCAGAAACCAGATAAACTGTTCCCACAGAAACTGAGACCAGCAGGGACCCAGCAGCCAGGTAAACTGCTCCCACAGAAACTGAGACCAGCAGCCAGATAAACTTCCCACAGAAACTGAAACCAGCAGAGCCCTAGCAGCCGGGTAAACTGTTCCCACAGTAACTGAGACCAGCAGAGTTCCAGCAGCCGGGTAAACTGTTCCCACAGAAACTGAGACCAGCAGGGTCCCAGCAGCCAGATAAACTGTTCCCACAGAAACTGAGACCAGAAGAGTTCCAGCAGCCGGGTAAACTGTTCCCACAGAAACTGAGACCAGCAGAGTCCCAGCAGCCAGGTAAACTGTTCCCAGAGAAACTGAGACCAGCAGAGTCCCAGCAGCCGGGTAAACTGTTCCCACACAAACTGAGACCAGTAGGGACCCAGCAGCCTGGTAAACTGTTCCCACAGAAACTGAGACCAGCAGGGACCCAGCAGCCAGGTAAACTGTTCCCAGAGTAACTGAGACCAGCAGAGTCCCAGCAGCCGGGTAAACTGTTCCCACACAAACTGAGAACAGTAGGGACCCAGCAGCCTGGTAAACTGTTCCCACAGAAACTGAGACCAGCAGGGACCCAGCAGCCAGGTAAACTGTTCCCAGAGAAACTGAGACCAGTAGGGACCCAGCAGCCAGGTAAACTATTCCCAGAGAAACTGAGACCAGCAGGGACCCAGCAACCAGGTAAACTGTACCCACAGAAACTGAGACCAGTAGGGACCCAGCAGCCAGATAAACTGTTCCCAGAGAAACGGAAACCAGCAGGGTCCCAGCAGCCAGATAAACTGTTCCCAGAGAAACGGAAACCAGCAGAGTCCCAGCAGCCAGATAAACTGTTCCCACAGAAACTGAGTCCAGCAGAGTTCCAGCAGCCGGGCAAACTGTTACCACAGAAACTGAGACCAGCAGGGTCCCAGCAGCCAGATAAACTGTTCCCACAGAAACTGAGACCAGCAGGGTTCCAGCAGCCGGGTAAACTGTTCCCACACAAACTGAGACCAGCAGAGTCCCAGCAGCCGGGTAAACTGTTCCCACAGAAACTGAGACCAGCAGAGTCCCAGCAGGCAGGTAAACAGCGCTTGGGGCAGAGACACAATCCACAGCAGTCTGGTGTGATTCTCATTTTTACTCAGATCTTGACAGGCCTGCTGTATATTTCCGATTGTTTTCTGTTCTGCGGGCAGGCTGGCCAGAGGACACAGTACCTAAGAAAATGCATCCCCGGCTCATAGCATACTGTAAAACCCTTACTCACAGCAGATGGTTCATCTTCTATGATTAACAAGATTCTGGAAGAATTGGTGTTTTTTTAAAGACACTGTCCCATAAAGGGTTAATGCAGGGACCTTGGGTTGCTGTCATTTGTGGAAAAGAGAGGATTTGACAAGGAAAAGGTAACTAAGCAGTTTTAAAGAAGCTGAAATTCCCTTGAACTTGAGGGATTGTTCATAAAAGTTCACATGGTGATTTATGGCTTTTGAAAAATAAAAATGCCTGACAAACTCTGTTTCAAAACTTGCTTTGGAGGAGTGGAATGAAAGCTGCTTGTGTAGTGAAGAGCACAGCCCTTTACAATTCAGAGATAACCCACAGCCTGAAGCTGCTCCCGAGCTCTGAAATTATGGCCGAGATTCTCCGAAAATGGGGCTATGTCCCCACGCCCGTTGGAAAACAGGCGCGAAAACGGGCGCCTTGTAGCCCCCGGTCGCGGGCCTGTCCGTCGTGGAGGACCCCCCGGAGTCTGATTCCCCCGCCCCCCCCACCAGGACGGCCTGCGTGGCCGCGAGCCGAGCTCCCGCCGGGTGGAACCAGGTTGGAACCACGGCGGCGGAACTCAGCTGTTCAATCGCGGAGAATCGCCGCGGGGGCCTCTTTTAACGGCCCCCGACCGGCGCCACGTCGACCGTGCGCGCACAGCTGGCGGCAATGTTCCGGTCCACGGCGAATCACGTCCCGGCGCACGGGTCTGAGACACCGAGTGCGGTTTTGGTGCCGAGGCTCAGGGAATCCCGGCCTAAGTGTCGATAATTATTCCACGAGTTCTGAAAAGTAGTGGTTTTGCAGACCAGGGTCCCAGGATCTGGACGACACGCTAAAACTGGCTACCTGTCTGGAGGCCGCTTTTCAGAGCCTTACTGCGTTCCCGGCCAATCACGCGAACCCCCTCGTGGGCCCCCGACCCGAGACTACCCCAGGCCTGTGCCGCGCGGCTGCCCGCCCATCATGGGCGGTAGCCTGCTACTTTTGCGGCGAGTCCCAACACCCCCGACTGCACTGCCCGGCCCGCAATGCGAACTGCAGCAGCTGCGGGCGGAAAGGACACTTCGCCAAGGTCTGCCTGGCCAGGTCTAAGAACTCGAACTCACAGACCCGATCCACAGACTCACAGGCCCGCAGACCCCGTAAGGTGGCAGCGTGTCTGCCGACTCCGCCTCCGCACAACACGTGCGATCCATGGGGGCCGCCATCTTGGCCACCATCTGCTACGCCACTCGACGCGTACCACCTACACGGACAGCCATCGTGGGGCCGCCCCAGCACCGCCGATCACGCCGCCGGCTACCCCCAGCTCAACGCGGTCACCCTGGACCAGTCGCGACCTAAGCACCTCCGGAGCTCCATGATGGCCATCCGGGTTAACGGGTACGAGACACCTTGCCTCTTCGACTCCGGGAGCGCAGAGAGCTTCATTCACCCGGACACGGTAAGACGCTGCTCGCTCCCAATATCCCCGATGCAACAAACCGTATCCCTCGCCTCTGGGTCGCACTCGGTGCAAATCCAAGGGTGCACTACTGCAACCCGAGCGATACAGGGCGCTGAGTACGCTAATTTTCAACTATATGTGCTCCCAGACCTCTGTGCTCCTCCCCTTTTGGGACTCGACTTCCAGAGCAACCTCAGGAGCCTAACTCTTAAGTTCGGGGGGCCCCTGCCCCCGCTCACCATATGCAGCCTTGCGACCCTAAAAATCGACCCCCCCCCCTCTTCGCAAACCTCACCGCCGATTGCAAGCCAGTAGCCACCAGAAGCAGGCGGTATAGCTGCAGGACAGGACGTTCATTAGGTCCGAGGTCCAGCGTCTCTTGCGGAAGGGGGTCATAGAAGCCAGCAATAGCCCCTGGAGAGCTCAGGTGGTGGTTGTCAAGACCGGGGAAAAGTTCCGGATGGTGGTTGATTACAGCCAGACCATTAACCAGTTTACGCAACTCGATGCGTACCCCCTTCCCCGGATTGCAGACATGGTAAATCAGATCGCTCACTACCGCGTGTTCTCCACGGTGGATCTGAAGTCTGCATACCACCAGCTCCCAATCCGCCCGGAGGACCGCCACTACACGGCGTTTGAGGCAGACGGCCGCCTTTTCCACATCCTCCGGGTCCCCTTTGGCGTCACGAGCGGGGTTTCGGTGTTCCAACGAGCGATGGACCGAATGGTGGACCAGTACGGGCTGCGGGCCACGATTCCGTACTTGGACAATGTCACCATCTGCGGCCATGATCAGCAGGACCACGACGCCAACCTCCACCGATTTCTCCAAACCGCCCAAAAACTCAACCTCACCTACAACAAGGAGAAATGCGTTTTCCGCACAACCAGGCTAGCCATCCTCGGCTACGTCGTGGAAAACGGGGTCCTAGGGCCCGACCCTGACCGTATGCGCCCCTCCTACAGCTCCCTCTCCCTCACTGTCCCAAGGCCCTGAAGAGGTGCCTTGGATTTTTCTCCTATTACGCCCATTGGGTCCCCCAGTATGAGGACAAAGCCCACCCACTATTTAAGGCCACCCTCTTTCCACTGGCAGCCGAGGCCCGCCAGGCCTTCAACTGCATCAAGGTGGACATCGCCAAAGCTGCACCCTCACCGCCTCTGAAATTCGACACTCCTCAGTCGAAAAAGAAGCCCAAGTGTTCGTGGAAGCCGTGCGGCACTGGAGGCACTACCTCGCTGGTAGGAGGTTTACCCTCGTCACCGACCAACGATCGGTTGCCTTCATGTTTGACGCAGCGGGGCAAGATTAAGAATGATAAGATCTTGAAGTAGAGAATCGAACTCTCCACCGATAACTACGATATAGTATATCGTCCTGGGAAGCTCAACGAGCCCCCAGATGCCCTGTCCCGTGGCACAAGCGCCAGCGCACAAGATGACCGACTACGGGCTATCCACGATGACCTCTGCCACCCGGGGGTCACCCGGCCCGCCCATTACATCAAGGCCCGCAACCTGCCCTACTCCACCGAGGAGGTCAGAGCTATAACCAGAGACTGCCAGGTCTGTGCGGAGTGTAAACCGCACTTCTATCGACCGGATAAGGCCCACCTGGTAAAGGCATCCCGGCCCTTTGAACGCCTCAGTATCGATTTCAAAAGGCCCCTCCCCTCCAATAACCGCAACACGTACTTCCTTAAAATCATAGATGAGTTCTCTTGCTTCCCGTTTGCCATCCCGTGCCCTGATATGACCACTCCCACTGTCATTAAAACCCTACATAGTGTCTTCACCCTGTTTGGTTTCCCCAGCTATGTCCACAGCGACAGGGGCTCGTCGTTCATGAGCGACGAACTGCGTCAGTACCTGCTCAGTAAGGGCATTGCCTCGAGCAGGACTACCAGCTATAACCCCAGGGGAAACGGGCAGGTGGAGAGGGAGAACGCGACGGTCTGGAAAACCGTCCTACTGACCCTGCGGTCCAGGAATCGCCCAGTTTCTCACTGGCAGGAGGTCCTCCCCGATGCGCTCCACTCTATTAGGTCCTTCCTTTGCACGGCCACAAACCAGACTCCTCCGTTTGTTTGTTTTCCCGAGGGGAGCTACCTCAGGGGCCTCGCTTCCGCCCTGGCTGATGACACCGGGTCCAGTCCTCCTCCGAAAACATGTTCAGAGCCATAAGACCGACCCCCTGGTAGAGAGGGTCCAGCTCCTACACTCCAACCCACACTATGCGTATATCAGACACCCCGATGGCCGGCAGGATACCGCCTCCCTCCGGGACCTGGCGCCCGCAGGCTCCACCACCACTCCCACTACTGCATCCCCCACACTATGTCCCGTCCAACCTCCCATGTTCACCCCTATATGGTTCCCACGCTCCCTCCCACTCGCCGCACCGGTCCACAGGAATGAAGCTCCGGAAGAGCCGCTCCCGGAGTCCTCGCCTGTGCCTGCTCCGGACCCACTTCCCCAGCCACCCGAAGCGGCTGCAACACCAGTGCTTTGGCGGTTGCAACGTACGATCCGGGCACCGGACCGACTGAATCTATGAGCCCGTCACCCCCGCCGGACTTCATTTTTTAATCAGGGGGTGAATGTGGAGAATGTATAATTACTGATAATTCACCAGTGCACTGTGTTATGTTATTAACCCTGTGGGCTCTACCTATGGGCCATTGTGTGGCTTCACCCACAGGGGATATGTTGGGGCGAGTACGGGCTCCGCCCATGGCTCCACCCCCTTTACAGGAAGTATAAGAGCTGCTGACCTGCAGGGCCGCCTTCAGTGTTGTACCGGTCACAGGCAGGCTCAGTTCTAAGCTGATTAAAACCACGGTTTACTTCTCCACGTGTCTTCGAGTGAATTGATGGTCGCATAAACAGATACCTGGGAGTGTGTTACAGACTGGAATCTAATCGAGGGGTTCGGGTGATTTACATATAGAGCAACAAATAATTGGGAGTGAGTTACAGACTGGAATCTAATCAAGGCATTTGTATGGTTTATATATTGAATCACAGTTACCAGGGAGTGAATTACAGACTGGAATCTAAGGGCAGCACGGTAGCACAGTGGTTAGCACGGTTACTTCACAGCTCCAGGGTCCCAGGTTCGATTCCCGGCTAGGGTCATTGTCTGTGCGGAGTCTGCACGTTCTCCCCGTGTGTGCGTGGGTTTCCTCCGGGTGCTCCGGTTTCCTCCCACAGTCCAAAGACGCGAATTACAGACTGGAATCTAACAGTGATTGAAACATTTTGTAAATTACTGAGGATGAGCTTTATATTGCTTTGTGCAATCTGCCTTTGTTGCTCTTGATTTAGTATCTAAAAGGCGTGTGATTATGGTCTAGTTATGATCGAATTCCGTCGTTAAGGAAAACCCTTACCGCTGCAATTGACAAGACAGCGGTGAGTCAGATGCAAAGTGTCAGACTTTACTTCATTATTTAAGAAAATATTTTGCTTTAACTGAGATGACTGAATGTGTTTCAGGTATGTTAATAATCCCCATTATGTCCCATCATTTCTCTGTTTGACCAGCTGTGACTCCGGCAGGATTTAAATTCGCATTTCCCATTGCAGTGAACATCATTATTCTCCTGGTCGAGTTTGAAATGTGTGAGCGTGCTCGCTCTGGTTCACAGTCTGAAATGTGACTCCAGTTTCTGCCGAGGGATAATGGACAACTGACAAACTGGGAAGATTCCATAGAACATAGAACAGTACAGCACAGAACAGGCCCTTCGGCCCTCGATGTTGTGCCGAGCATTGTCTGAAACCAAGATCAAGCTATCCCACTCCCTGTCATTCTGGTGTGCTCCATGTGACTATCCAATAACCGCTTGAAAGTTCCTAAAGTGTCCGACTCCACTATCACAGCAGGCAGTCCATTCCACACCCTAACCACTCTCTGAGTAAAGAACCTACCTCGGACATCCCTCCTCTCTCTCCCACCCTGAATCTTATAGTTATGCCCCCTTGTAACAGCTACATCCACCCGAGGAAATAGTCTCTGAACGTCCACTCTATCTATCCCCCTCATTATCTTATACACTTCAATTCAGTCACCTCTCATCCTCCTTCGCTCCAATGAGAAAAGCCCTAGCTCCCTCAACCTTTCCTCATAAGACCTACCCTCCAATCCAGGCAGCATCCTGGTAAATCTCCTTTGCACCCTTTCCAATGCTTCCACATCCTTCCTATAATGAGGTGACCATAACTGCACACAATACTCCAAATGTGGTCTAACTAAGGTCTTGTACAGTATAGAACATAGAACATAGAAAAATACAGCACAGAACAGGCCCTTCGGCCCACAATGTTGTGCCAAACTTTTGTCCTAGATTAAGAGTAAATTAACCTGCACCCCCTCATTCTACCGTAATCCATGTGCCTATCCAATAGCCGCTTGAAGGTCCCTAATGTTTCCGACTCAACTACTTCCACAGGCAGTGCATTCCATGCCCCCACTACTCTCTGGGTAAAGAACCTACCTCTGACACCCCCCCTATATCTTCCACCATTCACCTTAAATTTATGTCCCCTTGTAATGGTTTGTTCCACCCAGGGAAAAAGTCTCTGACTGTCTACTCTATCTATTCCCCTGATCATCTTATAAACCTCTATCAAGTCGCCCCTCATCCTTCTCCGTTCTAATGAGAAAAGGCCTAGCACCCTCAACCTTTCCTCGTCAGACCTACTCTCCATTCCAGGCAACATCCTGGTAAATCTCCTTTGCACCTTTTCCAAAGCTTCCACATCCTTCCTAAAATGAGGCGACCAGAACTGTACACAGTACTCCAAATGTGGCCTTACCAAAGTTTTGTACAGCTGCATCATCACCTCACGGCTCTTAAATTCAATCCCTCTGTTAATGAACGCTAGCACACCATAGGCCTTCTACACACCTCTATCCACTTGAGTGGCAACTTTCAAAGATGTATGAACATAGACCCCAAGATCTCACTGCTCCTCCACATTGCCAAGAACTCTACCGTTAACCCTGTATTCCGCATTCATATTTGTCCTTCTAAAATGGACAACCTCACACTTTTTAGGGTTAAACTCCATCTGCCACTTCTCAGCCCAGCTCTGCATCCTATCTATGTCTCTTTGCAGCCGACAACAGCCCTCCTCACTATCCACAACTCCACCAATCTTCGTATCGTCTGCAAATTTACTGACCCACCCTTCAACTTCCTCATCCAAGTCATTAATGAAAATCACAAACAGCAGAAGAAGTTGCAGCATAACCCTGCGGCTCTTAAACTCAAGCCCGCTGTTAATAAACGCTAACACACTATAAGCCTTCTTCACGGCTCTGTCCACTTGAGTGGCAACCTTCAGAGATCTGTGGACATGAACCCCAAGATCTCTCTGTTCCTCCACATTCCTCAGAACCCTGCCGTTGACCCTGTAATCCGCATTCAAATTTGTCCTATCAAAATGAATCACCTCGCACTTATCAGGGTTAAACTCCATCTGCCATTTATCGGCCCAGCTCTGCATCCTATCAATGTCTCTTTGCAGCCTACAACAGCTCTCCACCTCATCCACTACTCCACCAATCTTGGTGTCATCAGCAAATTTACTGACCCACCCTTCAGCCCCCTCCTCCAAGTCATTGATAAAAATCACAAATAGCAGAGGACCCAGCACTGATCCCTGTGGTACACCGCTGGGAACTGGTCTCCAGCCTGAAAATTTACCATCTACCACCACCCTCTGTCTTCTATGTGATAGCCAGTTACTGATCCAATTGGCCAAATTTCCCTCTATCCCACACCTCCTTACTTTCTTCATTCCAGGTTTCATTTTTGATATTGTCACTGACTCAGGAATGGGAGATTCCTTTTGGATCTTGTGCGAGGACTGGGCTGGCTTTGACTGTGATTCTCATCTCCACCAAATCACCTGCCAACCCTCACTAACTAAAGCATGGGTAAACTTCAACTCATCAGACCTCTGTTGCCTATTTCTTAACCCATTTCTCCTGTGTTCTCTAAAACAAATTAACTTCCAGTCAAACAAACCCTCAATTTTAAATTTCCTCATCCTTGTTTTCATATCCCTCCGAGGCCTCGCCCCTCCCTATCTCTGTAATCTCCTCCAGCTCCACAAAGCTCTGGGATCTCCGGACTCCTCAAGCTTCTTGCTTATCTCTGGTTTTAATTGCTGCACCTGTGACTGTGCCTTCTGCTGCACCTTTAAACTCTGAAATCATGTGGTGATTGCTCCTTTCAGGGCAACACAGCAGAGTAAGGGTCACATGGCCTGGGTGACCAATTGGGACTGAGAGTGTTGAATCATCTTATGGGAGCGAGGCTCTGAGGAAGAGAGGCAATTTGTGAGCTGGTTACAGACATGAGGCTGCTGTACAATTCTTATTAATAAATACCTTTGTGTTCACGAATGAAGTCTGTGAAAATGCATCTTTACAACTATCCTCCTAAACCTCCCCACCTTTAAATCTCTTTTGGTCACCTGACCTAATGTCTCCTGATGTGGATCAGTGTCACATTTTATACCTGACCAATTTTGTGAAGCACTTTGGGATTTTTCACGACATTGAAGGCCCTGAATGAAACTCAAATTATTGTTTTGGTTTATTGTTAAGGTTTAGTTTGAAGTGCTGCTTATGAGGTGCCTGTTCTGTACTATTTAGACCATATATTTCTCTTCCTCAATCCTCTCCTTTCAAGGTTGAAGAGCCCAGGTCTCTCCTCTCTGTCCTGAGAGTTCAGTCACCGAGAGCGACTATTTCCGGGTCAAATGACACCACACCACAGGTTCAATGTCCAGCTGCGCTGAACCACTGTGTGTGTGTGTGTGTGTTTGTCTTCTGTGATCTCAACAAGCTAAATACTCAGCCACAAGTTAATGGGAAGGCTGAGACCCTCCACTTGTCAACCTGGCTCCTGCTGGACAACATGCTGCTTCCTGATAGCGGCAGCAGTCGAACTGAATCTGTGATCTGTGGTCAGTGAGCGGGAAGGCACTGAATGGCATTGTGGCTGAAAACAGGGTAATGCACGAAAGCAGCATGTCAGCCTGCACCTCTCCCCCTGCCCTCCCACAAACTGCACCCTTCTCACTGAGAGTTTGTCTGGAAATAAAGAAGCCAAGTAGAAGCCGCCAGCTCTGCCTGCGACTGTGCGACAATCTGTGCACAGCTCAAGTACTGCAGAGGCCCTAACCTGTCAGACTAATGGGGCAGAAAATGAATGGCTCATTAAACAGAGCTCGGGTGAATAATTCACTGACCTCCAGAGATTAGGCAGCAGAGTCTGGACTGACAGCAGCTGCTTCAGGCCCAGTGACAGCAGCTGTGTGGCCACCCGATATTAAACATGTAATCGTGCGTGGAGAGCCTCCATTTTAAACATCTGATCACCTGAAAATGCATTCACATTCATCCCGTTTCTCAGTATCTGTCAGGACTGTGACCATCCTGATGGGGGAAGAGACTAATGTCAAACTCTGCAGCCCCACATTTACAAAGGAAAGATCCCTCTCAGTCCTGCTGACGAGCGAGGACAGGCACTTTGGTGCGTTGGTCAAATAAATGAACCCGCCAACCAGAGGTCAGAAGGGAAAGTCTCAGAGGACATTCATTCTAATTCAAGTTTGAAAACCCAAATTCAGATAAACCAGAAGTTGAAAATAATTGAGCTGATGTTGGTGAGAGAGCTGCACCCAGAGGACCATCTCAGATACATTCAAGCGAGGCCCTTTTGAGCAGGATGTGAAAGATTGCGTGGCCAGTATTTGCAGAGGAGCAAGGACGTTCTCCCCAGCGCACTGGCCAACATTTATCTCTCTAACCAACATCAGTAAAACAGATGCGCTGGTCATTATCATAATGATGTCTCTGGGATCTTGCTCTGTACTAATTGGTTGTTGGTTTTCCGACATTACGACATGAATACTTCTGATTTCATCAACTGTGAAGTACAATTGGAAGAACTGTGCTCAGGAAAGGTGCTATATAAATGCAAGTGTTTCTATTGCTCTCACAGATTGAAGAGAAGCTGAGCGTGGACTTCGAACAGTTGGAAGGAGGAACTATCACTGAGGTGCAGCGAGTAGCCTGTCGAGAGCCCTGGATCATGGAGCAGTCAGGCCTGAAACAGTGTCACGGGAACTCCGACTCGGGGCGCGATGGGGCCATTAAATCTTGCCAGAGGCCTCTCGTGAGATTTGTGGCTCCTGGGACCGCGATCTAACGAGATCTCGCGAGGGAGGCGTGGCGATGAGGATCTCAGCTTCACTGCGAAGGCCCGGGAAATCGCCAGGGTGCCGTCTGCCCTGGTCCACACAAACCTGGACCATGTGTACCGGCTGTTGGAGGGGTCTCCTAGAATATCGGAGAATATCGATGGTCGGGCTCTGGGCAGGGTGATACCCTGGCACTCCCGGTGGCACCTGGGCACCTTGGTAGAGTAACACTGGCACTGCCAGGCTGACAGGGATATTGCCAGGGTGCCAGTCTGTTACTTTCAGGGGTCGTGCCCGGGGGTGTCCTGACTTACGAGATGTGGTGACGGGAGGATGAGGACCCCCAAACAGGAATGTTGGGAGGTTGGGAAATCCGGAGGCGAGGGTCGGGAGTCCGAGGGGGGGAGCAGAGATTGGGGCGGCATTTAAAAATGGCACCCCGATCACTTCCGGTGCTGACCCTCTGACAGTGCAGCACTCCCTCAGTACTGACCCTCTGACAGTGCAGCACTCCCTCAGTACTGACCCTCTGACAGTGCAGCACTCCCTCAGTACTGACCCTCTGACAGTGCAGCACTCCCTCAGTACTGATCCTCTGACAGTGCAGCACTCCCTCAGTACTGACCCTCTGACAGTGCAGCACTCCCTCAGTACTGACCCTCAGACAGTGCAGCACTCCCTCAGTACTGACCCTCTGACAGTGCAGCACTCCCTCAGTACTGACCCTCTGACAGTGCAGCACTCCCTCAGGACTGACCCTCTGACAGCGCAGCACTCCCTCAGTACTGACCCTCTGACAGTGCAGCACTCCCTCAGTACTGACCCTCTAACAGTGCAGAACACCCTCAGTACTGACCCACTGACAGTGCGGCGCTCCCTCAGTACTGACCCTCTGACAGTGCGGCACTCCCTCTGTACTGACCCTCTGACAGTGCAGCACTCCCTCAGTACTGACCCACTGACAGTGCGGCGCTCCCTCAGTACTGACCCTCTGACAGTGCGGCGCTCCCTCAGTACTGACCCTCTGACAGTGCGGCACTCCCTCAGTACTGACCCTCTAACAGTGCAGAACACCCTCAGTACTGACCCACTGACAGTGCGGCGCTCCCTCAGTACTGACCCTCTGACAGTACGGCACTCCCTCTGTACTGACCCTCTGAAAGTGCAGCCCTCCCTCAGTACTGACCCTCTGACAGTGCAGCCCTCCCTCAGTACTGACCCTCTGACAGTGCAGCACTCCCTCAGTACTGACCCTCTGGCAGTGCAGCACTCCCTCAGTACTGATCCTCTGACAGTGCAGCACTCCCTCAGTACTGATCCTCTGACAGTGCAGCACTCCCTCAGTACTGACCCTCTGACAGTGCAGCACTCCCTCAGTACTGACGCTCTGACAGTGCAGCACTCCCTCAGTACTGACGCTCTGACAGTGCAGCACTCCCTCAGTACTGACCCTCTGACAGTGCAGCACTCCCTCAGTACTGACCCTCTGACAGTGCAGCACTCCCTCAGTACTGACGCTCTGACAGTGCAGCACTCCCTCAGTACTGACGCTCTGACAGTGCAGCACTCCCTCAGTACTGACGCTCTGACAGTGCAGCACTCCCTCAGTACTGACGCTCTGACAGTGCAGCACTCCCTCAGTACTGACCCTCTGACAGTGCAGCACTCCCTCAGTACTGACGCTCTGACAGTGCAGCACTCCCTCAGTACTGATGCTCTGACAGTGCAGCACTCCCTCAGTACTGACGCTCTGACAGTGCAGCACTCCCTCAGTACTGACCCTCTGACAGTGCGGCACTCCCTCAGTACTGACCCTCTGACAGTGCAGCACTCCCTCAGTACTGACGCTCTGACAGGGCAGCACTCCCTCAGTACTGACCCTCTGACAGTGCAGCACTCCCTCAGTACTGACGCTCTGACAGGGCAGCACTCCCTCAGTACTGACCCTCAGACAGTGCAGCACTCCCTCAGTACTGACCCTCTGACAGTGCAGCACTCCCTCAATACTGACCCTCTGACAGAGCAGCACTCCCTCAGTACTGTCCCTCTGACAGTGCAGCACTCCCTCAGTACTGACCCTCTGACAGTGCAGCACTCCCTCAATACTGACCCTCTGACAGAGCAGCACTCCCTCAGTACTGTCCCTCTGACAGTGCAGCACTCCCTCAGTACTGACCCTCTGACAGAGCAGCACTCCCTCAGTACTGACCCTCTGACAGTGCAGCACTCCCTCAGTACTGACCCTCTGACAGTGCAGCACTCCCTCAGTACTGACCCTCTGACAGTGCAGCACTCCCTCAGTACTGACCCTCTGACAGTGCAGCACTCCCTCAGTACTGACCCTCTGACAGTGCAGCACTCCCTCAGCACTGACCCTCTGACAGTGCAGCACTCCCTCAGTACTGACCCTCTGACAGTGCAGCACTCCCTCAGTACTGACCCTCTGATAGTGCGGCACTCCCTCAGTACTGACCCTCTGACAGTGCCGCACTCTCATATGTGCCCTGAAATGTCAGCCTATTTGGGCAGCACCAACCTGTGTTATTTTGCCAGTAAATACAGTTTTTATTTCTGTTTACAAAGTCCTTTTTTCGGTCTGCAGGCGCCGTCAGTGTCTGTGATTTAATTTTCTTCAGAGTAAATCTGGCTGGGTAGTTACCTGTGACTGGAGGTCTGACTGATGGAGAAAGTGATGTGACAGGATAGGTCAGGACAGATAATAGGTATTGGCAGAGAGAGCGGTGGGCTGTGTGTGTGCTGGAGGGAGCAGGTGGAGGAGGGGGGCAGGGCAGTGTGGACAGACTGCAGATGCAGAGTTCTGCTGTTGTGTCGACGCTGTGATGATCTGGTGAATGGTGGGTGAATTTACATCAATAATGTGATTAATTTTTGCACCATGCAGCTCCTGGTATGGGGATTGTAATAAAACCGCCCTGTGAAGGGCTGAGCCATGTGCTTGAATATCAGCTGATATTGCCATTACCATGAGCTGAGCTTTACACATCAGGGTTCGAGCTCTTGACTGCGCTCCCGTCACACAGCTGGGAATAGGGAGGACACATTCCACATCAGACTGGCTGCATTCTCCACAATTCCAATGTGAGGACTTCACAATGACCATCACATTTTACACAATGACCAATCACAGTCCAAATCTGGAATCCGGGAAATGCCATTCAGCCCATCGTTCTTCTACTAGCTCTCTGAAAGATGTATCTATCTAATTAGTCTCACTCTACCTGCTCTCTCCCCGTGGCCTTAGAACATGGAACATAGAACAATACAGCGCAGTACAGGCCCTTCGGCCCACGATGTTGCACCGAAACAAAAGCCATCTAACCTACACTATGCCATTATCATCCATATGTTTATCCAATAAACTTTTAACTGCCCTCAATGTTGGCGAGTTCACTACTGTTGCAGGTAGGGCATTCCACAGCCTCACCACTCTTTGCGTAAAGAACCTACCTCTGACCTCAGTCCTATATCTATTACCCCTCAGTTTAAAGCTATGTCCCCTCGTGCCAGCCACTTCCATCTGCATGAGAAGGCTCTCACTGTCCACCCTATCCAACCCCCTGATCATTTTGTATGCCTCTATTAAGTCTCCTCTTAACCTTCTTCTCTCCAACGAAAACAACCTCAAGTCCATCAGCCTTTCCTCATAAGATTTTCCCTCCATACCAGGAAACATCCTGGTAAATCTCCTCTGCACCCGCTCCAAAGCCTCCACGTCCTTCCTATAATGCGGTGACCAGAACTGTACGCAATACTCCAAATGCGGCCGTACCAGAGTTCTGTACAGCTGCAACATGACCTCCTGACTCCGGAACTCAATCCCTCTACCAATAAAGGCCAACACTCCATAGGCCTTCTTCACAACCCTATCAACCTGGGTGGCAACTTTCAGGGATCTATGTACATGGACACCTAGATCCCTCTGCTCATCCACACTTCCAAGAACTTTACCATTAGCCAAATATTCCGCATTCCTGTTATTCCTTCCAAAGTGAATCACCTCACACTTCTCTACATTAAACTCCATTTGCCACCTCTCAGCCCAGCTCTGCAGCTTATCTATATCCCTCTGTAACCTGCTACATCCTTCCGCACTGTCGACAACACCACCGACTTTAGTATCGTCTGCAAATTTACTCACCCACCCTTCTGCGCCCTCCTCTAGGTCATTGATAAAAATGACAAACAGCAACGGCCCCAGAACAGATCCTTGTGGTACGCCACTTGTAACTGAACTCCATTCTGAACATTTCCCATCAACCACCACCCTCTGTCTTCTTTCAGCTAGCCAATTTCTGATCCACATCTCTAAATCACCCTCAAACCCCAGCCTCCGTATTTTCTGCAATAGCCTACCGTGGGGAACCTTATCAAACGCTTTACTGAAATCCATATACACCACATCAACTGCTCTACCCTCGTCTACCTGTTCAGTCACCTTCTCAAAGAACTCAATAAGGTTTGTGAGGCACGACCTACCCTTCACAAAGCGATGCTGACTATCCCTGACTGGGAGTTCCCGTTAGTCCCAGGCTGGGAGTTCCCGTTATTCCCAGGCTGGGAGTTCCCGTTAGTCCCAGGCTGGGAGTTCCCGTTATTCCCAGGCTGGGAGTTCCCGTTAGTCCCAGGCTGGGAGTTCCCGTTAGTCCCGGGCTGGGAGTTCCCGTTAGTCCCGGGCTGGGAGTTCCCGTTAGTCCCGGGCTGGGAGTTCCCGTTAGTCCCGGACTGGGAGTTCCCGTTAGTCCCAGGCTGGGAGTTCCCGTTATTCCCAGGCTGGGAGTTCCCGTTAGTCCCAGGCTGGGAGTTCCCGTTAGTCCCGGGCTGGGAGTTCCCGTTAGTCCCAGGCTGGGAGTTCCCGTTAGTCCCGGGCTGGGAGTTCCCGTTAGTCCCGGGCTGGGAGTTCCCGTTAGTCCCGGGCTGGGAGTTCCCGTTAGTCCCAGGCAGGGAGTTCCCGTTAGTCCCGGGCTGGGTGTTCCCGTTAGTCCCGGGCTGGGTGTTCCCGTTAGTCCCGGACTGGGAGTTCCCGTTAGTCCCAGGCTGGGTGTTCCCGTTAGTCCCAGGCTGGGAGTTCCCGTTAGTCCCGGACTGGGAGTTCCCGTTAGTCCCGGGCTGGAAGTTCCCGTTAGTCCCAGGCAGGGAGTTCCCGTTAGTCCCGGGCTGGGTGTTCCCGTTAGTCCCGGGCTGGGTGTTCCCGTTAGTCCCAGGCTGGGTGTTCCCGTTAGTCCCGGACTGGGAGTTCCCGTTAGTCCCAGGCTGGGTGTTCCCGTTAGTCCCAGGCTGGGAGTTCCCGTTAGTCCCGGACTGGGAGTTCCCGTTAGTCCCGGGCTGGGAGTTCCCGTTAGTCCCAGGCTGGGAGTTCCCGTTAGTCCCTGACTGGGAGTTCCCGTTAGTCCCGGGCTGGGAGTTCCCGTTAGTCCCGGGCAGGGAGTTCCCGTTAGTCACGGATTGGGAGTTCCCGTTAGTCCCAGACTGGGTGTTCCCGTTAGTCGCGGGCAGGGAGTTCCCGTTAGTCCCGGACTGGGAGTTCCCGTTAGTCCTGGGCAGGGAGTTCCCGTTAGTCCCGGGCTGGGAGTTCCCGTTAGTCCCGGACTGGGAGTTCCCGTTAGTCCCAGGCAGGGAGTTCCCGTTAGTCCCGGGCTGGGAGTTCCCGTTAGTCCTGGGCAGGGAGTTCCCGTTAGTCCCGGGCTGGGAGTTCCCGTTAGTCCCGGACTGGGAGTTCCCGTTAGTCCCAGGCAGGGAGTTCCCGTTAGTCCCGGGCTGGGAGTTCCCGTTAGTCCCGTCTGGGAGTTCCCGTTAGTCCGGGCTGGGTGTTCCCGTTAGTCCCAGGCTGGGAGTTCCCCTTAGTCGCGGGCAGGGAGTTCCCGTTAGTCCCGGACTGGGAGTTCCCGTTAGTCCCGGACTGGGAGTTCCCGTTAGTCCCGGACTGGGAGTTCCCGTTAGTCCCAGGCTGGGAGTTCCCGTTAGTCCCGGGCAGGGAGTTCCCGTTAGTCCCGGGCTTGGAGTTCCCGTTAGTCCCGGGCTGGGAGTTCCCGTTAGTCCGGGCTGGGTGTTCCCGTTAGTCCCAGGCTGGGAGTTCCCGTTAGTCCCAGGCTGGGAGTTCCCGTTAGTCCCGGGCTGGGAGTTCCCGTTAGTCCCGGGCTGGGAGTTCCCGTTAGTCCGGGCTGGGTGTTCCCGTTAGTCCCAGGCTGGGAGTTCCCCTTAGTCGCGGGCAGGGAGTTCCCGTTAGTCGCGGGCTGGGAGTTCCCGTTAGTCCCGGGCTGGGTGTTCCCGTTAGTCCCGGACTGGGAGTTTCTGTTAGTCCCGGGCTGGGAGTTCCCGTTAGTCCCAGGCTGGGAGTTCCTGTTAGTCCCAGACAGGGAGTTCCCGTTAGTCCCGGGCTGGGAGTTCCCGTTAGTCCCGGACTGGGAGTTCCTGTTAGTCCCGGGCTGGGAGTTCCCGTTAGTCCCGGGCTGGGAGTTCCCGTTAGTCCCGGGCTGGGAGTTCCTGTTAGTCCCGGGCTGGGAGTTGCTGTTAGTCCCGGGCTGGGAGTTCCCGTTAGTCCCGGGCTGGGAGTTCCCGTTAGTCCCAGGCTGGGAGTTCCCGTTAGTCCCGGGCAGGGAGTTCCCCTTATTCGCGGGCAGGGAGTTCCCGTTAGTCCCGGGCTGGGAGTTCCCGTTAGTCGTGGGCAGGGAGTTCCCGTTAGTCGCGGGCAGGGAGTTCCCGTTAGTCCCGGATTGGGAGTTCCCGTTAGTCCCGGATTGGGAGTTCCCGTTAGTCCCGGGCTGGGAGTTCCCGTTAGTCCCGGGCAGGGAGTTCCCCTTATTCGCGGGCAGGGAGTTCCCGTTAGTCCCGGGCTGGGAGTTCCCGTTAGTCGTGGGCAGGGAGTTCCCGTTAGTCGCGGGCAGGGAGTTCCCGTTAGTCCCGGATTGGGAGTTCCCGTGAGTCCCGGGCTGGGAGTTCCCGTTAGTCCCGGGCAGGGAGTTCCCGTTAGTCGCGGGCAGGGAGTTCCCGTTAGTCCCGGGCTGGGAGTTCCCGTTAGTCGTGGGCAGGGAGTTCCCGTGAGTCGCGGGCAGGGAGTTCCCGTTAGTCCCGGATTGGGAGTTCCCGTTAGTCCCGGATTGGGAGTTCCCGTTAGTCCCGGGCTGGGAGTTCCCGTTAGTCCCGGGCAGGAAGTTCCCGTTAGTCCCGGATTGGGAGATCCCATTAGTCCCGGATTGGGAGTTCCCGTTAGTCCCGGGCTGGGAGTTCCCGTTAGTCCCGGGCTGGGAGTTCCCGTTAGTCCCTGACTCGGAGTTCCTGTTAGTCCCGGGCTGGGAGTTCCCGTTAGTCGCGGGCAGGGAGTTCCCGTTAGTCGCGGGCAGGGAGTTCCCGTTAGTCACGGATTGGGAGTTCCCGTTAGTCCCGGGCTGGGAGTTCCCGTTAGTCCCGGGCTGGGAGTTCCCGTTAGTCGTGGGCAGCGAGTTCCCGTTAGTCCCGGGCTGGGAGTTCCCGTTAGTCCCGGACTGGGAGTTCCCGTTAGTCCCTGACTCGGAGTTCCTGTTAGTCCCGGGCTGGGAGTTCCCGTTAGTCCCTGACTCCGAGTTCCTGTTAGTCCCGGGCTGGGAGTTCCCGTTAGTCGCGGGCAGGGAGTTCCCGTTAGTCACGGATTGGGAGTTCCCGTTAGTCCCGGGCTGGGAGTTCCCGTTAGTCCCGGGCTGGGAGTTTCCGTTAGTCCCGGACTGGGAGTTCCCGTTAGTCCCGGACTGGGAGTTCCTGTTAGTCCCGGGCTGGGAGTTCCTGTTAGTCCGGGGCTGGGAGTTCCCGTTAGTCCCTGACTGGGAGTTCCGGTTAGTCCCGGACTGGGAGTTCCCGTTAGTCCCGGGCTGGGAGTTCCCGTTAGTCGCGGGCAGGGAGTTCCCGTTAGTCACGGATTGGGAGTTCCCGTTAGTCCCGGGCTGGGAGTTCCCGTTAGTCCCGGGCTGGGAGTTTCCGTTAGTCCCGGACTGGGAGTTCCCGTTAGTCCCGGACTGGGAGTTCCTGTTAGTCCCGGGCTGGGAGTTCCCGTTAGTCCCGGGATGGGAGTTCCTGTTAGTCCGGGGCTGGGAGTTCCCGTTAGTCCCTGACTGGGAGTTCCGGTTAGTCCCGGACTGGGAGTTCCCGTTAGTCCCGGGCTGGGAGTTCCCGTTAGTCCCGGGCTGGGAGTTCCTGTTAGTCCCGGGCTGGGAGTTCCTGTTAGTCCCAGACTGGGAGTTCCCGTTAGTCCCGGGCTGGGAGTTCCCGTTAGTCCCAGGCTGGGAGTTCCCGTTAGTCCCAGGCTGGGAGTTCCCGTTAGTCGCGGGCAGGGAGTTCCCGTTAGTCCCGGGCTGGGAGTTCCCGTTAGTCCCGGGCTGGGAGTTCCCGTTAGTCCCGGACTGGGAGTTCCTGTTAGTCCCGGGCTGGGTGTTCCCGTTAGTCCCGGACTGGGAGTTCCCGTTAGTCCCGGACTGGGAGTTCCCGTTAGTCCCGGGCTGGGAGTTCCTGTTAGTCCCGGGCTGGGAGTTCCCGTTAGTCCCGGACTGGGAGTTCCTGTTAGTCCCGGGCTGGGAGTTCCCGTTAGTCCCGGGCTGGGAGTTCCCGTTAGTCCCGGACTGGGAGTTCCTGTTAGTCCCGGGCTGGGTGTTCCCGTTAGTCCCGGACTGGGAGTTCCCGTTAGTCCCGGGCTGGGAGTTCCTGTTAGTCCCGGGCTGGGAGTTCCCGTTAGTCCCGGGCTGGAAGTTCCCGTTAGTCCGGGGCTGGGAGTTCCCGTTAGTCCCGGGCTGGGAGTTCCCGTTAGTCCCGGACTGGGAGTTCCTGTTAGTCCCGGGCTGGGAGTTCCCGTTAGTCCCGGACTGGGAGTTCCCGTTAGTCCCGGACTGGGAGTTCCTGTTAGTCCCGGGCTGGGTGTTCCTGTTAGTCCCGGGCAGGGAGTTCCCGTTAGTCCCGGACTGGGAGTTCCTGTTAGTCCCGGGCTGGGAGTTCCTGTTAGTCCCGGGCAGGGAGTTCCCGTTAGTCCCGGGCTGGGAGTTCCCGTTAGTCCCGGACTGGGAGTTCCTGTTAGTCCCGGGCTGGGAGTTCCTGTTAGTCCCGGGCTGGGAGTTCCCGTTAGTCCCGGACTGGGAGTTCCCGTTAGTCCCGGACTGGGAGTTCCCGTTAGTCCCGGGCTGGGAGTTCCTGTTAGTCCCAGACTGGGAGTTCCCGTTAGTCCCGGGCTGGGAGTTCCCGTTAGTCCCGGGCTGGGAGTTCCCGTTAGTCCCGGGCTGGGAGTTCCTGTTAGTCCCGGGCTGGGAGTTCCCGTTAGTCCCGGGCTGGGAGTTCCCGCTAGTCCCGGGCTGGGAGTTCCTGTTAGTCCCGGGCTGGGAGTTCCCGTTAGTCCCGGGCTGGGAGTTCCCGTTAGTCCCGGGCTGGGAGTTCCTGTTAGTCCCGGGCTGGGAGTTCCCGTTAGTCCCGGACTGGGAGTTCCCGTTAGTCCCGGGCTGGGAGTTCCCGTTAGTCCCGGGCTGGGAGTTCCCGTTAGTCCCGGGCTGGGAGTTCCTGTTAGTCCCGGGCTGGGAGTTCCCGTTAGTCCCAGACAGGGAGTTCCCGTTAGTCCCGGGCTGGGAGTTCCCGTTAGTCCCGGGCTGGGAGTTCCCGTTAGTCCCGGGCTGGGAGTTCCTGTTAGTCCCGGGCTGGGAGTTCCCGTTAGTCCCGGGCTGGGAGTTCCCGCTAGTCCCGGGCTGGGAGTTCCTGTTAGTCCCGGGCTGGGAGTTCCTGTTAGTCCCGGGCTGGGAGTTCCCGTTAGTCCCGGGCTGGGAGTTCCCGTTAGTCCCAGGCTGGGAGTTCCCGTTAGTCCCGGGCTGGGAGTTCCCGTTAGTCGTGGGCAGGGAGTTCCCGTTAGTCGTGGGCAGGGAGTTCCCGTTAGTCCCGGATTGGGAGTTCCCGTTAGTCCCGGATTGGGAGTTCCCGTTAGTCCCGGGCTGGGAGTTCCCGTTAGTCCCGGATTGGGAGTTCCCGTTAGTCCCGGATTGGGAGTTCCCGTTAGTCCCGGGCTGGGAGTTCCCGTTAGTCCCGGGCTGGGAGTTCCTGTTAGTCCCAGACTGGGAGTTCCCGTTAGTCCCGGGCTGGGAGTTCCCGTTAGTCCCGGGCTGGGAGCTCCCATTAGTCCCGGGCTGGGAGTTCCCGTTAGTCCCGGACTGGGAGTTCCCGTTAGTCCCGGGCTGGGAGCTCCCGTTAGTCCCGGGCTGGGAGTTCCGGTTAGTCCCAGGCAGGGAGTTCCCGTTAGTCCCGGGCTGGGAGTTCCTGTTAGTCCCAGACTGGGAGTTCCTGTTAGTCCCGGGCTGGGAGTTCCTGTTAGTCCCAGACTGGGAGTTCCTGTTAGTCCCGGGCTGGGAGTTCCTGTTAGTCCCAGGCTGGGAGTTCCCGTTAGTCCCGGACTGGGAGTTCCGGTTAGTCCCAGGCAGGGAGTTCCCGTTAGTCCCGGGCTGGGAGTTCCTGTTAGTCCCAGACTGGGAGTTCCTGTTAGTCGCGGGCAGGGAGTTCCCGTTAGTCCCGGGCTGGGAGTTCCCGTTAGTCCCGGGCTGGGAGTTCCCGTTAGTCCCGGGCTGGGAGTTCCTGTTAGTCCCGGACTGGGAGTTCCCGTTAGTCCCGGGCTGGGAGTTCCCGTTACTCCCGGACTGGGAGTTCCTGTTAGTCCCGGGCTGGGTGTTCCCGTTAGTCCCGGGCTGGGAGTTCCCGTTAGTCCCGGACTGGGAGTTCCCGTTAGTCCCGGGCTGGGAGTTCCTGTTAGTCCCGGACTGGGAGTTCCCGTTAGTCCCGGGCTGGGAGTTCCCGTTAGTCCCGGACTGGGAGTTCCCGTTAGTCCCGGGCTGGGAGTTCCCGTTAGTCCCGGGCTGGGAGTTCCCGTTAGTCCCGGGCTGGGAGTTCCCGTTAGTCCCGGACTGGGAGTTCCTGTTAGTCCCGGGCTGGGAGTTCCCGTTAGTCCCGGGCTGGGAGTTCCCGTTAGTCCCGGACTGGGAGTTCCCGTTAGTCCCGGGCTGGGAGTTCCCGTTAGTCCCGGGCAGGGAGTTCCCGTTAGTCGCGGGCTGGGAGTTCCCCTTATTCGCGGGCAGGGAGTTCCCGTTAGTCCCGGGCTGGGAGTTCCCGTTAGTCCCGGGCTGGGAGTTCCCGTTAGTCCCGGGCTGGGAGTTCCCGTTAGTCCCGGGCTGGGAGTTCCCGTTAGTCCCGGGCTGGGAGTTCCCGTTAGTCCCAGGCTGGGAGTTCCCGTTAGTCCCGGGCTGGTAGTTCCCGTTAGTCGTGGGCAGGGAGTTCCCGTTAGTCGTGGGCAGGGAGTTCCCGTTAGTCCCGGATTGGGAGTTCCCGTTAGTCCCGGATTGGGAGTTCCCGTTAGTCCCGGGCTGGGAGTTCCCGTTAGTCCCGGGCAGGGAGTTCCCGTTAGTCGCGGGCTGGGAGTTCCCCTTATTCGCGGGCAGGGAGTTCCCGTTAGTCCCGGGCTGGGAGTTCCCGTTAGTCCCGGGCAGGGAGTTCCCGTTAGTCCCGGGCTGGGAGTTCCCGTTACTCCCTGACTCGGAGTTCCTGTTAGTCCCGGGCTGGGAGTTCCCGTTAGTCGCGGGCAGGGAGTTCCCGTTAGTCGCGGGCAGGGAGTTCCCGTTAGTCACGGATTGGGAGTTCCCGTTAGTCCCGGGCTGGGAGTTCCCGTTAGTCCCGGGCTGGGAGTTCCCGTTAGTCGTGGGCAGCGAGTTCCCGTTAGTCCCGGGCTGGGAGTTCCCGTTAGTCGTGGGCAGCGAGTTCCCGTTAGTCCCGGGCTGGGAGTTCCCGTTAGTCCCGGGCTGGGAGTTCCCGTTAGTCCCAGGCTGGGAGTTCCCGTTAGTCCCAGGCTGGGAGTTCCCGTTAGTCCCGGGCTGGGAGTTCCCGTTAGTCCCGGACTGGGAGTTCCCGTTAGTCCCGGGCTGGGAGCTCCCGTTAGTCCCGGGCTGGGAGTTCCCGTTAGTCCCGGACTGGGAGTTCCCGTTAGTCCCGGGCTGGGAGCTTCCGTTAGTCCCGGGCTGGGAGCTCCCGTTAGTCCCGGGATGGGAGTTCCTGTTAGTCCCGGGCTGGGAGTTCCCGTTAGTCCTGGACTGGGAGTTCCCGTTAGTCCCGGGCTGGGAGTTCCCGTTAGTCCCGGGCTGGGAGTTCCCGTTAGTCCCGGACTGGGAGTTCCCGTTAGTCCCGGGCTGGGAGTTCCTGTTAGTCCCAGACTGGGAGTTCCCGTTAGTCCCGGGCTGGGAGTTCCCGTTAGTCCCAGGCTGGGAGTTCCCGTTAGTCCCGGGCAGGGAGTTCCCGTTAGTCCCGGGCTGGGAGTTCCCGTTAGTCCCGGACTGGGAGTTCCTGTTAGTCCCGGGCTGGGAGTTCCTGTTAGTCCCGGACTGGGAGTTCCCGTTAGTCCCGGACTGGGAGTTCCTGTTAGTCCCGGGCTGGGAGTTCCCGTTAGTCGCGGGCTGGGAGTTCCCGTTAGTCCCAGGCTGGGAGTTCCCGTTAGTCCCAGGCTGGGAGTTCCCGTTAGTCCCAGGCTGGGAGTTCCCGTTAGTCCCGGGCTGGGAGTTCCCGTTAGTCCCAGGCTGGGAGTTCCCGTTAGTCCCGGACTGGGAGTTCCTGTTAGTCGCGGGCTGGGAGTTCCCGTTAGTCCCGGGCTGGGAGTTCCCGTTAGTCCCAGGCTGGGAGTTCCCGTTAGTCCCGGACTGGGAGTTCCTGTTAGTCCCGGGCAGGGAGTTCCCGTTAGTCCCGGACTGGGAGTTCCCGTTAGTCCCTGACTGGGAGTTCCTGTTAGTCCCGGGCTGGGAGTTCCCGTTAGTCCCGGGCTGGGAGTTCCCGTTAGTCCCGGGCTGGGAGTTCCTGTTAGTCCCGGGCTGGGAGTTCCTGTTAGTCCCGGGCTGGGAGTTCCCGTTAGTCCCGGGCTGGGAGTTCCCCTTAGTCGCGGGCTGGGAGTTCCCGTTAGTCCCGGGCTGGGAGTTCCTGTTAGTCCCGGGCTGGCAGTTCCTGTTAGTCCCGGACTGGGAGTTCCCGTTAGTCCCGGACTGGGAGTTCCTGTTAGTCCCGGGCTGGGAGTTCCCGTTAGTCCCGGACTGGGAGTTCCTGTTAGTCCCGGGCTGGGAGTTCCTGTTAGTCCCAGGCTGGGAGTTCCCGTTAGTCCCGGGCTGGGAGTTCCCGTTAGTCCCAGGCTGGGTGTTCCCGTTAGTCCCAGGCTGGGAGTTCCCGTTAGTCGCGGGCAGGGAGTTCCCGTTAGTCCCAGGCTGGGAGTTCCCGTTAGTCGCGGGCAGGGAGTTCCCGTTAGTCACGGATTGGGAGTTCCCGTTAGTCCCGGGCTGGGAGTTCCCGTTAGTCCCAGGCTGGGAGTTCCCGTTAGTCCTGGGCTGGGAGTTCCCGTTAGTCCCGGGCTGGGAGTTCCCGTTAGTCCCGGGCTGGGAGTTCCCGTTAGTCCCGGACTGGGAGTTTCTGTTAGTCCCAGATTGGGAGTTCCCGTTAGGCCCAGATTGGGAGTTCCCGTTAGTCCCGGGCTGGGAGTTCCCGTTAGTCCCAGACTGGGTGTTCCCGTTAGTCGCAGCCAGGGAGTTCCCGTTAGTCCCAGATTGGGAGTTCCCGTTAGGCCCGGATTGGGAGTTCCCGTTAGTCCCGGGCTGGGAGTTCCCGTTAGTCCCGGACTGGGAGATACTGGAACGTTTTACGACAGCGTCATCTGGCCCCTCGGAGCAGCGATCCTGCGCCGCACTGTGGGCCAGAACGGCACTGGAGCGTTCACGCAGCTCCAGCTGCCGATATGGGCACCAACACGGCCAGCGCGAGTTCGCCCATGCGTGTGGCCTGCCTTCTCCACGCGGGCCCCGGGCAAAATGTCAGAGCCCTACAGGGGCCCGGTTTGGAGGCACATAGGCCCCGCCCGGGATAAGCCCGCCCACCGATCGGTAGGCCCCAATTGTGAGCCTGGCGAACGTGGAGACCCCCCGGAGTTGGATCCCCCCTCCCCCACACCAGGACGACCCCCGCAGCATGAACACCGAGGTCCCGCTGGGTAGGACCACTTGAGAACGCGGACTGGGAGTTCCCGTTAGTCCCGGTAACAAACAGGATTGGTAAAAGAACCATAGGTGACCTGAAGAAATAATGTTCTGATGCAGCGAGTGGTAGGGATTTGGTTGATCGGCTGAGAGATACAAATTTAATAATATCCTTCAAAATGGAACAGAAGAAATAGGTGACGGAGAAAAATAAGTCTGGAATATGGAGAACGAGTGGAGGCGTGAGACTAACTAGGTTACTCTTTGAAAGGGCTGGAGCAGACTCGATGGGCCACATGACCTCCTTCTCTGCTGTAAATTCCAGGGCTCATTCGGACCATAACAACTCGTGGAAACAACTTCTCCTGTGACCTTTTGTGAATCTTCCTCAACTATGTCCTCTGGTAATTGACTCTCCTACAATTTATTTATACCCGGGTGGCACGGTGGTGCACTGGTTAGCACTGCTGCCTCACAGCAGCCACTCCCAGGTTCGATCCCGGCTCTGGGTCACTGTCCGTGTGGAGTTTGCACATTCTCCCCGTGTCTGCGTGGGTCTCACCCCCACAACCCAAAGATGTGCTGGTTAGGTGGATTGGCCACGCTAAACTGCCCCTTAATGGAGAAAAAACATTTATTAAAGAACTTTTTTATTCCATCAAAAGCCTTCATTTTTAAAAGTCCTGTGACACTGTTAAACATTCAGAATCTGAGGGAGGAAAAGAGAAGTTGTTTTTGGTGTTGATCCTGATTTTTGCCTCTGTCCTTTCAATCTCCTGTATGCAATGGGAGAGCGAAGATTGGGGAGAGCGAAGATTGGGGAGAGCGAAGATTGGGGAGAGCGAAGATTGGGGAGAGGGGGGAATGGGGAGAGGGGGGAATTGGGAGAGGGTGGGAATGGGGAGAGGAGGGAATGGGGAGAGCGAAGACTGGGGAGAGGGGGGAATTGGGAGAGGGTGGAAATGGGGAGAGGGTGGAATGGGGAGAGGGTGGGAATGGGGAGAGGGTGGGAATGGGGAGAGGGTGGAATGGGGAGAGGGTGGAATGGGGAGAGGGTGGGAATGGGGAGAGGGTGGAATGGGGAGAGGGTGGGAATGGGGAGAGGAGGGAATGGGGAGAGGGTGGGAATGGGGAGAGGGGGGAATGGGGAGAGGGTGGAAATGGGGAGAGGGTGGGAATGGGGAGAGGGTGGAATGGGGAGAGGGTGGGAATGGGGAGAGGAGGGAATGGGGAGAGGGTGGGAATGGGGAGAGGGTGGAAATGGGGAGAGGGTGGGAATGGGGAGAGGGTGGAATGGGGAGAGGGTGGAATGGGGAGAGGGTGGAATGGGGAGAGGGTGGGAATGGGGAGAGGGTGGAATGGGGAGAGGGTGGGAATGGGGAGAGGAGGGAATGGGGAGAGGTGGGAATGGGGAGAGGGTGGAAATGGGGAGAGGGTGGGAATGGGGAGAGGGTGGAATGGGGAGAGGGTGGAATGGGGAGAGGGTGGGAATGGGGAGAGGGGGGAATGGGGAGAGGGTGGGAATGGGGAGAGGGGGGAATGGGGAGAGGGTGGGAATGGGGAGAGGGGGGAATGGGGAAAGCGAAGACTGGGGGAATGGGGAGAGTGGTGAATGGGGAGAGGGGGGAATGGGGAGAGGGTGGGATTGTGGAGGTGGGAATGGGGGGATTGGGGAGAGGGGAGGAATGGGGAGAGAGATGGTTTGTGGAGGAGGGGAATGGGGAGAGGGGGAATGGTGAGAGGGGGAATGGGGAGAGGGGGGAATGGGGCCAGTGGGAATGGGGAGGGGCACTGGGGTGAGGGGGAATGGGGAGAGGGTGGGAATGGGGAGAGGGTGGAATGGGGAGAGGGTGGGAATGGGGAGAGGGGGAATGGGGAGAGGGGGAATGGGGAGAGGGGGGAATGGGGCCAGTGGGCATGGGGAGGGGCACTGGGGTGAGGGGGAATGGGGAGAGCGAAGACTGGGGAGAGGTGGGAATGGGGAGAGGGTGGGAATGGGGAGAGGGTGGGAATGGGGAGAGGGTGGAATGGGGAGAGGGTGGGAATGGGGAGAGGGGGGAATGGGGAGAGGGTGGGAATGGGGAGAGGGGGGAATGGGGAAAGCGAAGACTGGGGGAATGGGGAGAGGGGTGAATGGGGAGAGGGGGGAATGGGGAGAGGGGGAGACAGCTGGGAAAGGGGAGAGGGTGGGATTGTGGAGGTGGGAATGGGGGGATTGGGGAGAGGGGAGGAATGGGGAGAGAGATGGTTTGTGGGGGAGGGGAATGGGGAGAGGGGGAATGGTGAGAAGGTGGGAATGGGGAGTGGGTGGAATGGGGAGAGGGGGAGACAGGTGGGAAAGGAGAGAGGGTGGGAGGGTGGGATTGTGGAGGTGGGAATGGGGGGACTGGGGAGAGGGGAGGAATGGGGAGAGGGGGACTGGGGAGAGGGGGGAATGGGGAGAGGGGGAATGGGGAGAGGGGGGAACGGGGAGAGGGGGAATGGGGAGAGGGGGAATGGGGAGAGGGGGGAATGGGGACAGTGGGAATGGGGAGGGGCACTGGGGTGAGGGGGAATGGGGAGAGGGGGGAACGGGGAGAGGGGGAATGGGGAGAGGGGGAATGGGGAGAGGGGGAATGGGGAGAGTGGGAATGGGGAGAGGGGGAATGGGGAGAGGGGGAGAGGGGGAATGGGGAGAGGGGGAATGGGGAGAGAGGGGAATGGGGAGTGGGAATGGGAGGGGGAATGGGGAGAGAGAGGAATGTGGAGAGGGGGAATGGGGAGAGGGGGAATGGGGAGGGGGGGAATGGGGAGGGGGGGAAAGGGAGAGGGGGGAATGGGGAGAGGGTGTATGGGGAGAGAGGGGAATGGGGAGGGGAGGAATGGGGAGAGGGGGAATGGGGAGAGGGGGGAATGGGAGAGGGGGAAAGGGGAGAGGGGGAATGGGGAGATGGGGGAATGGGGGAGAGGGGGAATGGGGGAGAGGGGGAATGGGGAGAGGGTGAATGGGGAGAGGGTGGGAATGGGGAGAGAGGGGAATGGGGAGATGGGGGAATGGGGAGAGGGGGGAATGGGGAGAGGGGGGAATGGGGAGAGGGGGGAATGGGGGGGAATGGGGAGAGGGGGGAATGGGGGGAGAGGGGGAATGGGGACAGTGGGAATGGGGAGGGGGAATGGGGAGAGGGGGGAATGGGGAGAGGGGGGAATGGGGAGAGGAGGGAATGGCGAGAGGGTGGAAAGGGGAGAGGGTGGGAATGGGGAGAGGGGGGAATGGGGAGAGGAGGGAATGGGGAGAGGGTGGAAAGGAGAGAGGGTGGGAATGGGGAGAGGGGGGAATGGGGAGAGTGGGGGGAGAGGTGGGAAAGGGGAGAGGCTGGGAGGGTGGGATTGTGGCTGTGGGAATGGGGGGACTGGGGAGAGGGGAGGAATGGGGAACGGGTAGTATTGGGAGGGTGGGCCTGGTGAGAGGGTGCAATTAGGAGAGGGGGAGTTGAGAGACCATAAGACCATAAGACATAGGAGCGGAAGTAAGGCCATTCGGCCCATCGAGTCCATGGCTGATTTCCACTCCATTTACCCGCTCTCTCTCCATAGCCCTTAATTCCTCGAGAAATCAAGAATTTATCAACTTCTGTCTTAAAGACACTCAACGTCCCGGCCTCCACCGCCCTCTGTGGCAATGAAGTTGGGAGTTGGGATGGGGGGAATGGGGAGGGGGGGAGAAGGTGGAGAGGGGGCAGTGGGTGAGGTTGGGAGTGGGTAGAGGGTGGATGTTTAAATTATTTCCAGGAAAACCCTGTGATAAATGTCCTCAAAAAGATGACATTGCCTCAGTGCAGTGTGTTAAACAGATCTGGGAACAGCTGGCCAAAATATTCTCTCAATTAGAGACAAATCAACAAATCAGAATTGTCTTGTCCTCGGGGACTGCAAAGATTTGGCACTCTTAATAGACTTCAAGTGGATGTTTAACGCTAGTCAAGCCCCATGTATGAGCACAGTGTCAATTACTGGGGAAAGTTTGTTTTCATTACAACCAACAGCTCAATCCCTACATCCCATTCAAACCAAGAATATTTGACCCATAATCTGTCAGAGGTTTAATTTGCTGTACAAATAGCAGCGCCTGTCCCATACTTCACTCCTAATTTAATGAGAACACACGTTCTCTGAATATTTTACATCGAAACAAACCTGTTGGACTTTAACCTGATGTTGTAAGACTTCTTACTGTTCTATATATTATAACACACCTCTAGATATTATAACACACCTCTAGATATTATAACACACCTCTAGATATTATAACACACCTCTAGATATTATAACACACCTCTGGATATTATAACACACCTCTAGATATTATAACACACCGATTGATATTATAACACACCTCTAGATATTATAACACACCTCTGGATATTATAACACACCTCTAGATATTATAACACACCGATAGATATTATAACACACCTCTAGATATTATAACACACCTCTAGATATTATAACACACCTCTAGATATTATAACACACCTCTGGATATTATAACACACCTCTAGATATTATAACACACCTCTAGATATTATAACACACCTCTGGATATTATAACACACCTCTAGATATTATAACACACCGATAGATATTATAACACACCTCTAGATATTATAACACACCTATAGATATTATAACGCACCTCTAGATATTATAACACACCGATAGATATTATAACACACCTCTAGATATTATAACACACCTATAGATATTATAACGCACCTCTAGATATTATAACACACCTCTAGATAATATAACACACCTATAGATATTATAACACACCTCTAGATATTATAACACACCTCTAGATATTATAACACACCTCTGGATATTATAACACACCTATAGATATTATAACGCACCTCTAGATATTATAACACACCTCTAGATATTATAACACACCTATAGATATTATAACACACCTCTAGATATTATAACACACCTATAGATATTATAACACACCTCTAGATAATATAACACACCTATAGATATTATAACACACCTATAGATATTATAACACTCCCATAGATATTATAACACACCTCTAGATATTATAACACACCTCTAGATATTATAACACACCTACAAATATTATAACACACCCATAGATATTATAACACACCTCTAGATATTTTAACACACCGACAGATATTATAACACAACTCTAGATATTATAACACACACATAGATATTATAAGACACCTATAGATATTATAACACACCTCTAGATATTATAACACACCTACAGATATTATAACACACCCATGGATATTAAAACACACCCATAGATATTATAACACACCTCGAGATATTATAACACACCTAGAGATATTATAACACACCTCGAGATATTATAACACACCTCTAGATATTATAACACACCCATAGATATTATAACACACCTATAGATATTATAACACACCTATAGATATTATCACACAGCTATAGATATTATAACACACCTCTAGATATTATAACACACCTATAGATATTATAACACACCTGCAGATATTATAACACACCTATAGATATTATAACACACCTCTAGATGTTATAACACACCTCTAGATATTATAACACACCTCTAGATATTATAACACACCTCTAGATATTATAACACACCTCTAGATATTATAACACACCTCTAGATAATATAACACACCTATAGATATTATAACACACCTATAGATATTATAACACACCTCTAGATAATATAACACACCTATAGATATTATAACACACCTATAGATATTATAACACACCTATAGATATTATAACACACCTCTAGATATTATAACACACCTCTAGATAATATAACACACCTCTAGATATTATAACACACCTATAGATATTATAACACACCTATAGATATTATAACACACCTCTAGATAATATAACACACCTCTAGATATTATAACACACCTATAGATATTATAACACACCTCTAGATATTATAACACACCTATAGATATTATAACACACCTATAGATATTATAACACACCTCTAGATAATATAACACACCTCTAGATATTATAACACACCTATAGATATTATAACACACCTATAGATATTATAACACACCTCTAGATAATATAACACACCTCTAGATATTATAACACACCTATCGATATTATAACACACTGCTCAATGTGTATAACACAGTCTGTGTGGCCATGTGTCTTGCCTGTATCCTCACTCATTTGAACTCTTCCATCTCTCCTCTTCCGGACACAAGACAATGTCTCACCCAGCACCATTCTTCACACACACACACACACACACACACACTCATGAACAAGTCCACACACAGAGACAGACACACAGAGAAACATGCACACACACGAACACAGACTCACTCATGCTCACACACACTCCAGGAAAAGGAGAGCAACTATAGGCAGCAATACACAATGGGCGGGATTCTCCGACCCCCCACCAGTTCGGAGAATCGCCGGGGGGTGGCATGATTCCCGCCCCCGCCGGCTGCTGAATTCTCCGGCACCGGGGATTTGGCGGGGCGGGAATCGCACCGCGCCGGTCGGCGGCCGCTGACAGCGGCCACCCCGGCGATTCTCCGGCCTGCGATGGGCCGGGTGGCAGCCCGTTTTTTGTCGGCCCCGCCAGCGTAAATGAGAGTAGGTCCTTACCAGCGGGACCTGGCTGTGCGGGCGGCCTCCAGGGTCCTCGGGAGGGGGCGCGGGGGGATCTGGCCCTGGGAGGTGCCCCCATGGTGGCCTGGCCCGCGATCAGGGCCCACCGATCCGTGGGCGGGCCTGTGCCGTGGGGGCACTCTATTCCTCCGTGTCGGCTGCTGTGATCCTCCGCCATGGCTGACGCGGAGATGAACCCCCCTGCGCATGCACTGGGATGACGCCAGCACACGCTGGTGCTCCCGCGCATGCGCCAACTCGCGGCAGCTGGCAGAGGACCTTCGGCGCTGATTGGCGTGGCGCAAACCAGTCCGCCGCCAGCCTAGCCCCTGAAGGTGCGGAGTCGTTCACGCCACCCTTCGGCGCCGGGACCCCCCGCCCCACCGGGTAGGGGAGAATCCCACCCAATGATTCACCACATAGTAATGTGGGTGAGAGCATACACCCTGATTGAAAAGACAGAAGTCATGAGGAGTTAAAATGAAGCTTGAAGCTTTGCCGAGCTAACGCAAGAGGAACAATCCCTGGGAAAAAAGCTGCAGTGGGAAAGATATTTCTGAGAAATGTTCCTCGGCTGAGACAGAACAGAAATCAACCTTGGGCATCTAGGAATCACCTTGGACTGGTTCTGGGAAAAAATTATGTTTACTGAAAGGACAATGCAAAGTATATAAGTGAAGTCTGTTTCAATTGTGCTCAAAGTAAAAAGGGAAATGGTCTGCTTTGTGGTTTCTATATATGTTGCTAACAATGTTGTTGTTTAGTCAATAGTTCCATTAATCTGTTTGTTACAGTAAAAGGCTTAAAATGTGAAATCTTGTTCTGTCATCGTTTTCAGCTGTTAACTGGATATTGGAATTTCTTTATAAAGTTACCGGACCCTACCGGTCAGTCACCAGGGGGCATAGGTTTAAGGTCAGTGGGGCAAAGGTTAGAGGAGATGTGCGAGGCAGGTTTTTACAGAGGGTGGTGAGTGTCTGGAACGCGCTGCCGGGGGAAGTGTGGAAGCAGCTATATCGCAGCGTTCAAAAGGCATCTTGACAAATACATGGATAGGATGGCTACAGAGGGACACCACACTAGAAAGAGCTGAGGGTTTTGGCCAAGGGTGGTCTCATGACCGATACAGACTTGGAGGGCCGAAGGGCCTGTTTCTGTGCTGTATTGTTCTTTGTTCTTTTATAAAACAAAGTCACACTCAGACATACACATATATACACACCGCTACAGACAAACACAGCCATGCAAACAGATAAAGACTTATGCAGGCACAAGTAGACACACATTCCAACAACATTCAAGAAGCTCCACACCGTCAAGGACAAAGCTTGATTGCTCTCCCTTCCACAAACCGATCACCACTTTGAGTACCATCTACAAGATGCACTGCAGGAACTCACCAAGGTTCCTCAGACTGCAGGGCCTCAGGATTACGATGGAGTAATTCCAAAGAGAGTGAGGGTGGAATAGAGGTTGTAGCAGGAGGGGAGCAGGGTTTAGAAGTAAGGGCAGGGAGGAGGCTTTCATCAAGGACTCCTCCTTCATAATGTTGGGTCCTCGAACAGATGCCGAGTTTACTTTCCGGGCTTCCCGTGTGGTAACGCCCTCTCCTGCCAGTGGGTGGGTACCAGTAGCAGCAGGTTGAGGCATTCATTGTCCACTTAATGGCCTCAAAGACTATCTGGTTGGGGAAATTCTCCACAAACCTTCCCACCCTGGGCTTAATCAGTCCAGAGGCAGCAAGGTGTCCACAGGAACAGAGGTTGATAATTCCTCCCCTCATCTTGCTCCCTGTGCAGACACTTACTGAGAACATACAGTCTAGAACTGAACCTGCTGCTCCCAATATAAGCAGTGGACTGGGAGGGCTGGTGCAGGGAAGCCAGCTTTCTGCTTTGTACTGGAGAAGTGAAGCTGGCAGTGCTGAAATATAACACCAGCAAGATCATCGCTCTGATCACAGAGAAAATCTGGTGTAATGAATAATCAGAAATGATTCAGGACCACAAAAATAACCCACTGTACTTTGAAGAACGGGATCCTATAATAATAATATTTTATTGTCACAAATAGGCTTACATTAACACTGCAATGAAGTTATTGGTAATAGCCCCTAGTCACCACATTCCGGCGCCTGTTCGGGTACACGGAGGGAGAATTCAGAATGTCCAAATTACCTAACAAGCATGTCTTTCGGGACTTGTGGGAGGAAACCGGAGCACCCGGAGGAAACCCATACAGACACGGGGAGAATGTGCAGACTCCGCACAGACAGTGACCCAGCGGGGAAACAAACCTGGCACCCTGGAGCTGTGAAGCCACTGTGCTAACCACTGTGCCACCGTGCTGCCTCCAGAGCTTATTGCACCAGAATCTTTTCACTGGAATATCTGGGGAGACTGGAGAAACTGGAATTGTTCTCAGCAAAGATTAAGGGGTGATTTAATAGAGGTGTTTAAATCATGAAGGGTTTTGATCGAGTAGAGAGGGGCAAACTGATTCCAGTGGCAGTCGGGAGGTAATCCGAAGGACACAGATTGAAGAAAATCAGAAAGGAACCAGAGGGGGAGATGGAGAAATTTCTTTGACATGGAGGTTTATTCTGATCTGGAGGGTGCTGCCGGAAAGGTGGGTGGAAGAAGGTTCAATAACTTTCAAAAGGGGAATTGGATACAGACTTAAAAACAAGAAAGTGGCGTAGCCATGGAGGAAAGAGCAGGGAGTGATACTGATAGCATGGCTCTGCCAAAGTGCTTCATGATGGGCTGAATGGTCTCCGTCTAAACTGTATCATTTTATAATGGTCCAAAATGACACAGGTGAGTTGTGGTGAATACAGGGTGCGGGAGCAAGGCAGAGCATTTGGGTGGCGCAGTTAAGTGTAGCTGGGCAGCACGGCAGCACAGTGGTTAGCACTGTGGCTTCACATCACCAGGGTCCCGGGTTCAAGTCCCGGCTTGGGTCACTGTCTGTGCGGAGTCTGCACGTTCTCCCCGGGTCTGCGTGGGTTTCCTCCGGGTGCTCCGGTTTCCGCCCACAAGTCCCGAAAGACGTGTTGTTAGGTGAATTGGACATTCTGAATTCTCCCTCTGTGTACCCGAACAGGCGCCGGAACGTGGCAACTAGGGGCTTTTCACAATAACTTCATTGCAGTGTTGTGAGCCTACTTGTGACAATGAAGATTATTATTATTGTTGGAGGAGGGGAAGATCAACTCGGCCAGAATGTGTCTGTGGACACTGGGTGATGGCACTGCCAGGCTCGGCAGTGAGTGAGACACAGCAGAGGGGTTAAAATCTGGGCAGTGAGTGAGTGCTGCAGGGGCGCAGGCAGATTTAGCACAATCGAGCTTTGTCATACAAATGGCATCTCTTCACTTTCAAAAAGCTGTCAAGAGGCACGTTCGGCTGCTGAGTGGCTCTGACAGTGACAAACAATAGCGGTGATTCCTTTTATTACAAACAACAACAATTATAAAACTTAACAGAAAGAATCTTGCTGTTCGAATCATTCCACTCCTCGAGGACAGCGGCAGAGATGTACCTACTTCTGGTAAGGGCGTCACTGGCACGGACTCGAGGCATGACTTGTTTCTTTTTAAATGCAGATTGTGAAGTGAATTGGATTTCCCCAGAGACAGCTTCTGATGTGGAAATGGATTTGCTCAGTTACATTCAGCCTTATGGTTCGCAAGTGCTGAATGTTTTAAATTAAATTTCTATAACGCGACCACATTCTGGGGACTGCACCACATGGCACACGTCCTAAATATTCCCCATGCTGTGTGTTCCCATCATGACTGACCTCCGTTTGTTCCAATTATTCAGTTGGTAAATTGCCGCACCACAGGAAGCAGCAGATAATATTCACAGTTAATCTCTGCTGAATTAAACAGACCTCAACTGGACAGCAGCTCCAATCAGACTCAAGACCCTGGGCGAAATTCTCCGTTATCGGCGGAAAGTCCGCCGATCGGCGCAAAAAACGGCGCAAATCCCACTTGCGTCACGTCATAAAAATGGGACGATAGTCTGCGGCCCGAAATGGGCTAGCAGCGACGTAACGGGATCCGCGCTTGCGCAGTGGTTCACGCCGTGCAGCGTCATACGCGCTGCACGGCGTGACGGCTCATAAGGCCGCGCAGCTCCCCCCCACCCGACCGGAACAGCCGACCGCAACACCCGACCGGATGGCCACCCGCCGCTCAGCCCCAAGGTTCGAGTCACGCGATGTGGAGGCGCTCCTGGACGCGGTGGAGCAGAGGAGGGACGCCCTGTATCCCGGGCACGGCCGCAGAGTTGCCCCACGCCACAGCCGGCGTCTGTGGAGGGAAGTGGCAGAGGCCGTCACCGCTGTGGCCCTGACACCACGGACAGGCACCCAGTGCCACAAGAAGGTGAACGACCTCGTCAGAGCAGGCAGGGTGAGCCTCCCAATATCCCCCCTCCCCCATATCCCCCCTCCCCCATATCCCCCATATCCCCCCCTCCCCATATCCCCCTTCCCCCATATCCCCCCTCCCCATATCCCCCCTCCCCCCCTCCCCCATATCCCCCCTCCCCCATATCCCCCCTCCCCCATATCCCCCCTCCCCATATCCCCCCTCCCCCATATCCCCCATATCCCCCCTCCCCCATATCCCCCCCTCCCCCATATCCTCCCCTCCCCCATATCCCCATATCCCCCCCATCCCCCCTCCCCCATATCCCCCATATCCCCCATATCCCCCCTCCCCCATATCCCCCATATCCCCCCTCCCCCATATCCCCCATATCCCCAAGTGAATCCAGCCCTAACCTTAACCTCTGCAATGCACGCGCAACCGATGGCGTGCATTCATATACCTGCCTAACACTGTTGCCTTTTACCCCTGCCACCCCCCTCACCCCCACAGGAGAAGCGCGCACACAACAATAGGGAGCATGTGAGGACTGGAGGAGGGCCCGCTGATGAGAGGCCACTGACTGTACACGAGGAAAGGGCCCTGGAACTGGCTGGCGGACCTGAGGACCGGGAGGTTGCTGATGCAGAGGTCGGGGGCCCACGAGCAAGTGAGCCACCAACAGCCCGTCCCCATATCCCCCCTCCCCTATATCCCCCTCCCCCGTATCACCTGATCACTGCCTGATGTCTAACCATGCATGCTTCATTGTGTATCGCAGGACCAAACGTCCAGGCACCCATCCCCACAGATGCACACCGCCCGCAGGATGCCCCTCGGAGACCACAGGAGACGGAGAGACCCGCACCCTCCAGCATGCGACGCCCGCAGGATGCCCCTCGGAGACCACGGGAGACGGAGAGACCCGCACCCTCCAGCATGCGACGCCCGCAGGATGCCCCTCGAAGACCACGGGAGACGGAGAGACCCGGACCCTCCAGCATGCGACGCCCGCAGGATGCCCCTCGCACACCACGGGAGACGGAGAGACCTGGAGCAACAGGGAGACGACACCCCCGTCACGTGCGGGAGCGACCACCCAGCGATGAGGGGGGCAGCCACAGGCCCCCGTCACATCCGAGCCAGGACACCACTACCCAGGACACCACTATCCAGGACACCCCTACCCGGGACACCACTACCCAGGACACCCCTACCCGGGACAGCACTACCCGGGACAGCACTACCCAGGACACCCCTACCCGGGACAGCACTACCCGGGACAGCACTACCCAGGACACCCCTACCCGGCACAGCACTACCCAGGACACCCCTACCCGGGACAGCACTACCCAGGACACCCCTACCCGGGGCAGCACTACCCAGGACACCCCTACCCGGGACAGCACTACCCGGGACAGCACTACCCGGGACAGCACTACCCAGGACACCCCTACCCGGGAAGACGAAATACCGGACAGTGACTCAGAGTGGATGGGTGGAGACGAACCCCCACCCCAAAGTGCCATGGAGTCAGAGTGGGACGAAGAGCACGACACAACGCCACTGCTGTCACCAACACCCTCCACCATCACAGAAACACTCACCACGGTTGGGCACTTTAGTGATGAGGCGTCTGGTACACTCACTGGTGCGCACAACACAGCCGTCCCGGTACAGCAGGTGGAGGTAGGAGCAGCAGATGGACGGGGCGGTCGGAGGGCAGCCCAGGCCAAGCGAACATCTGCCGCCCAGATGGATCCCGGGTTCCTGCAGTTACCACACCCACACATAGATCCGATGCAACCACCGACCCGGAGACAAGCGAATAGGGTGACGGGTGGCATGCGGCGGCTGCGGTCGCAGGTGGAGGAGTCCACCCGCGTCCAGGAGCTGGGAGTGGTCCCGGTCATGCGTGCCACCCAGGCTGACACCGCACGGGTGGCGTCCGCGGTGGAGGCAATAGGTGCGACGGTGTCAGACATGGGGAACGGTTTGCGAGGCCTGGGGCCTTCCGTGCAGGCGGCGTCTGTGGCCCAGGAAATGGCTGCCCTCTCACAGGAGGCCATGAGCCAGTGCCAGCGCCAGATGGCAGAGGCGCTCAACGCCATAGCCCAGTCTCAGCAGGCCATGCCCCAGTCTCAGCAGGCCATAGCCCAGTCTCTGCAGGCCATGGCCCAGTCTCTGCAGGCCATGGCCCAGTCTCTGCAGGCCATGGCCAAGTCTCAGCAGGCCATCGCTGAGGGCATCGGCGCCAGTGGCCATGTGCGAGCCGGCGTTGCACTGTCACAGACAGGGTTTGACAACCCCCTGGGCTCCATGGCTGCAAACCTGCAGACCCCTGTCGATACCAGCACGGGCCTCCAGGACTGGCAGCGCCAGATGTCGGGGGCGCGTCGGATGGCCAGTCCGTTCGCATCCCCCACCCATGTGGAGGCCTGGGGGCCATCGGGCACCCCGAGGGAGGAGGAGGTGGTGTGGTCCGTCCCGGCTCCCTCTGTAGGGGAGGTCCCGGTACACCGCGACACCTCGGACTCCCCCCCTTCCGTCCCAGGTGCATCGGGTGGGCAACGGGCAGGACAGGCTGGCAGCTCGCCATCCCAGTCGCCCGGGCCGCAGCCTGGCCCATCTAGGCCAGGACGCCCCAGGAAACGGCCGCCAAAGGGATCCAGTGTCAGAGGGCAGGAATCACAGGAGTCCACCTCCAGTTCTGCTGTACCGTCTGGGGAACCACGTAGACGTAGTCAAAGGGCCCGTAAGGCCAAACAATTAGACACTGAGTAAGTTGGCACGGGTGCAGGGCACAGATGAGTTTTAGGGGCTAGGGCACGTGCATGAACTCCTTTGGTTATTAAAGTCAATGTTACACCTACCGAAGCTGCCTTTGTGCTCTGTCCAAAGTGTGCGGGCGTGTCATGTACGTTGAGCGCAAGTGTGTGTGTGACGGGTGGTCTTACCTCAGCCCCAGGTGAGTCTGCCCCCTTCCCCCTGGGCCGCCATCAACATCCCCCGGGCAGAGGACGGGACCGTGCGCTGCAGTGTCACAGCCGCATGCAGGGATGGTCCGGGTGGATGGTGGTACTGTGGCCATGGGTCAGACATAGTCCAACGATGTAGAGCCAGGAGCTCATCGCAGGGCGGGTTGTCATCATCCTCCATGGCCTGCGATAGACACGCGTCCACCCGCAACTGGGTGAGCCCGGCCCGTTGTGCAGCCGGTGGATCGGCAATTGGGGGGGGGGGTGGTGTGCATGCGGGTGGGGTGTGTGGGGTTGGGGAGGGGGGTGAGGGTGCTGGGTGGGTGGATGGGTGGGGGGGTGTGGGTGGTCGGCTGTTGCCATGGTGTGCGGTCTGTGGCCATACTACCCGATTCCCA
The DNA here is from genome assembly GCF_047496885.1 of Scyliorhinus torazame. NCBI lineage: Eukaryota > Metazoa > Chordata > Chondrichthyes > Carcharhiniformes > Scyliorhinidae > Scyliorhinus > Scyliorhinus torazame. The sequence continues at coordinate 4,560,811 of NC_092714.1, forward strand.
TGCCCATCTAGTCAGTGAAGCGGGCGTCTATCAGCCTGTCCCGTGCCCGCTGGCCCAGCCGGTAACGGTGGACAGCCACCCGCCCGTGTCTAGCCCGTCTGCCCTGACCATTGCCCTCATCTGGGGAGGACTGCGCCTCTTCCTGCTGCTCCTCCACTCCGCCCTCCTCTGCCTGCAGCACATCGCCCCTCTGCTGGGCTATATTGTGCAGGACGCAGCACACCACAATGATGCGGCCGACCCTATCTGACCGATACTGGAGGGCGCCCCCAGAGAGGTCCAGGCACCTGAAACGCATCTTCAGCATGCCAAAGCACCTCTCCATCACTCCCCTTGTCGCTACATGGGCATCATTGTAGCGGTTCTCCGCCTCATTGCGTGGCCTCCGTATAGGCGTCATCAGCCACGATCGCAATGGGTAGCCCCTGTCGCCCAGCAACCAGCCCCTCAGCCGGGGATGGCGTCCCTCGTACATGCCGGGGATGGATGACCGCGGCAACACGAATGAGTCGTGTACACTGCCTGGGTGACGGGCGCAGACGTGCAGGATCATCATGCGGTGGTCGCAGACCACCTGTACGTTCATCGAATAGGTCCCCTTCCTATTAGTGAACACGGCCCTGTTATCTGCAGGTGGCCGCACGGCGACGTGCATCCCATCGATCGCGCCCTGGACCATGGGGAACCCGGCAACGGCAGAGAAGCCCACGGCCCGGGCATCTTGGCTGGCCCGGTCCACGGGGAAGCGGATGTAGCGGTGCGCCATGGCATAAAGGGCATCTGTCACTGCCCCGATGCACCGATGCACCGATGTCTGCGATATGCCGGACAGGTCCCCACTCGGTGCCTGGAATGACCCCGTTGCATAAAGGTTCAGGGCCACCGTAACCTTGACGGACACGGGGAGAGGGTGTCCCCTGCCAGTGCCACGCGGTGGCAGGTGTGCCAGCAGGTGGCAGATGTGTGCCACGGTTTCCCTGCTCATCCGGAGTCTCCTCCTGCATTCCCGGTCCGTGAGGTCCTGGTATGACTGCCGGGGCCGGTACACACGGGGCGCCCACGGGTGCCTCCGTTGCCGTGGGGCCGCGACGTCCTCCTCCCCCTCCTCGTCCTGTCGGTCAGGTGTCCCTCCAGCCTGGGCGGCTGCCGCCTGCCCCTCTGCGGCAGCCTGCGCCGCCTCTCTGGCACGCTCCTCCTCCGCCTCCTCCTCCTCATCCAGGGCAACATAGACATGAGCGGCTGCCACCACGGCGGCCAACATCGCTGGATGGTCTGAACACATGACGGCCTGGTGGGGGGGAGGGGAACGACGACATGTCATCATTGCCCATATCCCCTCCTCCCCCCAGCCAGGTGGCATGGACCGCATGGGTCCAACTGTTGGAGGCTGGCACCTGGCCAGGTGGACCAACTCATTTGCCCTCCCATCACCCTCCTCGGCACGGACCCCCTCCCCAACCCCCAACCTCCACCCCGGCACGGACCCCCCCCCCAACCTCCACCCCGGCACGGACCCCCTCCCCAACCCCAACCTCCATCCCAGCACGGACCCCCCCCCAACCCCCAACCTCCACCCCGGCACGGACCCCCCCAACCCCCAACCTCCACCCCAGCACGGACCCCCCCCAACCCCCAACCTCCACCCCAGCACGGACCCCCCTCAACCCCCAACCTCCACCCCGGCACGAACCCCCTCCCCAACCTCCACCCCAGCACGGACCCCCCCCAACCCCCAACCTCCACCCCGGCACGGACCCCCTCCCCAACCTCCACCCCAGCACGGACCCCCCCCAACCCCCAACCTCCACCGCAGCACGGACCCCCCCCCCAACCTCCACCCCGGCACGGACCCCGTCCCCAACCCCCAACCTCCACCCCGGCACGGACCCCCCCCCAACCTCCACCGCGGCACGGACCCCCTCCCCAACCTCCACCCCAGCACGGACCCCCCCAACCCCCAACCTCCACCCCAGCACGGACCCCCCCCCAACCTCCACCCCGGCACGGACCCCCCCCAACCCCCAACCTCCACCCCAGCACGGACCCCCCCCCAACCCCCAACCTCCACCCCGGCACGGACCCCCCCCCAACCCCCAACCTCCACCCCAGCACGGACCCCCTCCCGGCACTGCCCCGGAGCCCAGCCTACTCTAACCACCTCCCCCCCCCCCCCCCCCGCCGCACACACACACACACAAGCCGAGACACACCTCTCCTCACGCAATCAGTCTGCGGCCACGCCATTTCCTGCCCAGAGCCAACCCCCCAGGCCGTCACTCACCTCCACGCTGGTCGGCGTGAGCCTGGAGCACCGGGTCACGCCGATGAAAAGGAGGTTTGATTCACGTCGACGTGAACGGTCATCACGTCGACGGGACTTCGGCCCATCCGGAAGGGAGAATATCGGCAGGCCGAAAATCGGCTGCCTTGCGCAGACCCGTGACATTCTCCGCGGCAGCGGCGCCATTAACGCCCCGCCGACTTTTCTCCCTTCGGAGACTTCGGCGGGGGCGGGGGCGGGATTCACGGCGGCCAACGGCCATTCTCCGACCCGGCGGGGGGTCAGAGAATGACGCCCCCTGTGTCCACCAGCTTAATTCTGGAGTTTCTATTAGTCCTGATGATAAAATTAGCAGATGAGTCAGTGGGGAAAATGGGGGAGTTTTAAACATACTGAGCAGCTGAGCGTGAATTGACTTTCTCACACATTAACACTGGTTTAAAAATGTTTCTGGAACCTACCTGTTCATTCACCTGAGGAAGGAGCAGCGCTCCGAAAGCTAGTGACATCGAAACAAACCTGTTGGACTTTAACCTGGTGTTGTAAGACTTCCTATTGATTTAAAAGACATAGACTAGAAGCTGGCTCCAATCACAAAGTGGCCAGCCCTCGATACGGCCCCCAGCCACCACCTCTGCCTCCCGACCCACTCAGATAGAAAGAATTATCCCGGTGTGATTCCACCAATTGTGCCCATCAGCGGCTGTGTCAGCCTGTTCACTCTGAGCTGGGGACTGCAGCTTTACAGCGGCTGCAGACATCATTTAAATACCAAATCAGAAATGACTAAGGAATTGACTTCTGTACACCAATGAAACTGGTAAAGAGTTCAGAATAGATTTCTTTCAGCCATTTTCAGAGATGTTTCTATCAATCTGTTATTATCGTCATTGACATGAGGTTCTTCGCTGGTGCTGAATTACACACTGATTATTTTTTGCACATTTTCAGGTGTTTTCATAAAAATACCACAGGTTGGACTCAATTACATCAAAGAATATCTTAGATCGCAAAAGAAATTAGATGAAAAGAAATTAACAATTACATTCTACTTTGTACGTTTGGGAATATGCAATGAATTTGAGCAGAAATTAGAACTGTAACTTCATCAACACAGTGTGAACACCCTCATCCTGAATGCTGAAAGCAGTAACTCTATCCCCACACTTGTGGTGACAATGGGCGATGGCAGGGTCAGCTTCAGCTGTGAGGCCTGTTGTAAAGTTTTGGGTGTGGATTGGTGGGACTTTTAGATAGTCATAGAATTTGCAGTGCAGAAGGAGGCCAATCAGCCCATCGAGTCTGCACCGGCTCTTGGAAAGAGCACCCTACCCAAGGTCAACACCTCCACCCCATCCCCACATCCCCACAACCCAGCAACCCCACCCAACACTAAGGGCAATTTTGGACACTAAGGACAATTTATCATGGCCAATCCACCTAACCTGCACATCTTTGGACTGTGGGAGGAAACCGGAGCACCCGGAGGAAACTCACGCACACACGGGGAGGACGTGCAGACTCCGCACAGACAGTGACCGAAGCCGGAATCGAACCTGGGACCCTGGAGCTGTGAAGCAATTGTGCTATCCACAATGCTACCGTGCTGCCCTAGTCTATCGGTAAGTATTCACTAACTACTAAAAACTATACACTTTGGTACAGTAAAGGTAAAAGTTAGGAGTTGTTTCCATGCTTGCTTCTACACACTGCTCTGTCCGACACAGCAATAACCTTTAGGTGAGGGTCACGTGTTCTCTTAAATCACTGTAGGGGCGATACTGTACTCAGTCCCACATTGACCCTGCCCGACCTTTATACTACACCGCGTTCCCCCAAGTATAACCAATATATTGACAAGTTATCCCAGTTTACCCCATGTACTTTCAGTATTATTAGTATCTCCCATCTCCCCACCTCAAGTCTCTGAGTTCATAGGTCAGGTGGTCTGGAGGCTTTATAAATGTTCCATATCTTGTTTTGCTGCTGTCAGAGGAGGGGTACGTTCTGCCGCTGGAGGTAATCGTGGTTGAATTGGAGGTCATTGTGAAAACTATGCCTCTTCTTATCCTCTTTTTCCATTCTTTGACATGAAATGGATCTTTGCCAGTACCCCATTGTTTTTATGGATGTGATGTTCACGCCGCAGTGAGGTGAATTTCGAAGGGTGTTTGTGGAGGGATCAGAGTTTATGGGCGGCACAGTAGCACAGTGGTTAGCACTGTAGCTTCACAGCTCCAGGGTCCCAGGTTCGATTCCCCGCTGGGTCACTGTCTGTGTGGAGTCTGCACGTTCTCCCCGTGTGTGCGTGGGTTTCCTCCGGGTGCTCCGGTTTCCTCCCACAGTCCAAAGACGTGCAGGTTAGGTGGATTGGCCATGCTAAATTGCCCTTAGTATCCAAAAAAGGTTGGATGGGGTTATGGAGATAGGGTGGAGGTGTGGGCTTGGGTAGGGTGCTCTTTCCAAGGGTTGATGCAGACTCGATGGGCCGAATGGCCTCCTTCTGCACTGTAAATGTTATGATTCTGAGGGGAGTGGTCTGTGTGTCCTGTTTTTAACAATACAATTGGCTTAACCATATAATTTGATACATGAACAAGTGTGTGTGTTCACTTGGATTTTTCCATTGCAGTGTTAATGTCAGCGTACTTGTGATAATAAAGATTATTATTATTATAAAAAGGATTGAGGTCCATCCAGTTCTCTTTCTAACACCCTTGTGGTTGGATTATACAGGAATGGAGTTTGCTGGCTAATCTCAGCAGTCACCATTCTCGAACAATGAGAGTCACCAATTGTCTGGATTCTAACAGTCACTGACAATGACACAAATTCAATTTACTTCCCCAGTTAATTAAGACACTTGAGTTCCTTCATACCTGGTTACATAAGGGGAAATACTTATGTGAATACATATTAATAATTTGCAGTGTTGCTGTACATAATATCATTGACTTTTCTAAAGCTGCTTCTCGTTCCATTTTCTAATTAACCTAATTTCCAACACAAACAATGTTAATTACTATGACAGGTTGACCAACATCTGAAACCAATAGAGCTGCAGTTTGGAAAGATGAGGAGCTGGATTCTCTGTTTCAGCGGCTATGTGCCGGCTGAAACAGACAATTCCCCCGCGATTTATGACATCAAAATTGCCCTTAGTGTCCAAAAAAGGTATGATGGGGTTGCGGGGATAGGGTGGAGGTGTGGGCTTGGGTAGGGTGCTCTTTCCAAGGGCCGGTGCAGACTCGATGGGCTGAATGGTCTCCTTCTGCACTGTAAATTCTCACCGATTCCGGGACCGGTGAGGGTCTAGCAGCGGTGCCGGTAAAACCCCCGGCTCCCACACCGAAAATGGGCAGAGAATGGGCGGGTCCCAGGCCGCGCATGAGCACGGTGACGACCTGCAGTAGCCTTGCCGTACAACATGGTGTCAACCGTGCGCGGACCCGACCCGTCAAATAAGGCCCCACAGGCCACCCCCTGGCCATCCCCCCATCAGTCCCCCAGCCCTTGCGGAAGCCCCCCCTGGCCAGCGGTATGACACCCGGCCTACTGTGTACAGTGGCGGCGCTGGACAGAGTCCGTGTCCACCACGCCAGGTTCCCGACCGTTCAGACCACACGTCAACCGCATGGTCGAGAACTCGGCCCATCGGGGGTGAAGCATCGGGGGAGGGCCTTCCGATGACGCGCCAATGCTGTTCCAACGGCGAGCGCCGCGCGATGTGATGGCACCATTCTGGAGGGGCGGAGACTTGAAAATCAGCGTCAAACTGGCGCCACCCCCGATTTGGGTGTTGGAAGGGGTTCTCCGCCCGATCACCAATTACGATATCGGCATCGGGCAGCGGAGAATCCCACCCCATGTGTGTGTTATTGATAGACAGCTGGAAGCAGAATACTTCAGTCCAAAGCACAGTCTCCACAGCCTGACAAACATATCCTGTCCCCATCTCTCTGATACCTCTCTCTGCCGGTCATCGTTTCAAGGAGAATGCCAATGTTCATCAGTTATAGTTGAACACATTCTGCCAGCCACCAATTTGCAGTCAAAAAGTTTCATGTTGTGATATTGGAGAATGATCCGATGAGTTTACAAAGAATACAGCACAGGAACGGCCCTCCAAACCTGCATCGATCACGTGTCCTATCTACACCTGTACCCTTCTGTACCCCGTCTGTTCATGTGTCTATCCAGATAAGTTTTAAAGGTCGCTAACGTATCTGCCTCCACCACCTCACTGGGCCGTGCATTCCAGGCCAACCCCAACCTCTGTGTAAAAAACTTCCCCTGCACATCTCCACTGAACCTATCCCCCCTCACCTTGAACTTGTGCCTCCTTGTCATTGTCATTTCCACCCTGGGAAAAAGCCAGAGGTTTACAGATCAGACTCTGACAGAAACACTCCAACTCTCCAACAGACACGCAACCATAGCTCTTAGATTGGCTAATTGGAAGCGATTCCAGTTTTAAAAGCTTCCAGAGCTCAGAGAGCTGCGCTCCCTAATTTGACTGGTTGGAAAAGTATCTTTAAACAGATTTCTTTGCGTCTATATTTTTGACCCTTCCCACCACAGCTGTCAAGTTTCCATTTCCCACCCCTCACAATCCTCCCCGTGCTCTGTTAGGAACCGGCGAGGAGTTGGAGTGTGTCAGAAGTTCAGAAGGTGTTGTTAAGGGAAAGAGTGATGTGTTGCAGTTTACGGTTGAGTGTTCAGTAATGCTCCCCAGTGCATTATGCTGCAGTGTTCAATGCCTCCAGCAGCCAGGCCCGAGACTGTTGGCCAATATGGCCTGGCCACGAGAGAGCTGGAAAAATAATATTAATATGTCAGGACAGCATTAAAAGCCCTCTGAGCCTCTACGATCTACTCATATTTGCAGAGTCCGACTAAACTAAATACAGTATATTAAAAGAAATCAAAAATCTCTTGTCTAAGTCGCTTGCTAACACCCAGCAAGGAACCTTGATGGAGATTTCTCATTGCTTGAGAATTAAGAAAGCCATTGCAAGCTTCATTTTTGAAATTCATTAAGCTGTTGTGAATGACATGCATGGCAAATAACAAGTTTTTACTGAATTTCCAACTTGTTTGTGGTTAGATTGGAGTTAGAGATTCATTTATCTCTGTGGATAATAACATGTGTCAAAGCTCCAGTCCTCCTTACCCAAGATGCAAGCTCATTCTGTAATCGCAGAATCCCCCAGCTGAAAATTGGACAAATGGAAACAAAACAATTTGCTGAATGACCTTTACCATTCCTTCTGCATTTGCAGTCTGGAAAATGACTGCGTTTTATTCAGGCACCGCTCTGATTTACTTTCATGCTTAAATTGTTACATTGCTGAGATAAATTAGCTCCACACGGTCCAGTTCCTTCTTATACATTCAATACCCAACTCTCCCTGGTGCTCTGCTACACAGACTGTGCAAGTGTTTCTCTTTCCTTATCCGCCATGTTCCAGTGTGAGCAAATTATAATCACACCATGAAAAAAAAGAGGTTGCAGGAGTCAAGAGAAAAGATTTCAGTAACTTGACAGCTTATGAAGAACGTGATGTGTTGAAAACATTACATATTCACAGCGCTGGGTGCCTGTGGGACCTCTGATCCAACATTTCCTTCCACTATGCTTGCTAAAACACACAGTACACTCTGCAGATCATACAGACACGAACAATCTTACAGAACCACTGCTATTTACAGAAGTAAAAGCACCGTATTGCTTCACATGCAAAATGAGCTTTGAAAATGTTTTCACAGTCACACAGTTTGTTTTTAGTTAATTTCTTTCAGTGAAACTTCAAATAAATTCTTTATTTATCGAAGTGAATATGTTAGTCGCGCAGAGTGGAATATCCCACATTGGGGACATACATTATCAGAACAAACACTCCCAGGACAGGTACAGCACGGGGTTAGATACAGAGTAAAGCTCCCTCTACACTGTCCCCATCAAACACTCCCAGGACAGGTACAGCACGGGGTTAGATACAGAGTAAAGCTCCCTCTACACTGTCTCCATCAAACACTCCCAGGACAGGTACAGCACGGGGTTAGATACAGAGTAAAGCTCCCTCTACACTGTCCCCATCAAACACTCCCAGGACAGGTACAGCACGGGGTTTGACTCAGAGTAAAGCTCCCTCTACACTGTCTCCATCAAACACTCCCAGGACAGGTACAGCACGGGGTTAGATACAGAGTAAAGCAGGGGTGTGGTGATGGGAGCTGGTTTGTCAGGTGTGAGTGGAGATGTGGATCTGTGGTTATGTTCATGATGGAATGGTTGTGGGGGTGGGTATGTGAGGTTAAGGTGAGGTGTGGGGGTGGGGGGTGGAGGTGAGGTGTGGGTGTGGGGTTAAGGTAAGGTATGGGTGTGGGGATGTGAGGCTAAGTTGAGGTGTGGGGATGGGGGGTGGAGCTGTGGGTGGTAGTGGGTCGATGCGGTGGTTTAGAGTCAGGGTAAGAAGGGGCATGTTGGGCCAAATGCCATTTCCCGTTAGTATAAATTATTCCTCCTTTCTCATAGATTTAAAATGGTTTGATTCTGCAACATTCTGTCCTAACAGAATAGTCGTATATTTTACCATAACATTGAAACAGAGCAGTTTGGGAAGTCTTTAACCCACTCACCCTGTTATGCACTAAACCTTTGATGTGTTAATCTTTCCCCGTGCCTGCACTCACTGGTTTGAACATTAATTGGTGACCTGCAGCTCGAGCCTGCAGCTGGAGCTAACACTTTGAATGGCAGCTCCATATATCTTTCCATTAACTATGTCATGTGCTCCGAATCGGAATTCTGAGGCAGTTAATGCTCGGGTGCAACTTTTTCCAGGATAGAGATCCCATAATAATTTTATGGCATCAAGTCAAACTTGGACAAGAAAAGCTTCTGCTGATTCCCACATACCATCCCCCACTCAGCTGATGGAGCGGTTTCCCTCCATATTGAACTGGAGGAGGGACTGAGTGTAACAGTATACTCTGGCTCGGAGGCATGATTGGGAAATTTGCAGATGACACAAAAATTGGCCGTGTCGTTGATAGTGAAGAGGATAGCTGTCATCTCCAGAATGTTACCAATGGTTTGGTTGGGTGGGCAGAGAAATGACAAACGGAATTCAATCCGGAAAAGCTTGAGGGTTGGTGCAGACTCGATGGGCCGATAGTTCTCCTTCTGCAATGTAGCGATTCTATGGATTCTTGTATGGATTGTAAGGCAACAAGGAAATACTCAATAGCCAGCAGGAGATTGAGAGAGGGTGAGGAAGTGATAGACCTTGGAATGCATGTCCACAGGTCCCCGAAGGTAGCAGGATACGTAGATAAGGTGGTGGTTTAGCACAGGGCTAAATCGCTGGCTTTTAAAGCAGACCAAGGCAGGCCAGCAGCACGGTTCAATTCCCGTACCAGCCTCCCCGAACAGGCGCCGGAATGTGGCGACTAGGGGCTTTTCACAGTAATTTCATTTGAAGCCTACTTGTGACAATAAGCGATTTTCATTTCAAGAGGAAAATAGAGTATGAAAGTAAGCTAGCGGTGAACATAAAAACTGACTGTATAAGTTTCTATAGGTGTGTAAAGAGAAAAAGATTAATAAAAACTAATATTGACCCCTTCCAGTCAAAAGCGGAGGAATTCATAACAGGGAACAAAGAAATGGCTGAGGAACTAAATTCACACTTTGCTTCTGTCTCCACAAAGGAAGACATGAATAATGTACCGGAAGCTCTCAGAAACACGAGTTTTAGTGAGGAACTGAAGGAAATTAGTATTAGCAGAGAAATGGTTTGGGGGAAATTAATGGAATCAAAGGCAGATAAATCTCCAGAGCCTAACAATCTTCATCCCAGAGTACTTAAGTAAGTGGCCCCAGAAATAGTGGATCCATTGGTGGTCATTTTCCAAAATTCTTTGAACTATGGAATGGTTCCTACAGATTGAATAGTAGCGAATGTAACCCTGCTATTCAAAAAGGGAGGTACATACATAGAAATTAGAAGCAGGAGGAAGCAATTTGGCCCTTCGAGCCTGCTCTGCCATTCATTCTGACCATGGCGGATCAAGTTCAATATCCTGATCCCGCCTTCCCCCCATATCCCTCGATCCCTTTAGCCCCAAGAGCGATATCTGATTCCTTCATGAAATTACACAATGTTTTGGCCTCAACTACTTTCTGTGGGAGTGAATTCCACAGATTCACCGCTCTCTGGGTGAAGAAATTTCTCCTCACCTCAGTCCTATAAGGTTTACCTCTTATCCTCAAACTATGACCCCTAATTCTGGACTCCCCCACCATCTGGAACATTCTTTATGAATCTACCCTGTCTAATCCTGTGAGAATTTTATAAGTTTCTATGAGATCCCCTCTCTATTCTCAACTCCAATTAATATAATCCTAACCAATTTAGACTCACCTCATATGACAATCCCACCATCCCAGAAATCAGCCTGGTAAACCTTCGCTGACTCCCTCCACAGCAAGAACATCCTTCCTCAGGTAAGGACACCAAAACTGCTCACAATACTCCAGGTGTGGCCTCACCAATGCCCTGTACAATTGCAGTAAAATATTGCTATTCCAATACTCCAATCCTCCCGCTATGAAGGCCGAAATACCATTTGCCTTCTTTACTGCCGCTGTACCTGCCGCTTACTTTCAGCGACTGATGCACGAGGACACGAGGGTCTCGCTGAGTATCCGCCTCTCTCAATTCACACCCATTCAAATAATAATCTGCCTCCCTATTTTTGCTACCGAAGTGGATAAGCTCACATATATCCACATTATATATAGGTCTCACATAAAGTTACGTTTTGAAGTGACTTCATCGGCTCTCGGTGGGGATGGGAGATGTGACTACAGCGGAAGCCTGCTCAACATGTCGGCATTCTCAATTTGCGTGCCTGGATGATGATTAAAGGTGTACTCGTACGCTGCTAGTACCAGGGCTCATCGCCGAATCCGGGTAGAGGCTATTGGTGGGATCACCTTGTCCTCTTTAAAAACCCCCAGTAATGGCTTGTGGTCCGTCACAATGGTGATCCACGCCCCTGTATGTCCTGATGACATTTCTTCACCGAGAATATGATGGTCAGCCCTTCCTTTTCTATCTGGGCGTTATTGCGTTCTGCAGCTGCCAATGCTGTTGACACGAATGCTATCGGCCTTTCTCTTCCACTAGCCACGCAATGGGCAATACAGGAGAGGCTTGGAGGGGGTGGTAATGTGTCAATAATCTGGATGCCATTAGCTGCTGCTTCACCCTGGCAGGAATCACGGGCGAAATTCTCCCGAAACGGCGCGATGTCCGCCGACTGGCGCCCAAACGGCGCCAATCAGACGGGCATCGCGCCGCCCCAAAGGTGTGGAATGCTCCGCATTTTTGGGTGCCGAGCCCCAACATTGAGGGGCTAGGCCGACGCCGGAGGGATTTCCGCCCCGCCAGCTGGCGGAAACGGCCTTTGTTGCCCCACCAGCTGGCGCGGAAATGACATCTCCGGGCGGCGCATGCGCAGGAGCGTCAGCGGCCGCTGACGGCATTCCCGCGCATGCGCAGTGGAGGGAGTCTCTTCCACCTCCGCCATGGTGGAGACCATGGCGGAGGTGGAAGGGAAAGTGTGCCCCCACGGCACAGGCCCGCCCGCAGATCGGTGGGCCCCGATCGCGGGCCAGGCCACCGTGGGGGCACCCCCCAGGGCCAGATCACCCCGCGCCCCCCCAGGTCCCCGAAGCGCGCCCACACCGCCTTGTCCCGCCGTTCAAAAGGTGGTTTAATCCACGCCGGCGGGACAGGCAATTTATCGGCGGGACTTCGGCCCATCCGGGCCGGAGAATCGAGCGGGGGGGCCCGCCAACCGGCGCGGCGCGATTCCCGCCCCCCGCCGAATATCCGGTACCGGAGACTTCGGCAACCGGCGGGGGCGGGATTCATGGCAGCCCCCGGCGATTCTCCAACCTGGCGGGGGGTCGGAGAATGACGCCCCAATTTCCTGTAATAATTTATAAGACCTAAGAACGAATGTAACTCTTCCACACTTTCCAGGGTGGGGGCTTGTCTAATCGCTCGCACTTTCTCCTCTACCGGGAGTAGTCCACCCCGATCCACATGATATCCCATGTATATAACTTCCATGGTGTAGGAAACGCACTTTCCCCTCTTGAAGCGGACGTCCGTCTCAGAAAACCAGCAGAGGACTTCCTCCAGGATGCTCTGTGTACTCTTTCCATGTCTCCGATGATTAGGATGCTGTCCAAGTAGACCGCCACACGTGGTATCCCTCTCAGAAATTTCTCCATAATGCACTGAAATATCACGCAGGCCGATGACATTCCAAACGGCAGTATCGTGTATTCGTAGAGGCCCCTGTGGTTATTAATGGTTGCGTAACGCCCGGAATCGGTGTACAGCTCCAGCTGGAGATAGGTGTGGCTGATGTCGAACGGGGAAAAAGACTGACCCCCAGCTAACTTCACTTATAGGTCTTCTTTCCATGGCATTGGGTACTTGTTCAGACGGGAGGCCTTGTTTTTTTTAAAATTTAGAGTTCCCAATTATTTTTTTTCCAATTAAGGGACAATTTAGCGTGGCCAATCCGCCTAACCTGCACATCTTTGGGTTGTGGGAACGAAACCCACGCAGACACGGGGAGAATGTGCAAACTCCACACGGACTGTGACCCAGGGCCGGGATCGAACCCGGGACCTCGGCGCCGTGAGGCAGCAGTGCTAACCACTGCGTCATATGCCGTCCTGGGAGGCCTTGTTGATGGTCAACTTATAATCACCGCACAGGCAAATGGTTTTGTCAGGTTTAAGTACCACTGGCACTGCCCAATTGGCAAACTGTATTGGTCGGATGATCCCAAGGCCTTCCAGTTGGCTGAGTCCATCCTCGACATTCGCCAGCAGCACATTGGGGACTGGGCGGGTCTGGAGGTACTTATGCTGGGCCTCAGGGTCCACATATATTTTGGCCACAGCTCCCTTACTTTTGCCCAGGCCTTTCTGGACAACCTCAGTATATTCCCCCAATACTTTGTAAAGTCCTCTGGTGTCCATCCGGAAGATCCGTTGCCAGTCCAGCAGGAGGTGCTGTGACCAGTCGTGGCCCCAGCAGGAGGCGCTGTAGCAGTCGCGGCCAGCAGACCCGGTCCAGGGCCTTTCACGATTATTAACGGCAGCCTAATGGACTGCTGCCCATCAGTTACCTGGGCCAGCGACGTGCCCGCCATGGCTAGGGGTTCACCTGGCTAGGTCGCTAGCCTCGTCTCGGTGTCCCGCAAACTCAACTGTTGCTCTCCAGTCCTGATTCTCTCGAAGATCTGCCTCCCAATTACTGAAACTGCAGCCGCCGTGTCCAACTCCAGCTCTAATGAGTGGCCACTTGCCTCGGCGGTAATCCTGATGGGGGTGACTTATGGCGCAGTTATCCAATTCAATTACACACACTCCTGATCCTCAGCTTGTTCTAAGTGGAGGGTCTGGCTCTGGACTGGCCCTCTGATAGGGTGACGGGTTTTCTGGCTAACCTGCGGTTTCCTATCCCTGCGATTGCACCGGACACAAGTGCCGCATTGCCTTGGATCGCTCTCCATCGCATCCGGAGATGTCCCGCCTGGCTATGTTCGGGCCAGGGTGGGGTCCTGGGAGTCCCAGTCCTCGGGAGCACTGTGCATCGGGATGCGAGGGTGTCCTACGCTGTTTACCTCCATCACTGACATCCCCTGGAGTGCTCATACCACCGCAGGGTCAGGGGTCCCTGCTGCAGGACCTTCACAGTGGCCACTCGGGTGCCTCTAAGGTGAAGACGTTGGCTGGTATTTATGTCTGGTGGCCCGGCAGCGATGGGGACATTGAGAGGATTGTGCGCAGCTGTCCGGCCAGCTAGGGGCATCAGGAGCTCCCGCCGGCGGCCTCACTTCATACCTGGAAATGCCCAGAATGCCCACGCAGATTTCTGGAGTTCGGGGTCCATTCATGGGGTCCATGATCCTCATTATCGTGGATGCCCACTTGATGTGACTCGAGGTGTACAAGGTGGCCTCAACAAGATCCAGGACATGCTGGCTTCCTCCAGTTACTGAAGTCGGCTTTTAAAATTACGGGTTAACTATCTCGCTGAGGGGCCTCCGCCTCCGCCCCTCATCGCAGGAGCCCGTACTCCATGATGCTCACGGGTAATTAATCAGGTCATCCCCGTGGGTCTTGTGGGGGTTATAACCCCCTCCAAGTCACTCACCACCCTGAACATTTCGCTGTTCCTCCACTGTCGCTGGGTCAAAATGCTGGAACTCCCTCCCTAACAGCACAGTGGGTGTACCTACACCACACGGACTGCAGCGGTTCCAAGAAGGCAGCTCACCACCACCTTCCGAAGGGCAACTAGGGATGGGCGATAAATGCTGCTGTAACCGGGGATGCCGACGCCCCGGGAACAATTAAATAGAAAAAGAATAATTGATCCCAATGGCACAAGACTGATTGGGCTGAGATTCCAGCGATGTATTTGGGCATTCTGTGCATCAACCACCTACTGTAAGAGACCATCTTGGATTCTTATACCTTTCTGTTAACTTTTCCAATCAAATTGGATAAACAATTCCGGAGCTCTGGGGAAAGAGCAGGTGAGTGAATCTAATTGGGTAGCTCTTTCAAGGAATTGACATAAGCATGAAACCCCAACGGTGCCTTGTGTGTGGTCTGATTCCATGACAGAGAAAGACGAGACTTGCACACCATCCGTCTGAAATCCAGACATCAAAGAATAATCAAACTGCTCCTTTTGGCCACCGTTAATAGTCTGACATTTGAGTGCTGTCCTCACAGAGCCGCACTGTTGGGTGCTGGATCTGGGGTTAGGTTCTGTCTGTCCAAGTGGCTGGGAAAGATTCTGTGTCATCACTTGAGAAAGAGCAATGGGGTTTTCTACATATTCTGACTAATATTCCACCCCCCCCCCCTCCCCCCCCGGCACCAGCAGAATTAGGTGAATCGATCATTCAGACCTTAATGTTGTGGGATTTTGCTTCGTGTAATACGCCCTTTGGCAGTGATTGGTCGGACATGATGGCATTTGGGTGGTTTCTGAGAGTTTTCTCAGTGTAAATCTGTTTCTTTCTGCATGTTCTGGTGATGCACCAACAGAAAAAGCTGCTTTAAATGTTATATCAGTAAGATTGGTTGGTTAACATCGAACTTTGCAAGGAACAGAATGATCAGCATTAGTCAGGTCATGACATTTCATATGAAGTAAATTAAAATTTTAACATCTATATATAACTGGGCAATAAAATCTGACAATGTGCTAATGTCAGTGTTAGGAGTGAAACACAATGGTCTCTCATGCATATCAGTCAGTATGAGAATCTCATGACTGTAACCTAACACAGGCTCAAAGTCCCCTCCCTGTCTAGTACTAATTATATTCTCCTGATATTCTGTGTTCTGATGTTTGTGGCACCTTCAAATCCCATATTGGTTTTAGGATTAGTGGCAAAAAATAGGCAATAACAGTTGTAAAGTCTTTGGTGACACTGTGTGGGTTTTAATGCAAGACTCTGATCGATGGCAGTAATATTAAAATATCCTCTAACACTGACAGACGTTCCCCGATTTAAATCTATTGATCTTCACAGCACTGGAGCAAAGGTTCTGGCTCGTGTTTGAAAGCAGCCGTTCTTTCCTTGTCTCCTTGTCTGCCACACATCTGCCCTTCTTGGATCTGCTCTGATGGGTGCTTTGAACTTTCTGTTTGATTGATAAGACTGAGATGCTGTCTGTCGCCACGCACCAAGACAACTCTGACTGAGTTCAGGAATGTTGGAGGGTGCTGGAGTAAGACTGGCACAGCAACTGGATGCAATGCAGATCAAAACGGTCTTAACTTAATACATTTGACAATGAGTGATAGCTTGATCCTCTTGTCATCGTGTGCAAATTTTGTTCCTACACAACAAATATTAACGTAACATCCAACCGTGCCTCCCCCCCCCCCCCCTCCCCCCCGTCTTGTGCTCACTGAACTGTGGAATTGAAAATCCTCCTTCTTCCAACTCAATCCTTCATCAAAGCACTCAATGCTTCCGAAGGAATGACTCTGGCTAGAGATTGAACTGTAATACTCATTAGCTTGGAAAGGCTGTTGATTGTAACTGAGGTCTTTATTACTGAGTGTCTAATGCTGGAACCTGGCCCACGTTCAGGTAATCTACCCTCGAATGGCGAGGCTGAATTCTCTTTTAATATTTGTTATTGGTGGCATTGTGGATAGCACAATTGCTTCACAGCTCCAGGGTCCCAGGTTCGATTCCCGGCTTGGGTCACTGTCTGTGCGGAGTCTGCACCTTCTCCCCGTGTGTGCGTGGGTTTCCTCCGGGTGCTCCGGTTTCCTCCCACAGTCCAAAGATGTGCAGGTTAGGTGGATTGGCCACGCTAAATTGCCCATAGTGTTGAAAAATTGCCCTTAGTGTTTGGTGGGGTTACTGGGTTATGGGGATAGGGTGAAGGTGTTGACCTTGGGTAGGGTGCTCTTTCCAAGAGCTGGTGCAGACTTGATGTGCCGAATGGCCTCCTTCTGCACTGTAAATTCTATGTAAATCTATGTAAATCCCTTCAGCAAGCTAAAGTTAGAATCCTGCCTTCAGCATAGGTAGGTTCTTCATCAGCAAGGGGATGAAAGGTTATTGCAGGTAGGTGGAGATGCAGGATTGAAGTTACAATCAGACCAGTCATTATCATTTTGAATGAGGAACAGGCTCGAGGGGCCGAGTGGCCTATTCCTGTTCCTAATTTGTGTGTTCATATGTTTATGTGTCTAACAGAATAATCTAATTTCAATGGCACTCTTCATTTCAAAAAATGTAGAATAATTATGAATCATCCCTGAAGTCTCGGGACACTTTGTGGTTTTGTTATTTGTAGTAAATAATCCAGAAAACACAGTTGAAATCTCACTATGGCAGTTTGAGAAATTGAAATTAATTGAAATAAAAATACCACCACACTCAGTGCAAGTCAGTACAGAGCTGTCAGTGAGCCCAAATACATCTGTGTCATAGGCAGAGTGGATAGATTGTTGACCGCACCTCCCACCCCACCCCCACCCCCACCCCACCCCCACCTCCCACCCCACCCCCAACCCCACCCCACCCCCAACCTCCCACCTCACCCCCAACCTCCCACCCAACCCCCAACCCACCCCACCCCCAACCTCCCACCTCACCCCCACCTCCCACCCCACCCCCACCCCCACCCCACCCCCACCTCCCACCCCACCCCCAACCCCACCCCACCCCCAACCTCCCACCTCACCCCCAACCTCCCACCCAACCCCCAACCCACCCCACCCCCAACCTCCCACCCCACCCCCACCCCACCCCCACCCCCAACCTCCCACCCCCACCCCCACCCCACCCCCACCTCCCACCCCACCCCCAACCCCACCCCACCCCCAACCTCCCACCCCACCCCCAACATCCCACCCAACCCTCAACCCACCCCACCCCCAACCTCCCACCCCACCCCCAACCCACCCCACCCCCACCCCCAACCTCCCACCCCACTCCCACCCCACCCCCCACCCCCAACCTCCCACCCCACCCCCACCCCACCCCCACCCCCAACCTCCCACCCCACCCCCACCACACCCCCACCCCCAACCTCCCACCCCACCCCCACCCCCACCCCACCCCCACCCCCAACCTCCCACCCCACCCCCACCCCACCCCCACCCCCAACCTCCCACACCACCCCCACCCCACCCCCACCCAACCTCCCACCCCCCCACCCCCACCCCCACCCCACCCCCAACCTCCCACCCCACCCCCAACCTCCCACCCCACCCCCACCCCACCCCCCACCCCACCCCCAACCTCTCACCCCATCCCCAAACTCCCACCCCACCCCCAACCTCCCACCCCACCCCCATCCTCCCACCCCACCCCCACCCCACCCCACCCCCAACCTCCCACCCCACTCTCACCCCACCCCCCCACCCCCAACCTCCCACCTCCCACCCCACCCCCACCCCCACCCCACCCCAAACCTCCCACCCCACCCCAAACCCCACCCCCCAACCTCCCATCTCCCACCCCACCCCCACCCCAACCCCTCCCCCCAACCTCCCACCCACCTACCCCCCACCTCTCACCCCACCACACCCCCCAACCTCCCACCCACCTACCCCCCACCTCTCACCCCACCCCATAACCTCCCACCTCTCACCCCACCCCCAACCTCCCACCTCCCACCCCACCCCCGCCCCCACCCCACCCCCAACCCCACCCCCAACCTCCCACCTCCCACCCCACCCCCAACCTCCCACCCACCCCCACCCATCTACCCCCTACCTCTCTCACCCCACCCCTACCCCCACCCCCACACCCCAACCTCTCCCCCACCCCCAACCCCACCCCCAACCCCTCCCCCAACCTCCCACCCACCTCCCCCCATCTCTCACCCCACCCCCACCCCACCCCACCACCCCCATCCACACACCCACCCCACCCCCGCCCCCACCCCCCAACCTCCCACCCCTCCACCTCCCACCCCATCCCCAACCCCACCCCCCCAACCTCCCACCCACCTACCCCCCACCTCTCACCCCACCCCACCCCCCCAACCTCCCACCTCTCACCCCACCCCACCCCCCCAACCTCCCACCTCTCACCCCACCCCCCAACCTCCCAACTCCCACCCCACCCCCACCCCATCCCCAACCTACCACCTCCCACCCCACCCCCAACCTCCCACCCACCCCCCCCACCTACCCCCTACCTCTCACCCCACCCCCACCCCACCGCACCACCCCCAACCTCTCCCCCACCCCCAACCCCACCCCCAACCCCCCACCCACCTACCCCCACCTCTCACCCCACCCCCACCCCACCGCACCACCCCCAACCACTCACCCACCCCACCCCCGCCCCGCCCCCACACCCCAACCTCTCCCCCACCCCCAACCCCACCCCCAACCCCCCACCCACCTACCCCCACCTCTCACCCCACCCCCACCCCACCCCACCCCACCCCATCCACCCCATCCACCCACCCACCCCACCCCCACCCCCACCCCCCAACCTCCCACCACCCCCAACTCCCACCCCACCCCAACCCCACCCCCAACCCCACCCCTCCAACCTCCCACCCACCTACCCCCCACCTCTCACCCCACCCCCACCCCCACCCCACCCCACTACCCCCAACCACCCACCCACCCCCATCCCCACCCCACCCCCACACCCCAACGCCCACACCCCAACCTCCCACCCACCCCACCTCCCACCCCATCCCCAACCCCACCCCCAACCCCAACCTCCCACCCACCTACCCCCTACCTCTCACCCCACCCCCACCCCACCCCACCACCCCCAACCACCCACCCACCACCCCTCCACCCCCACCCCCGCACCCCAACCTCCCACCCACCCCCACCTCCTACCCCACCCCCAACCCCACCCCCAACCCACCTACCCCCCACCTCTCACCCCACCCCCACCCCCACCCCCACCCCACCCCACCACCCCCAATCACCCACCCACCCCACCCCCACACCCCAACCTCCCACCCCAACCCCAACCCCACCCCCAACCCCACCCCCAACCTCCCACCCACCTACCCCCCACCTCTCAGCCCACCACCACCCACACCCCTACCCCACCTCCCCACACCCACCCCCCAACCACCCACCCACCCCCACACCCCAACCTCCCACCCACCCCAGCCCCCACCCAACCACCCACTCCCCACCTCTCACCCCACCCCCACCCCCACCCCACCCCACCTCCACCACACCCACCCCAACCACCCATTCACCCCCCACCTCTCACCCCACCCCCACCGCACCCCACCTCCCCAACCCACACCCCAACCTCCCACCCACCCCACCCCCCACCCACCCACCTCTCACCCCACCCCCCACCCACTCACCCCCCGACCTCCCCCACCCCCACCTCACTGTAATCAGTTCAGTTATGTATCTCCAATAGTGTAGACATTTTAAAAGCATTATGAAGATCCCGCACTGCAATATAAAACTGCAGAACATCCTTTTTCAATGTGACCCTTCCACACAAACGAAAGCAGACACTATCTGATTACCACTGCTAGTCCCACGGTGCAAGAATTCAGGGATTCCAAACTCGTCAGATAAGCAATTTGCATAAAATCTATAATTTCTTGTCAGCGTGTTTCAGAATTCATTGTCGAATGTTATTAGGATGAAATGAGCTGAGAGATCAAGTCCTGTGCCGAGCACATAGTAAAGTATTAAAGGTCTGTATTGTTAAATCAATATTAAAGTAACGCATAGCACCTAAAAGGCTAAATGAGATGTGACAAATGGAAAGGATTAAAAAGGGAGACTGAGGAAGGGGCAAAGAGCAGACTCAAAGCAATACAAGGGTTTTTTTCCCACTGAACTCGGCCACATTAACTTCACTGAAGACAGTTCCCGGAGAAATACTGTGTGTGTAAAAACATGGTTCAAAGGAGGAAAAGGATTCAGAAAACAGTTTTCCTTCCGCCTTTGCCACGGTCCCCACCATGGTGGAGGCGGAAGAGACTCCCTCCACTGCGCATGCGAGAGGATGCCGTGAGCGGCCGCTGACGCTCCCGTGCATGGGCCGGCCCGAGATGTCATTTCCGCGCCAGCTGGTGGGGCACCAAAGGCCTTTCCCGCCAGCTGGCGGGGCGGAAATCAGTCCGGCGCGGGCCTAGCCCCTCAAGGTTAGGGCTCGGCCGGTCAAGATGCAGAGGATTCCGCACCTTTGGGGCGGCGCGATGCTGGACTGCTTTGCGCCGTTTTTGGCGCCGGTCGGCGGACATCGCGCCGATTACGGAGAATTTCGCCCAAGGACTCCCAAGTACCTTTGTGCTTCTGCTTTCTGAAGCATTTCCCCATTTAGAAAATAGTCTATGCCGGGATTCCTCCTTCCAAAGTGCAGAACCTCACACTTTTCCACATTGTATTTCATTTACCACTTCATTGCCCACTCTCCGAGCTTGTCCAAATCCTTCTGCAGCCCCCTTGCTTCCTCAATACTACCTGTTCCTCTACAGATCTTTGTATCATCTGCAAACTTAGCAACAGTGCCTTCAGTTCCTTCTTCCAGATCATTAATGTATATTGTGAAAAGTTGTGGTCCCAGCACCGACCCCTGAGGCACACCACTAGTCACCAGCTGCCATCCTGAAAAAGACCCCTTTATCCCCACTCTTTGCCTTCTGCCAGTCAGCCAATCCTCTATCCATGCCAGGATCTTACCCTGAACACCATGAGCTCTTAATTTATTTAATAGTTTCCTACAGCACCTTGTGAAAGGCCTTCTGGAAATCTAAATAAATCACGTCCACTGATTCTCCTTTGTCTAACTTGCTTGTTACCTCCTCAAAGAACTCTAACAGATTTGTCAGACACAACCTCCCTTTGACGAAGCCGTGCTGACTCAGTCCTGTTTTACCATGCACTTCCAAGTACTCCGCAATCTCATCTTTAATAACAGACTCTAAAATCTTACCAATGACCGAAGTCAGGCTAACCAGCCTATAATTTCCCGTCTTCTGCCTCCCTTCTGAAACAGCGGTGTTACATTCACCACTTTCCAGTTCTCTGGGACCCTTCCTGCCTCCAGTGATTCCTGAAAAATACTTTTCACTGTACCTCGGTACACATGACAATAAACAAATCCAATCCAATCCAATCCGAAAGGTCATCACCAATGCATCCACAATTTCCTCAGCTATCTCTTTTTGGAACCCTGGGGTGTATTCCATCCGGTCCGGGTGATTTATCCACCTTCAGACCTTTCAGTTTCCCCACAACCTTCTCCTTAGTAATGGTCACTGCACTCACCTCTGCCCCCTGGTTCTCCTGGAGCTCTGGCATCCCACTGGTGTCTTCCACCGTGACGACTGATGAAAAGTAACTATTCAGTTCCTCTGCCATTTCTTTGTTTCCTATTATTACTTCTCCAGCCACATTTTTTAGTGGTCCAATGTCTATTTTTGCCTCTCTCTTACCTTTTATATATTGAAAAAATCTCTTCCTAACTTCCTTTATATTACTAGCTAGCTTGCACTCATACGTCATCTTCTCCCCCCTTATTGCTTTTTTAGTTGTCCTCTGCTCGCTTTTAAAGGCTTCCCAATCCTCTGGTTTCCCACTAATCCTTGCCACTTTGTATGCTTTTTCTTTTGCTTTTATGCTGTCTTTGACTTCCCTCGTCAGCCATGGATGCCTTATCCTCCCCTTAGCATGTTTCCTCTTCCTTGGGATGAATTTCTGTTGTGCCTCCCGAATAACCTCCAAAACTCCTGCCATTGCTGTTCCACTGTCTTCCCTGCTAGGCTCCTTCTCCCATCAACTCTGGCTAGCTCCTCCCTCATGTCCTTGTAGTTACCCTTATTTAATTGTAATACTGTTACATCTGATTGTATCTTCTCCCTCTCAAACTGCAGGGTTATCATATTGTGGTCTCTGCTCCCGAAGGGTTCTTTCACCTTAAGTTCCCTAATCAAGTCTGCTCCAGTTTAGCTAGGGCTCCTTGATGCCATACTCAGTCAAAGCTGCCATGATGTCGAGGGCAATCACTCTCATCTCACCTGTGGCAGTCAGCCCTTTTGTCCATGTTTGAACCAAGGCTGGAATAAGATCATGAGCTGATCTGTCAGGACTCAAATTGAGCATCTGTGAGTAGGTTATGAGAACAAAGAACAATGAACAATGCAGCACAGGAACAGGACCTTCGGCCCTCCAAGTCTTTACCGGTCATGATACCAACCCTTGGCCAAAACCCTCAGCACTTCCTTGTGCCGTATCCCTCTATACCCATCCTATCCATGTGTTTGTCAAGATGCCTTTTGAACGCCGTTAATGTATCTGCTTCCACAACCTCCCCTGGCAACGCGTTCCAGGCTCTCACCACCCTCTGTGTAGAATATAGAATTTACAGTGCAGAAGAAGGCCATTCGGCCCATCGAGTCTGCACCGCCCTTGGAAAGAGCACTCTACCTAAGCCCACACCTCCACCCTATCCAGAGAACATAAAGACTGACACTAAGAGTTTCTATAGATATGTGAAGAGAAAGAGAATGGTAAAGAGAAATGTAGGCCCCGTACAGACAGAAACAGGGGAATGCATATTAAGGGACAAAGAAATGGCTGAGCAATTGGATACATACTTTGGTTCTGTCTTCACAAATGAGGACACAAATCTTGGGCGTCATTCTCCGCCGGCGGGAGTCTCCGTTTTGCCGGCGCCCGGGGGTTTCCCGACGGCGTGGGGCTGCCCCACAATGGGAAACCCCATTGACCGGCCGGTGTTACGGAGACTCCCGCCGGCCGGTCGGGGCAGAAATGTGGCGGGGCGGGTAGGAGAATTTCGCCCCAGATCCCAGAAATGCTGGAGAATGAAAGGTTTAGTGAGGGGGAAGTACTGAGGGAGATCAACATTAGTAGAGAAATGGTGCTGGGAAAACTGATTCCCTTCTCATCACACAGTACCCAGTCTAAGATGGCCTGCTCTCAAGTTGATTCCTCCACATGTTGGTCAAGAAAACCGTCCCGTATACACTCCAGGAATTCCTCCTCTACGGCATTCTGTCTAATTTGATTTGCCCACTCCATGTGAAGATTAAAATCACCCATGATCACCGATATTCCCTTGTTACATACATCTCTAATTTCTTGTTTAATGCCATTCCCAACCTCACCACTGCAGTTTGGGGGTCTATATATGACACCTGTCGTGTTGGGTGCTCTGCTACACAGACGAACCAACACGGTTGCAGAAGGTACAACTCAGTTTTATTACTAACAATATTAACATCTGTAAACTGGTTACTGTGGTTCGTTCATTACCCTCTAACCTGTGGACCCAGCCCTAACACTATCTTGGAGAAGCACTAAGCACATGGTGGATGTCTGAGTGGCTTGCTGTGAGCTCTGTGCCCTGAGCTGTCTCCTGCTGGAATGACTCGGAAGTGTCGTGTTCCCCGTTTTATAGTGTCTGCTCTTGCCTGTGATTGGCTGTGATGTTGCGCGTGTGTTGATTGGTCCGTTGATCTGTCCATCAGTGTGTGTGTGTGTTTGCACCATGATGTTTATCTGAATATCATGACAACACCCACAAATGCTTTTTGCCACTTGGCATTTCTCAACTCTACCCATACAGACTCCACATTGTCAGAGCTAATATCCTTTCTCACTACTGTGTTAATTTCCTCTTTAACCAGCAGTGCCACACCACCACCTTTTCTTTTATGCCTGTCCTTCCTAAATACTGAAAACCCTGGTCACCCTGCAGCCATGTCTCCGTAATCCCAATTATATCATACCTATTTATATCTATCAGCGCGATTAGTTCATCCACTTTATTGCGAATGCTCCGTGCGTTAAGGCACAGAGCCTTTAAGTTTGTCTCTTTCACAATGCTTGTCTTGCTCCCAATATTTTTCTCTTTTGCCTTGTTTGAATTGAATTTGATACTGTTTGAAGGGATCTCAGAATGCCTTCGAACAACTTACCCACCAC
Source organism: Scyliorhinus torazame (assembly GCF_047496885.1). Lineage (NCBI taxonomy): Eukaryota > Metazoa > Chordata > Chondrichthyes > Carcharhiniformes > Scyliorhinidae > Scyliorhinus > Scyliorhinus torazame. The sequence continues at coordinate 4,585,636 of NC_092714.1, forward strand.
AGACGTTAGGCTCATAGGTCTGTAGTTCCCAGGGTTTTTCCTGTGGCCCGCATTAAACAAAGGCACAACATTTGCTACTCTCCAATCTTCAGGCACCTCACATGTGGCTGTCGAGGATTGCTAGGCGACCCGCAATTTCCTCCCTAGCCTCCCACAACATCCTGATACATTTCATTAGGTCCCAGGGATTTAATATGTGTTGTAATCTGGAAGGTGCTGCCTGATATGTACACTCCTCAAGACATCACTATTTATTTCTTCAAGTTCCCTAATGTCCATGCCTTTCTCAACAGTAAATACCGATGAGAAATATTCATTTAGGATCTCACCCATCTCTTGTGGATCCACACACAGATGACCTTGTAGATCCTTAAGAGGCCCTACTCTCTCCCTAGTTACTCTTTTACCCTTTATGTATCTGTAAAAGCTCTTCGGATTCTCCTGTGCCTTATCCGCCAAAGCAATGTCATGTCCACTTTTTGCCCTCCTGATTTCTCTCTTAACTCTACTCCAACAACCTCTATACTCTTCAAGGGATCCACTTGATCCCAGCTGCTGATGCCTGTCATGTGCCTCCTTCTTCTTTTTGACTAGGGCCTCAATATCCCGAGTCACCCAGGATTCCCTCAATTCAGCCAAATGGGAACAAAGAAATTTCTTCACTCAGAATATGCTACAGGAAGCAGGTGAAGCCAAAACATTTTCAAGAAGGAGTTAGATAAAGCTCTTGGGGAGGAAGGGATGAAAGGATAGGAGGGGAAAGTGGGATCAGGTTAATGAGTTCGATGATCATCCTAAAGGGATAAATGGTCTCCTCCTGCTCCTACTTTCTCTGTTTTTATGATTCATCGCCAACATTGCATCATGCAATAAGGCCTGGTAAAGAGTGAATTAGATGAACCTTGGTCTTTCTCCATCAGATAATTCTAATAGTGTGTGAACTCAGGGGCGGAATTCTCCCCAAACGGCGCGATGTCCGCCAACTGGCGTCCAAAACGGCGCGAATCAGACGGGCATCGCGCCGCCCCAAAGGTGCGGAATGCTCTGCATCTTTGGGGGCCGAGCCCCAACATTGAGGGGCTAGGCCGACGCCGGAGGAATTTCCGCCCCGCCAGCTGGCGGAAACGGCATTTGTTGCCCCGCCAGCTGGCGCGGAAATGACATGTCGGGGCGGCGCATGCGCGGGAGCGTCAGCGGCCGCTGACAGTTTCCTGCGCATGCGCAGTGGGGAGAGTCTCTTCCGCCTCCGCCATGGTGGAGACCGTTGCGGAGGCGGAAGGGAAAGAGTGCCCCCACGGCACAGGCCCGCCCGCGGATCGGTGGGCCCCGATCGCGGGCCAGGCCACCGTGGGGGCACCCCCGGGGCCAGATCACCCCGCGCCCCCCCAGGACCCCGAAGCCCGCCCACGGCGCCTTGTCCCGCCGGTAAATAGGTACTCTAATTTACGCCGGCGGGACAGGCAATTTATCGGCGGGACTTCGGCCCATCCGGGCCGGAGAATCCAGCGGGGGGGCCCGCTAACTGGCGCGGCCCGATTCCCGCCCCCGCCGAATATCCGGTACCGGAGACTTCGGCAACCGGCGGGAGCGGGATTCACGGCGGCCAACGGCCATTCTCCGACCCGCTGGGGGGTCGGAGAATGACGCCCCAGGCAGCAAAAGTGACCCTAAGAATCGAACTGTAGCATGACAACACTGGAGGCCATTCAGCCCATCATATTAGTGCCTGCTCGCTGAAAGAACGATCCAATTATTCCCAGTCCTCTGCTCATTCCCCATAGCCCTTCATACGTTCATACTTCAAGAATATATCTCATTTCCTTTTGAAAGTTCCTATTGAATCTGCTTGCACTGCCCTTTCAGGCAGCGCCTTCCAGATTACAACACATTGCTGAGCAATAGAATTCTCATCTTCTCCTCCGAGTGAAAATCACCTCAACATTAAAGACGCTGCAATTTATTTTTCAAAGGAACTGGTAAATCCTCTAGTTTATACAGCGGGATCCTATGGAATAGCAAATCTTTGCTTGTTGCATTCTCCGACATCAGCCCTGTCTGCGAATGTTACAAATCCTTTTATATCTGAAGCAGACTCTGTACAAGTTAATAATCTGCATGAATTTTACAAATTGTACAATATGAAATCTGTAAATAACCAATAAATACAAAACTCGACATTGGAACAATAGAATTGTTTATTGGAAATAAAACTATGACCTCACATTTACTGATTTGATTTAACTGCTGTTCCTCAACAGCTTCATTTCAGCGAGTGAAAAAAAGGAGAGAGATTTATTCACCACCAGTAGTATGATTTATAATATAATATAGAGTGAGATTTGGCTGTTTGTATGCAAGACATGACAGTGGAGTCGAATTTTGGGAATGTACTGAGCTGATATGAAATTGTGTTGATTTTAATGTCTATTATCCCAGTGTCCACTGCCCGGAGCCCAGTGTCCAGTGCCCAGTGTCCAGTACCCAGTGTCCAGAGCCCAATGCCCAGTCTCCAGTGCCCAGTGTCCGGAGCCCAGTGCCCAGTGTCCGGAGCCCAGTGCCCATTGTCCGGAGCCCCGTGTCCAGTGCTCAGTGCTCAGTGCCCAGTGTCCAGAGCCCAATGCCCAGTGTCCGGAGCCCAGTGCCCAGTGTCCAGTACCCAGTGTCCAGAGCCCAATGCCCAGTCTCCAGTGCCCAGTGTCCGGAGCCCAGTGCCCAGTGTCCGGAGCCCCGTGTCCAGTGCTCAGTGCCCAGTGTCCAGAGCCCAATGCCCAGTGTCCGGAGCCCAGTGCCCAGTGTCCAGTGTCCAGTACCCAGTGTCCAGAGCCCAATGCCCAGTCTCCAGTGCCCAGTGTCCGGAGCCCAGTGCCCAGTGTCCGGAGCCCAGTGCCCAGTGTCCGGAGCCCCGTGTCCAGTGCTCAGTGCCCAGTGTCCAGAGCCCAATGCCCAGTGTCCAGTGCCCAGTGTCCAGAGCCCAAAGCCCAGTGTCCAGCGTCCAGAGCCCAGTGCCCAGTGTCTGGAGCCCAGTGCCCAGTGTCCGGAGCCCAATGCCCAGTGCCCAGTGTCTGGAGCCCAGTGCCCAGTGTCCAGTGCCCAGTGTCCGGAGCCCAGTGCCCAGTCTCAGTCAAGCGTTGGGTAACATTCACAACATAGCTGGAAAATAGTTAACCAGGGCTCTGTGTAGGACCTCTGCCTCTCATTGGGGCCTAAACCTCATCCTCTGGAGCTGCCAGCAGCTCCATCAATCCTGGCAGTGCCAGGATGGTGTGAGTGGCAGCTGCTGGGATTGCGGGTGAGGAGTGTAGCCCAATGCCTGGGATCCCTGGAGGAGGTAACTCTGGAGATTTAGGCCTGAGGGGCAGGGGCAGGGCGGGGGAGATGGCAGGTTTAAGAGAGAGCAGGCAGAAAGGAAAGAGGTGTTTTGGTTAAGGGGAGGCATCCCACAGTCGCCAAAGGGTGGCCCCTGAAAAGTGATCCCCTTCCTTCTCATTTCACCATTTCAGGTCTTCCTGTCCCTGCTGCCCATTCCAAACCTACTTTAGTGTGGACAGCATATTCTCAGGGTCAGAATGGCTGATAACAATATTAATTGACCCACAGGTGATCATTTTAATTTGGCAGGTGGGCTGCCAATTTCAGTGCCCACCCAACCTCCATGTTAACGGAATGAGCTCTGGGCTGGGGGGAAGGACGGTGGGATGGATGCCCACTCCAATTTACAGGCTCCTGGAGAACCTCAATAGGTGCAATACACCATCCAGGACAAAACAGCCCACTGCATTTACACCCCATCCACAAACACTCACTCCCTCCACAGCGACAGCAGTATGTACAATCTACATGAGCAACTGCAGCAACTCACCAAGGCTCCTTAGTGTTAGAACACTGGGCTAGTGTCCGGTCAATTCCAGCCCCACAGGCTGCAGAGTCCCAACATCAGTGAAAATAACCAATAATTAGTGTAACGATTTGGGGATTTTTGGCCCTCGATTGCTCCAATGACTTAAAGGTGCCGGATTTGAACCAAACTGTTTTTTTCCAATATGTAATGGTGATAATAGAAAAACGGACTGCTAATCTAATTACTCCCCACCGTCCCACCCTTCACATACATACACACAAGACAGATACATAGTGGAATAGGGAAGATCCAAATAATGGGGAATAAAAGGGCATGAGAGATGAGTATCTTCACTGCTGAGGTTGTGGTCTTTGTAGTCGGTGATTATCTCGGCACGCGAGGTGTTGAAATCCACCGGCTGGATCGGACCTTCTAGTTTCTGCCTTCAATTAGAAACCATAGGCTGTAGATTTTCCTCTAGGGGGTCACTTTCACTTCACTGACCTCCAGATTGGCTCTCAGTCTCACTGAGACAATCTTAGAATTCTCTGCCTGAGAATTTAAAAGAGGGTTTTCCGCCAACTCTGCCTTTCAAACGCTTGTCTGGACTTTGTGCAGGTTTCTGGCAGCAGGGTAGAGAGAAAGGGAAATACTTTTTCTTCCAGACCTTTAGAGGTCTCAGGAGAGATCTATCAGCACCGAGCTTTCCTCAGCCTTTCAAGCAGAGGCTAGGCTTTCACAGACCTGGCTCCAGAGGCTGCTTGCAGTCTTTTAATCAGAAGTTAAACGCCAGTCTTTGCTGATAGAGAGTGCCCAATCTTGCTCTCTGCTGTGCTTAAGCAGAACTGAAAACAAGATGGAGTCTTCTCCCTTCTTCCAGAATCTTCTGAAACTCCCCACCAATCAACAGCGAAAGCTGCACAGGTCCCTAGATTTCAAAAGAGGTGATTGGCTGCTAGCCAAGTCCATCAAAAATGTGACATCACTGGACTATGCCACATAGCACACTGCACTGAGGGGAGTTCTAGGACTGGTTCAAATAGAACCCTGTACCGGGGGTGTTTCAGTTTAAAACCAAAGCGTGCTGAATTGTTTTTTAAAAAAATATATTTTATTAAAGTTTTCAAACACAATTTTTCCACCTTACAAATCAACGTAAAAGATAACACAATAACTAATAAGTAACATTATTTAAATAAAATAGTGAACTAGCAAAGTAACAAAAAAATAGTGCCCCCCCCCCCCCCCTCTGGGCTGCTGCTGCTGACGATCTATTTTCCCTTAACGTTCCGCGAGTTAGTCAAGGAACGGTTGCCACCGCCTGGAGAACCCCTGAACCGATCCTCTTAACGCAAACTTAATCCGTTCCAGTTTTATGAACCCTGCCATATCGTTTGTCCAGGCCTCCACGCCGGGGGGGCTTCGCTTCCTTCCACACGAGTAAGATCCTTCGCCGGGCTACCAGGGACGCAAAGGCCAGAATATCGGCCTCTTTCGCCTCCTGCACTCACGGCTCCTCCGCTACCCCAAATATAGCTAACCCTCAACCTGGCTTGACCCGGACCTTCACCACCTTTGAGACCACTCTTGCCACTCCCCTCCAGTACTCATCCAGTGCCGGACACGACCAGAACATGTGTGTGTGGTTCGCCGGGCTTCCCAAGCACCTCCCGCACCTGTCCTCCACCCCGAAAAACCTGCTCAGTCTTGCTCCCGTCATATGTGCTCTGTGTAGAACCTTAAATTGAATCAGGCTAAGCCTGGCACACGAGAAAGAGGAATTTACCCTACTTAGGGCATCAGCCCACAGACCCTCCTCAATCTCCTCCCCCAGCTCTTCTTCCCATTTTCCCTTCAGCTCCTCTACCAGCGCCACGCCCTCCTCTCTCATCTCCTGGTATATTTCGGACACTTTGCCCTCCCCGACCCATACCCCGAAATCACTCTATCTTGGACCCCCTGTGTCGGGAGCAGCGGAAATTCCCTCACCTGTTGCCTCGTAAACGCCCTCACTTGCATGTATCTAAAGATATTCCCGGGGGCAACTCATACTTTTCCTCCAGCGCTCCCAGGCTCGCAAACTCCCCGTCAATAAACAAGTCTCTCAATCTCCTAATTCCTGCCCGATGCCAGCTCTGGAACACTCCGTCCATCCTTCCTGGGACAAGCCTATGGTTGTTCCTGATCGGGGACCACACCGAGGCACCCGTCACCCCCCTGTGTCGCCTCCACTGTCCCCAGATCCTTAAGGTTGCCGCCACCACTGGGTTTGTGGTATACCTTTTTGAGGAGAGCGGTAGCGACGCTGTCACCAGCGCCTTTAGGCTCGTTCCTTTACAGGACGCCATCTCCAGCCTCTTCCACGCCGCCCCCCTCCCCCTCCTTCATCCACTTGTGAACCATCGCCACATTGGCGGCCCAGTAGTAATCGTCCAGATTCGGCAACACCAGTCCCCCTCTGTCCCTGCTGCGCTGCAGGAACCCCCTCCTTACCCTCGGGGCCTTCCCTGCCCACACAAAACTCATAATGCTCCTATCTATTTTCTTAAAAAGGCCTCAGTGATCAGAATGGGGAGACATTGAAACACAAAAAGAAACCTTGGGAGGACCATCATTTTTACCGCCTGCACTCTGCCCGCCAGTGAGAGCGGCAGCATATCCTACCTCTTGAAATCCTCCTCCATCTGCTCCACCAGCCGCGTCAGATTGAGTTTGTGTAAAGTTCCCCAGCTCCTGGCTACCTGAATCCCCAAATATCGGAAACTCCTTTCCGCTCTCCTTAACGGCAGGCCGTCTATCCCTCTTCCCTGATCCTCGGGGTGTACTACGAAAAGCTCACTCTTCCCCATATTAAGCCTATATCCCGAAAAATCTCCAAACTCCCTCAATATCTGCATAGCCTCTGTCATCCCCTCCACCGGATCCGCCACATACAGCAGTAGGTCATCCGCGTAGAGTGACACTCGGTGTTCCTCTCCCCCTCTAACCACCCCCCTCCATTTCCTAGAGTCTCTCAGCGCTATGGCCAGTGGTTCAATTGCCAACGCGAACAGTAATGGGGACAGGGGGCACCCCTGCCTTGTTCCCCTATGTAACCGAAAATACTCCGATCTCTGCCGATTTGTGACTACACTTGCCATTGGGGCCCCATAGAGGAGTTTAACCCAACTGACAAACCCCTCCCCGAACCCAAACCTCCTCAACACCTCCCATAAGTACTCCCACTCTACCCTATCAAATGCCTTCTCTACATCCATTGCCGCCACTGTCTCTGCCTCCCCCTCCGCTGGGGGCATCATTATCACCCCCAACAGCCGTCGCACGTTGACATTCAGTTGTCTCCCCTTTACAAACCCTGTCTGGTCTTCATGCACCACCCCCGGGACACAATCCTCGATCCTCGTCGCTCGCACTTTTGCCAGCAACTTGGCGTCAACATTCAGGAGTGAGATAGGCCTATAAGACCCGCGTTGCAGCGGATCTTTATCTCGCTTCAGGATTAGTGATATCGTCGCCTCCGACATTGTCGGGGGTAGAGTCCCCCCTTCCCTGGCCTCGTTAAAGGTTCTCGCCAGCAGCGGGGCCAACAAGTCCACATATTTCCTGTAAAATTCCACCGGGAACCCATCTGGTCCCGGGGCCTCCCCTGCATGCATGTTCCCCAGCCCTTTAGTCACCTCGTCCACCCCGATTGGCGCCCCCAGACCTGCCAACCCCTGCTCCTCCACCCTCGGGAACCTTAGTTGGTCCAAAAACTGCTGCATCCCCTCTTTTCCCTCCGGGGGTTGGGACCTATATAACCTCTCATAAAAGGTCTTAAACACCTCATTTACCTTCCCTGCACTCTGCACCGTAGTTCCCGTTTCATCCCTAACTCCCCCTATTTCCCTCGCCGCTGTCCTCTTACGAAGCTGGTGGGCCAGCAGCCGGCTCGCCTTTTCCCCATACTCGTACCTCATCCCCTGTGCCTTCCTCCACTGTGCCTCTGCCCTCCCTGTGGTCAGCAGGTCAAACTCCGTCTGGAGTCTTCGCCTCTCCCTGTATAATCTTTCGTCCGGGGCCTCCGCATATTTTTTATCCACCCTCAAAATCTCCCCCACTAATCTCTCCCTTTCTTTGCCCCCTTTTTTCTCCTTGTAAGCCCTAATGGAGATCAACTCTCCCCTAACCACCGCCTTCAGCGCTTCCCATACTACCCCCACCTGGACCTCACCATCATCATTGGCCTCCAGGTACCTCTCAATACATCCCCGCACCCTTCCACAGACCCCCTCATCCGCCAATAATCCCACATCCAGTCGCCAGAGTGGGCGCTGCTCCCTCTCCTCTCCTAGTTCCAGATCCACCCAGTGCGGGGCATGGTCTGAAATGGCTATGGCTGAATACTCCGTTCCTGCCACCCTCGAAATCAGTGCCCTACTCAAAACAAAGAAATCTATCCAGGAGTATACCTTATGGACATGGGAGAAAAAGGAGAACTCATTGGCCAACGGCCTAGCAAATCTCCACGGATCCACTCCCCCTATTTGTTCCATAAACCCACTGAGCACCTTGGCCGCTGCCGGCCTTCTTCCGGTCCTGGATCTAGATCTATCTAACCCTGGGTCTAGCACGGTATTGAAGTCCCCCCCCCCATTACCAGGTTTCCTACCTCCAGGTCCGGGATACGTCCCAGCATCCGCTTCATAAATCCCACATCATCCCAATTCGGGGCATATACATTGACCAGCACGACCTCCATTCGCTGCAGTCTGCCACTCACCATCACATATCTGCCCCCGCTGTCCGCTACAATGTTCCTAGCCTCGAACGACACCCGTTTCCCCACCAATATGGCCACCCCTCTATTTTCCGCGTCCAACCCTGAGTGGAACACCTGTCCCACCCATCCTTTCCTTAACCTAACCTGATCCGCCACCTTCAGATGCTTCTCCTGAAGCATGACCACATCTGCCTTCAGTCTTTTTAAGTGCGCGAACACTCGGGCCCTCTTAATCGGCCCATTTAGGCCTCTCACATTCCACGTGATCAGCTGGAACACCCCCCCTCCCCCCGACTAGCCATCCCCTATTCTAGGCCAGTCCCACGTCCAGGTCCCGCGCACCCACCCGTCCCCCAGGCGGCGCACTCCCGTCCCGACCACCTCTTCCCTTGCCAGCTCCCTCTCGCTCCCAGCAGCAGCAACCCAGTTGACCCCCCCTCCCCCCCCCCCCAGCTAGATCCCCATCTAGCATGGTTACTCCCCCCATAATGCTTCCGAAAGTCAGCTGACTCCAACTGACCCCGCCTTCCCCCGCTCTCTCCTTGATCCCCCCCGTGTGTGGAACTCTCATCCTCCTTGCGCTTATCTTCCCGCCATTATCTCCCTAGCGCGGGATAAAACCCGCGCTTTCCTGGATCAGCCCCGCCCCCTATGGCGCAGCTCCCCCTACAGCCCCGTTCCCATTCCCCATCCCCCACCTCTGTCCTTTTTTTCCACCGGCGCCCACATTTCTCAGTGTCCCCCCGTCAAGAAGAGAAAAAACCCCGTCTACCGTCCCGATACTGTGAACCTCCCATTCCCCAATTTACATTTCTGTACATCCACATCGTCATCTCCCCACAGCATCAGTCCCTCAGTTCTGGCCCAATTTCTCTTTTTGGATGAAGGTCCATGCCTCGTCCGACGTTTCAAAGTAGTAGTGTTTATCTTGGTGCGTGACCCACAATCGCGCCGGCTGCAGCATCCCAAATTTTACTTTCTTCTTGTGAAGCACCGCCTTGGCCCGATTAAAGCTCGCCCTCCTTCTCGCCACCACCGCATTCTCCCACCTGCTACTCCGTACCTTCTTGGCCCAGCTCAAAACAGCCACTCTGTCCGTGAAGCGGTGAAATCTCCCCACTATCGCCCTTGGTGGTTCTCCAGCCTTTGGTCTCCTCGCAAGGACCCGGTGAGCCCCTTCCACCTCCAGGGGGCCAGAGGGGGCCTCAGCTCCCATTAGCGTATGGAGCATCGTGCTCACATAAGCCCCAACGTCAGCTCCCTCCACTCCCTCGGGGAGACCCAGAATCCGGAGGTTCTTTCTCCTCGAGCTGTTCTCCAGGACTTCGAGCCTTTCGATACACCTCTTATGTAGCGCCTCGTGCGTCTCCATTTTTACCACAGGGCCCAGAATCTCATCCTCGTTCTCAGCTGCCTTCGCCTTCACCCCGCGTAGCTCTATCGCCTGGGCCTTTTGCGTTTCTTTTAGCCCTTCGATTGCCAATAACATCGGCGCCAGCACCTCCTTCTTTAGTTCCCCCACACACTGTCGGAGAAATTCCTGCTGGTCCGGGCCCCATGCCGTCTGGGCTCCATCCGCCGCCATCTTGCTTCTTCCTTCTCTTCTCTGCCGCTGCTCCAAAGGATCCTTCGCAATCTGGCCACTACCACCGATCTTTTCCATACACACCAGGGGGGACTCCTTACTTCGTCACCCCACACTGGGTTTGGTCCGAAAAAACTTCCGTTGGGGCTCCCGAAAAGAGCCCAAAAGTCCGTTAGAACGGGAGCTGCCGAAACGTGCGGCTTAGCAGTGCAGCGCCGCACCCGGAAGTCGCGTGCTGAATTGTTGAAGCCAGCGAAACAGCATGAAGAGAATTTTACAGGAAAGGCAAGGTTTGGACACGAGGGGCGGGATTCTCCGCAATCGGCGCGATGTCCGCCGAAGGGCACCAAAAACGGCGCGAATCAGTCCAGAATCGCGCCGCCCCAAAGGTGCGGAATTCTCCGCATCTTGAGGGGCCGAGCCCTCACCTTGAGGGGCTAGGCCCGCGCCGGACTGATTTCCGCCCCGCCAGCTGGCGGGAAAGGACTTTGGTGCCCCGCCAGCTGGCGCGGAAATTACTTTGCCGGGCGGCGCATGCACGGGAGCGTCAGCGGCCGCTCACGGCATCCCCGCGAATGCGCAGTGGAGGGGGTCTCTTCTGCCTCCGCCATAGTGGAGACCATGGCGAAGGCGGAAGGAAAAGAGTGCCCCCACGGCACAGGCCCGCGCGCGGATCGGTGGGCCCTGATCGCGGGCCAGGCCACCGTGGGGGCACCCCCCGGGGCCAGATCGCCCCGCGCCCCCCCAGGACCCCGGAGCCCACCCGCGCTGCCTTGTCCCGCCGGTAAGAGGTGGTTTGATTCTCGCCGGCGGGACAGACATTCCAGCAGCGGGACTTCGGCCCATCGCGGCCGGAGAATCGCCGGGGGGGGGCCTACCAACCGGCGCGGCGTGATTCCCACCCGCGCCGAATATCCGGTGCCCGAGGATCCTTACATTAGACAGCCAACCAACGACCGCTACCTTCTAGAAGGGCAAGGACAGCAGATACATGGAAATACCATCACCTCGACATTCCGGTCCGAGTCACTCACCACCCTGACTTGGAAATATATCGCCGTTTCTTCACTGTCGCTGGGTCAAAATCCTGGAACTCCCTCCCTAACAGCACTGTGGATGTACCTACACCACCCGGACTGCAGCGGTTCAAGAAGGCAGCTCACCACCACCTTTTTGTGGGTAATTAGGGACGGGCAACAAAGAAGCAGTTCGGAGTAGAAACAAAATCCCATGGCTGCTGTTCAAAGAGAAGCAGGGAAGATATCCGAGTACGCCCAAAACATATACTTCAGCCAATTCCGGTTTGTGGGAGCTTGCTGCATTTAAATTGGTGGTCACATGACGAGACTTTTAAAGTAATTGATTTGCTCCGTGAAGCAGTTTGGGGCATCTTGGGGATGTGAAAGGTGCTATGAAATGCAAGCTTTATCTTGCTGTTCTGTTTCAGAGTGAGTTACCTGCCTGTAGCATGCACCATAGTGTGAGCCGGGAGATTCTGATTACTGCTACAGAAATGTCACAGCTTGTAGCAGCTACTGGAGTGACCGTTCAAGTGGAAATGCTAATTATAGTTGGGATTAACTGTAATAGAAAAATGTTTTTAAAAAGAAGAGAATATATTTTTTTGTGAACAAAGAATGAAGTTGTCCAGAACCCAGTCGACTCGTGACAGAGACAGTGAAACCCAGCTCAAGGCAATAACAGCTATCATTTATGGAACATATCCATTGTAATGACACATCTTCAGGCATTTCACACACAAAAGAACAGAACTAAAGTGGAGGATTCAGCAGAGAGAGAGAAACTGAGTGGCTGAGGAAAGAGACAGGTCAAAGGGAGAGAATTGGGAGAGTGACAACTTCCACACAAATAATTACATAGAACATACAGCACTATTCCTTTGCACAACCAGCGACAGCGAAGGAGCGCTGAGATATTTCCAAGTCAGGGTGGTGAGTGACTTGGAGGGGAACCTCCAGGGGGTGGGGTTTCCAGGTATCTGCTGCTCTTGTCCTACAAATGGTAGTGGTTGTGCGTTCCTGCAGTGCATCATGTAGATGGTACACACGGCTGCCACTGACACATAGAGATGTGGTACTGGCCTCTCGAATAGACCAGATAAGGACTGCATACTTCTGCCCTAAAGGAAAATTAAGTAAATGGGATTTTAGCATGATTTGGCCTTCAACGTCACTTTTACTAGTCCAGTAAAGTAACCACCACACTACCATACCTTACCGAGTGCTGACCGTATCTTATCAGCTAAGGACAATCTGTGTGGTACAGCATAAGGGAAGGAAATGGCACAGTGGTATTCTCACTGGACTAGGATTCCAGAGACCCAGGGCAATGCACTGGGAACTGGGTTTGAATCCCACCATGGCAGATTTCAAATCATAGAATCCCTACAGTGCAGAAGGAGGCCATTCGGTCCAGTACCGACCCTCTGGAAGAGCATCCAGCTAGGCCCACTCTACTCACCCTACCCCAGTGATCCCACCTAACCTGCACATCCCTGTACAGTAAAGAGCAATTTAGCATGTCCAATCCACCTAACCTGCACACCTTTGTACTGTGGGAGGAAACCGGAGCACCCAGAGGAAACCCACGCACACACGGGGAGAACATACAAACTCCATACAAACAGTGGTCCAAGGGTGGAATTGAACGGGGTCCCTGGCACTGTGAGGTATCATATTCAATAGTTCATTAAAAATCTGGAATTATATGCCTAATGATGACCATGAAATTGTCGATTGTTGTAAAAACCCATTTGGTTCACTAATGTCCTTTAGGGAAGGAAATCTGCCGTCCTTCCCCAGTCTGGCCTACATGTGACTCCAGGCCCACAGCAATGGCTGGCTCTTAAATGCCCTCTGAAATGGCCTAGCAAGAAACTCAGTTCAAGCAATAAATGCTGCTCTAGCCAGTGACACCCACATCCCCATAAAGAATTTTTAAAAAGTTACCTATAGTTTCTGGGGTCACTGTTCCCCAGACATCCCAACAGCCCATAAAGTTGATTGATCAAGCTGCTTTCAGAGAGATCAATTCATCCCCAAATAAACCTGCAAGTCTGATAAGGCAAGACAATTACACAAAGCATTTCTTTGTGTAATACAAGTTTCAGTGAGGAGCTGAAGGAAATTAGTATTAGTGAATAAATGGTGTTGGGGAAATTAATGGGATTGAAGTTGGATAAATCTCCAGGGTCTGATAATCTGCATCCCAGAGTACTTAGGGAAGTGACCTGAGAAATAGTAGATACATTGGTGGCCATTTTCCAAAATTCTTTGAACTCTGGAATGGTTCCTTCAGATTGGAGGGTAGCTAACATTTACCAGAGTGTTGCCTGGTATGGAGGGCATTAGCTATGAGGAGCGGTTGAATAAACTCGGTTTGTTCTCACTGGAACGAAGGAGATTGAGGGGCGACCTGATAGAGGTCTACAAAATTATGAGGTGCATAGACAGAGTGGATAGTCAGAGGCTTTTCCCCGGGGTAGAGGGGTCAATTACTAGGGGGCATAGGTTTAAGGTGAGAGGGGCAAGGTTTAGAGTCGATGTACGAGGCAAGTTTTTTACACAGAGGGTAGTGGGTGCCTGGAACTCGCTACCGGAGGAGGTGGTGGAAGCAGGGACGATAGTGACATTTAAGGGGCATCTTGACAAATACATGAATAGGATGGGAATAGAGGGATACGGACCCAGGAAGTGTAGAAGATTGTAGTTTAGTCGGGCAGCATGGTCGGCACGGGCTTGGAGGGCCGAAGGGCCTGTTCCTGTGCTGTACATTTCTTTGTTCTTGTTCTTTGTTCTAATATAACCCCGCTATTCAAAAAGGGAGGTAGAGAGAAAACAGGGAACTATAGACCAGTGAGCCTAACATCGGTAGGAGGGAAGTTGCTGGAGTCCATTATCAAGGATTTCATAGCACAGCATTTGGAAAGCAGTGATATAATCAGACAGAGTCAGCATGGATTTACAAAAGGGAAATCATGCTTGACAAATCTACTGGAATTTTTTGAAGATGTAACTAGTAGAGTTGGCCAGGGAGAACCAGTGGATGTGGTTTATTCAGACTTTCAGAAGGCTTTTGACAAGGTCTCACATAGCAGATTAATATGGCAAGTTAAAGCGCAAGGGATTACGGACTGTGTTTTGAGATGGATAGAAAGCTGGTTAGCAGACAGGAAGCAAAAGGTTAGAATAAATGGGTCTTTTCCAATTGGCAGGCAGTGACTAGTGGGGTATTACAGAGATCTGTGCTGGGACCCCAACAGTTCACATTATATATTAATGATTTGGACGAGGGAACTAAATGTATTATCTCCAAATTTGCAGATGATACAAAGTTGGGTGGGAGGGTGAGCTGTGAGGAGGATGCAGAGATGCAGGGATTTGGACAGGCTGAGTGAGTGGACACATGCATGGCAGATGCAGTATAATGTAGATAAATGTGAGGTTATCCACTTTGGTGGAAAATATAGGAAGGCAGATTATTATTTGAATGGGTGTAAATTGAGAGAGGCGGATACTCAGCGAGACCTTGGTGTCCTCGTGCATCAGTCGCTGAAAGTAAGCGGCAGGTACAGCGGCAGTAAAGAAGGTAAATGGTATGTTGGCCTTCATAGCGAGAGGATTTGTGTACAGGAATAGAGATGTTTCACTGCAATTGTACAGGGCATTGGTGAGGCCACACCTGGAGTATTGTGTGCAGTTTTGCTGTCCTTATCTGAGGAAGGATGTTCTTGCTGTGGAGGGAGTGCAGCGAAGATTTACCAGGCTGATTTCTGGGATGGCGGGATTGTCATTAGAGGAGAGACTAAATCGGTTAGGATTATATTCATTGGAGTTTAGAAGAGTGAGAGGGGATCTCATAGAAACTTCTAAAGTTCTAACAGGATTAGATAGGGTAGATTCAGAATGAATGTTCCCGATGGTGGGGGAGTCCAGAACTGGGGGTCATAGTTTGAGGATACGGGGTAAACCTTTTAGGACTGAGGTGAGGAGAAATTTCTTCACCCAGAGAGTGGTGAACCTGTGGAATTCGTTCCCACAGAAAGTAGTTGAGGCCAAAACATTGTGTAATTTCAAGAAGGAATTAGATACAGCTCTTGGAGTTAAAGGAATCAAAGGAATATAGGGGGAAGGGGGGGATCAGGGTATTGAACTTGATTATCAGCCATGGTCAGAATGAATGGTGGAGCAGGCTCGAGGGGCCGAATGGCCTCCTCCTGCTTCTATTTTTATGTATGTTTCTAAATTGCTAGTTGGAGCCCAGCTGGAATAATTCTGGAGTAACCCTGACATTTTGGGAAGGATATTAGGGATTTGGGGAGTGTGCAGGGGAGATTTACTAGAATGATATCAGAGTGTGACAGGTTCAGTTTTGTGGAGAGATGGGATCTGGGATTATTCGCCGTGGAGCAGAGTTGGTTAAGAGGAAATTTAATAGAGATGTTCAAAAATGATGAGGTGTTTTAATGGAATAAATAAGGACAAGCTATTTCGAGTGTCATAAAGCAGGAGCATAGATTTTTGACCATTGGCAAGGAAGTTGGAAGGGAGATTTTTTTACACAGAGTTGTGGATTGGAAAGCACTGTCAGAAAGCAAACAAACTCAATGGCAACTTTCAAAAGTTTTGAAGGGGAGAAAGGAGGATACGAGTCTAATTGGATAGCTGCTTGCGAGGGCCAGCACAGGTACAATAGGCCGAATGGCCTCTTTGGGTGCTGCAAGATTCTATGAAAGAGCGAGGATTTTCACTCTTCAATCTCTAACCCAGTGCTGAGCATTCCCGGCCGTTGCTTCTTGCTGCTCTTCACTAACAATGCCTGAGATTAGTTAAATGGGGATTGTTTTGGCAGAAACTTTAATTGCATGAAGTTTGATGACAAAATCTTGTACAGGAGGATTTTTTAAAGGTTTTAGCTGAGGTTTGATGCGAGCTTTTGGGTTGTTGTGACATTGAGGGATCTTTCAGCCAACAAGCAGCTCAATCCAGTTTGAGATATTGCGGTTTGACCAGCTATAAATAGACAGTTAGTTTTACAATGTGTTGGCGCCTGTAGCATTCAATGTGCACCAACATCAATTTAAGATATATCACTCCTCGGGACTTAGAACTTCTTAAATCATTTTCTGTATAGATTTAGCCTTAGAGATAGAAACAAGGCATTAAAATGAAAGAAAAGAGAGACAGCAAGATTTCAAAAGATTAATAGAATGGAAAATTGATAGACAAATAGAAAACATACTTCAGAGGTCATAAATATTTGAATAGAGTGGAGTTCACTGAACACAACTGGCAAACTATTAACTTTATGCTTAGATAATGAAACCAAATAGTCTAATAGATTGCTCAAATGGATGAGATTGCAAACCACTGATGTGCGGAGACTCCTTCCTCTCTCTGCACTTTAAGTAGCTCTTATCAATGTGGACGAATAGCAATGAGCTCCATATTTATATGGATCAATTATTGGCGCTCAGATTGCAAGGTGAACCCACAACATTCTGACTGAGGGAATAATGCTGCCCACTGACCCACAGCTGACACTGCCAATGGTGAAAATACATAAACCCACCACAAAACAAGAACCAATCGGGAAGCACGAGAACAGGAATTAATCTGTTTAAGTCAAACACGATAATAAGATATTGTGGTGTGTATGTTATTGCTGTCGTAGCCTGTGCAACAGCAGAGAACATACAGAATCCAAATCAACAAGCACACATCATTACCAGCAGCAGACCAAAATCAGCAGGCCCACCCAGAACCAGGATTAACCAGTATCTGACAGACCAGGGCAGGTTCTAATCGGTGATTTCCACCTATTTCGCTCAGTTGAGTTCATCGTTCACAATGTGGTTTGCTCGAAGCCAAACACAAAGTGGGTGACTGCTTTGCAGAACACTTCCTTTCAGTCTGTGAGCAAGGTCCCCAGGGTCCGGTTGTTCCCCATTTTAATCCTCTGCCTTGCTCCCACGTTGAACGTTCTGTGCACATTTCTAATGAGGTTCAATGTAAACTTAAAGAACGGCATTTTGGCTGGAATTCTGAGGTCGTTACGATTCACTTTTCCCCTCCAGCAGCAACCCCCCCGTCCGGGTTTCCCGGTGGCGTGGGGGGGTTCAATGGGAAATCCCAAAGACAAGCAGCAGGAAGTTAGAATCCGTCCGCCAGCGAGATGCGCGCCACCGAGAAACAGCAGGCTGGGGAACGGAGAATTCAGCCTCTTATTTTTGAGGAATTTTGGAATCTTCTATTATATTTCTCCCTTTTCTCAGTCCTAGTGGAATGTCACCGACTTGAAGCGTTAACTCCGTTTCTCTCGCCACAGACGCTGCCAGACCTGCTGAGTCTCGTCAACATTTTCTGTTTGATTTCAGATTTCCAGCATCTGCTGTATTTTGCTTTTGCCTTGGTGAATCTGGAGAACCTGACCTGGTTTTGTGGAGTTTATTGTCTGCTGACTCATTAGTCCCACGAACCATTCACCCACTAACAAGAGAACACCAGAGGCCGACAGAGGAAGCTGTACTGAGTGTGATTGTGTTTCCCACTGTAATGAATGCTCCATTCAATCATTAATAGACAGTGAGGGGAAGAGTAACTTTACGTTGGAGCAAAGTGAGTGATAGCAGATTACAATGTAAATAGGGCTGCTGATTCATTATCGCCCTCTATTATAACATCACAGTCAATAAAACACTCAGTATCTGCTGAATGAATGAAAGATGTTGAAGCAGGTGAATCTGGAAAACACCCATATCAGCTGACACTCCTTAAGGCTGCTTATTGCATGTCGTTATCTTCTGGGTATTTTGAGGATCAATATCTGTCAATCTCATAGAATCATAGAATTTCCAGTGCAGAAGGAGGCCATTCGGCCCATCGAGTCTGCACCAACTCTTGGAAAGAGCATCCTACCCAAACCCACACCTCCACCCTATCCCCATAACCCAGCAACCCCACCCAACACGAAGGGCAATGTTGGACACTAAGGGCAATTTATCATGGCCAATCCACCTAACCTGGACTGTGGGAGGAAACCCACGCACACACGGGGAGGAAACCCACGCACACACGGGGAGGAAACCCACGCACACACGGGGAGGACGAGCCGACTCCGCACAGACTGGAATTGAACCTGGGACCCTGGAGCTGTGAAGCAATTGTGCTAACCACTATGCTACCGTGCTGCCATTCTGTCCATTTTTCCCGTCGATTGGAATAATGTTCAGGTCGGAGATTTTCTTTAAACTGTTGTACTTTTCCAGAGGTGCTGCTGTTTACACAATTGGAATTCCTGCCATCTTCCCATTTACATGGGAATGGGATTCCCATGGCATTCCTGTTAAGCTGGGAAGATGAGTTAAAGTAATGGATTGGGAACAGTAATTACAGCATCGGAGTGAGAGACTCTCAGTTTAACATTATTAGAATATTAAAGTGTTTGGTGAAGGTGTTTGATAGCACTTGGGGAATGAGGACTCGGGGTGAGTGGGGACGGACGGACAATGTTTGGGATCAAGATCTTGAGAGCAGTTTTGGACACAGCTAGACTCCCACAGACACACTCTACATTAAGACAATGAAATGTTCACCCACGAACTGCATCACATCTATCCTGTGAGAAACAGGTGCAGGCCGTTGCTGAAAGCAGCAATGCAAAATTCCTGACACTTGCCGTAAAGATGACTGAAAATAAAGCTTTTGTCTATGATGTAATATTATAACAATTATAATGTCTTCTAATATTCTTCCCTGGGAACCACCGTCCCACACGTGGTGCCGACAGGGCACATACCCAGGGTATCACTGCAAGGGTTGGGCAGGCAGCTGGTAGTTTGGAGGATTCTCCTGTCACATCGTTTCACACAAATTCAGATGCCTGACAACACTTTGCCATTCCCCCAAAGTATGACAACCACCAAGGATTGGCAGCAAGGGGGAGCCAGTGACAACTTGTCTTGAACCTAGTAAAACATGCTGAAATGCTACAGGAGCATTATCAAGCAGGAATTGACACCAAGTTCCATGAGGAGATATTAAACCAGATGACTGAAAGTTCAGTTTAAGAAGCAGATGTTAAGGAGTGTCTTAAAGGATAATGTTAGGTCAGGAAGTAGAGAGGTTTAGCAAGGAAATCCCATGGCTTGGTGCCTTAGGCAACTGAAGGCACGGCCACTAATGGTGCACTGATTAAAACCAGTGTTCCTCAAGAGGCGAAAATTACAGGAGCGCCAATATTGCAGAGTGTTGTCAGGCTGGAGATTACAGAGATAGGGAGGGATGAGGCAGGGGGGGGGGGATTTGAAAACTAAGGTGTTGTTTAAGCGGGAGCCAATGTAGGTGAGTGAGAGGAGGAGGTGCTGGGTGAATGAAGCGAGAATGGGTCTGGGCAAGTTAAAGTTTACGGAGGGCAATAGGTGAGAGGCTAATATTAGTAAATAGATATAATTTTAAGTAAATTATATTTGAATTTATGTGTCTTAGGCAAAACGTATAGCTTTACGTTTTAGTTCATTTTTAAACATTGACTGTCAGTCTGTGGGTTTGTTTAGACGCCTGCATTGTAATGAAGGTTTACAACCTGAAAGCGAACACAGGATATAAAAAACTGCTTGAGTCAATTTAAAGGATGTGACATGGAAGGAAGGAGTTTACACAGTAATTGCTGGAGCAAAGACAGACAGACTGCAGACAGCAGATGCCAAACTAAAGAACAGAACGGTCCCAGAAACCAGAGAATGAGACAGAATAAACTTCCGGGAAGATGTGAAGTCAAAGAACAAAGAACAGGGTTGTGATTCTCCGCTGACCGACACCGCTATCGTAATCGGCGATCGGGCGGAGAACCCCTTCTGATGCCCAAAATGGGGGCGGCGCCGGTTTAATGCCGGTTATTGAGTCTCCGCCCCCTCCAAAATGGCGTCATTGCGTCGCGTGCCGCTGCAACGGCATTGGCGCATCATCGGCAGGCCCTCCCACGATGCTCCTCCCTCAATGGGCTGAGTTGACGTGTGGCCTCAGCGGTCAGGAACCTGGCGTGGTGGCTGCGGACTGTGTACGCACTCAGCCGGGATCCATGCCGCTGGCCGGGGGGGGTTTTCACGAGGGCTGGGGGACTGGTGGGCGATAGCCAGTGGGTGGCCTGTGGGGTCGTATTTGGCGGTTCGGGTTCGCGCACGGCAGTCGCCATGTCGTACGGCGTGATTGCAGCAGGTTGTCGCCGTGCGCATGCACGACCAGGGACCCGGCCATTCTTCAGCTGTTTTTGGAGTGGAGGCTCGAAGTTTCACCGGTCCCACAATCGGTGAGGGTTCGGCGATGATTTTGGCATCGTAAAACGCCCGTGAATTCTCCGATTCAGCCAACACTTAGCCGCTGAAACGGAGGGCGGGATTCTCCAAGCCCCACGCCGGGCTGGAGAATCGGCGCAACTGCGCCACGCCGCCCCGACGCCGGCACGCGGTTCTCCGGTGAGCAGAGAATCGGCACCATTTGTGCCGGCGTGTTTGGCGCGGCGCCAGTCGCGGGCCGCTGTCCGCGGCTGGGCCGCCGATTCTCCGGCCTTGATGGGCCGAGCAGCCGCGGAGAAACTGCAGAGTCCCACCGGCGCCGTCCATACCTGCTTTCAGCCGGTGGGAACTCTGCGTGCAGGGTCGGGGGGTGGCCTGTGGGAGGGGGGGGGGTTCCTTCACCGGGGGGGCCCCCGATCGGGTCTGGCTGATGATCGGGGCCCACCAATCGGCAGGCCGGCCTTTCCTGCCCAGCCCTAGTTTGTTACGCGGCCGGCCTCTGAACCCCTGCGCCATGTTGCGTCGGGGCTGGCGAAGTCCGCCGCGCATTCGCGGGTTGGCGGCGTGCCCAGTTGCCGCCGGGAAGGGAGGCTGGAGCGGCGCGAACCGCTCCAACGCCGTGCTGGCCCCTATGGGGGACAGAATCGGTAGTGCCCGCGCCTATTTCACGCTGTCGTGAAACGCGACGGCGTTCACGATGACGCAGACACTCTCCTCCATTTCGGAGAATCCCGCCCGGAGAGTCTAGCCCCCAGAATCGCGAAAAAAAAGTTCTGTTCAGTGAAGTTTAGAGTGAGGAGCAGAGAACTTCAAGTTAAAGGCAGGGCTGCACCTTTCTGCGGGCCTGCAAAGCTGTGGGGCAGGATTGTCCCCTACCCGGCAGGGCGGGCCACACGGGCGCCGTGGAGCGTCGGGCCGCCCGGAATCCCCCGCACCTTCAGGGGCTAGGCCGGCGCCGGCGGGGTTGGCGTCGGGCCAACTGGCGGCGAAGGGCTTGGTGCCACGCCAGCCGGCGCCGAAGGGCCTCCGCCGGCTAGCGCGAGTTGGCGCATGAGCAGGGGGGTTTCGTCCCCATGCCGGCCATGGCAGACCGTTACAGCGGCCGGCGCGGAGGGAAAAAGTGCCCCCACGGCACAGGCCCGCCCGCGGATCGATGAGCCCCGATCGCAGGCCAGGCCACTGTGGGGGCCCCCCCCGGGGCCTGATCCCCCCGCGCACCCCCCAGGACTCCGCAGGCCGCCTGCAGAGCCAGGTCCCGCCGGTAAGGACCTTGTTTGATTTACACCGGTAGGACTGGCCGAAAACGGGCTGCCAGTCGGCCCATCGAGGAGCGGAGGATTGCCAGGGGGGCCACTGCCAATGGCCCCCGACCGGCGCGACGCGATTCCCGCCCCCACGGGATTCACGCCGCCCTCCCGGCGATTCTCCGGCCCGGCGGAGGTCGGAGAATCCCGCCCGTGGTGTTCTTTTGGCCTGGTTGGCTCACTGAGAGATTGTGTGGAAAGGAAGCTTACCAATGCATTCCAGGGCAGAGGAATACCTGGAGGAGTGGTCGAGGAGTAGTTACTGAAGATATCCAGGATAAAGCATTGTTTGGGAGGAGAATCCTAGGTGTTCTCTTTATGAGCAGAGACTGACAATCCCCAAGTGAAAGACAGAGGGCGGGATTCTCTCAGCTGACGCCGGGCACGAATCGCGCGACACCAACCCCACGGCGGTCCGCCGATTCTCTGGAGAGCGGAGAATCGGCGCCATTGGAGCCGGTGCGGTCGGCGTGCCGCCCATGCGGCCCCCCCACCGATTCTCCGCCTGGGATGGGCCGAGCGGGCGCAAAAAAAATTTGGATGCCGCCGGCGCTATCCACGTGTGGTGTTACCAGGCAGGGGCTCGGCATGCATCGGGGGCTCCCTGGTTTTACACGTACAGGGGGGTTGGGGGTCCGACCCCGGGGGGACCTCCGCTGTGGCCTGGCCCGCGATCAGGGCCTACCGATCAGCGAGCTGGCCTCTCGGGTTGGGGGCCTCTTTTGCTCCCCGCCAGCCCCTGTAGCCCTATGCCATGTTGCGTCGGGGCCGACGCGGAGAAGGGAGCCCTGTGCGCAACCGCACCGGTCGCACTGCGCATGCGCTGACCCACGGTGCCCATTTGACGCCGGCATCGGCAGCTGGTGTGGCGTGGATGCCGTTTACGACGGCGTCAACATTTAGCCTCAGGATCAGAGAATCCCGCCCAGAGTTCCTGTGAGACCAGATGGCTGACACTGTGACAAGCATCTGGGGGGAATTTTGGATGACGTCAGTCACTTTGTTTCAGAGTGTGGTGTGTCTCACCACAGCTCACCTATTGGTTTACAGGGACTGTGTACTTACTGAGAACATTATGTAGATTGTAGACAGTCCAACGAGGGAAGGGGCGGTACTGGACCTGGTATTGGGGAATAAGCCCGGCCAGGTGGTAGAAGTTTCAGTAGGGGAGCATTTCGGTAACAGTGACCACAATTCAGTAAGTTTTAAAGTACTGGTGGACAAGGATAAGAGTGGTCCTAGGATGAATGTGCTAAATTGGGGGAAGGCTAATTATAGCAATATTAGGCGGGAACTGAAGAACATAGATTGGGGGCGGATGTTTGAGGGCAAATCAACATCTGACATGTGGGAGGCTTTCAAATGTCAGTTGAAAGGAATTCAGGACCGGCATGTTCCTGTGCGGAAGAAGGATAAATACGGCAAATTTCAGGAACCTTGGATAACGAGAGATATTTGTCAGGGCTCGAAGGCTGAGAACAGACGAAGCCTGTGTGGAATATAAGGAAAGTAGGAAGGAACTTAAGCAAGGAGTCAGGAGGGCTAGAAGGGGTCACGAAAAGTCATTGGCAAATCGGGTTAAGGAAAATCCCAAGGCTTTTTACACGTACATAAAAAGCAAGAGGGTAGCCACGGAAAGGGTGGGCCCACTGAAGGACTGGCGAGGGAATCTATGTGTGGAGTCAGAGGAAATGGGCGAGGTACTAAATGAATACTTTGCATCAGTATTCACCAAAGAGAAGGAATTGGCGGATGTTTAGCATCAAGGGGCTGTTTAGCACACTGGGCTAAATCACTGGCTTTAAAAGCAGACCAAAGCAGGCCAGCAGCACGGTTCAATTCTGGTACCAGCTTCCCCGAACAGGCGCCAGAATGTGGCGACTAGGGGCTTTTCACAGTAGCTTCATTTGAAGTCTACTTGTGACAATAAGCGATTTTGATTTCGTTTTTCATTTCATGTTGAGTCTGGAGAAGGGTGTGTAGATAGCCTGGGACACATTGAGATCCAAAAAGATGAGGTCTTGAAAAATATTAAAGTAGATAAGTCCCCAGGGCCTGATGGGATCTACCCCAGAATACTGAAGGAGGCTGGAGAGGAAATTGCTGAGGCCTTGACAGAAATCTTTGGATCCTCACTGTCTTCAGGTGATGTCTCGGAGGACTGGAGAATAGCCAATGTTGTTCCTCTGTTTAAGAAGGGTAGCAAGGATAATCCAGGGAACTACAGGCCGGTGAGCCTTACTTCAGTTGCAGGGAAATTACTGGAGATGATTCTTTGAGACAGGACCTACTCCCATTTGGAAGCAAGTGGACGTATTAACGAGAGGCAGCGCAGTTTTGTGAAGGGGAGGTCATGTCTCACTAACTTGATAGAGTTTTTCGAGGTGGTCACAATAATGATTGATGCAGGTAGGGCAGTGGATGTTGTCTATATGGACTTCAGTAAGGCCTTTGAAAAGGTCCCTCATGGCAGACTGATACAAAAGGTGAAGTCACATGGGATCAGAGGTGAGCTGGCAAGGTGGATACAGAACTGGCTAGGTTATAGAAAGCAGAGAGTAGCAATGGAAGGGAACTTTTCTGATTGGAGGGCTGTGACTAGTGGTGTTCCGCAGGGTTCAGTGCAAGGACCTTTGCTGTTCGTAGTATATATAAATGATTTGGAGGAAAATGTAACTGGTCTGATTAGTAAGTTTGCAGACGACACAAAGGTTGGTGGAATTGCGGATAGCGATGAGGACTGTCAGAGGATGCAGCAGGATTTAGATTGTTTGGAGACTTGGGCGGAGAGATAGCAGATGGAGTTTAATCCGGACAAATGTGAGGTAATGCATTTTGGAAGGTCGAGTACAGGTAGGGAATATACAGTGAATGGTGGAACCCTCAAGAGTATTGACAGTCAGAGAGATCGAGGAGTACAGGTCCACAGGTCACTGAAAGCGGCAACACAGGTGGAGAAGGTAGTCAAGAAGGCATACGGCATGCTTGCCTTCATTGGCCGGGGCATTGAGTATAAAAATTGGCAAGTCATGTTGCAGCTGTATAGAACCTTAGTTAGGCCACACTTGGAGTATAGTGTTCAATTCTGGTTGCCACACTACCAGAAGGGTGTGGAGGCTTTAGAGAGGGTGCAGAAGAGATTTACCAGGATGTTGCCTGGTATGGAGGGCATTAGCTATGAAGAGGGGTTGAATAAACTCGGTTTGTTCTCACTGGAACGAAGGAGGTTGAGGGGAGACCTGATAGAGGTCTACAAAATTATGAGGGGCACAGACAGAGTGGATAGTCAGAGGCTTTTTCCCAGGGTAGAGGGGTCAATTACCAGGGGACATAGGTTTAAGATGCGAGGGGCAAGGTTTAGAGTAGATGTACGAGGCAAGTTTTTTACACAGAGGGTAGTGGGTGCCTGGAACTCACTACCGGAGGAGGTGGTGGAAGCAGGGACGATAGTGACATTTAAGGGGCATCTTGACAAATATATGAATAGGATGGGAATAGAGGAATACGGACCCAGGAAGTGTAGAAGAATTTAGTTGAGCGGGCAGCATGGTCGGCACGGGCTTGGAGGGCCGAAGGGCCTGTTCCTGTGCTGTACATTTCTTTGTTCTTTGCTCTTTATTAGAGTATGAATTGGATTTTGCAACATGTTTTATCCTCATGAATCAATATATATATAATATATATGTAAAGACATAATGGGATAATGGAGTAGTGTAAAACCTTGGTCTAATTTCAAATTTGTAGATGGCACAAAATGTGGAGGTGAGCTGTGAGGAGCGATAGACTTGAAGGAGACTGAGAGACTGAAACAAGTTAGTGGATAGGAGGACAAATTAGAATTTAATGCAGAGAATTGTGTAGTGATTCATTTTGGTCAGAATAATAAGTTGGGACAATACAAAATAAAGGGTATAACTTTCAAGGGGGTTGAGGAGCAGAGGGAGCTGGCTGTATATGTGTGCAGCTCATTTAAGGTGCAGGACAGGCGGAGCGTGCGAACACAGATAGTGTTCTGGGCTTTATTAATAGGAGCATGGACTACAAGAGCAAGGAGGTTATCGGAGGGATGTGAAACCTTGAGAGAGAAAGAATCGCAGAATACTACAGTACAGAAGAGGCTTTTCGGCCCATCGACTATGCACCGATGCATGAAAGACCCTGACCTGCCCACCAAATCCCACTTGCCAGCACTTGGCACATAGCCTTGAATGCTATGGCGTGCAAAGTGCTCATCCAGGGCTGGTTTAGCTCACTGGGCTAAATCGCTGGCTTTGAAAGCAGACCAGGCCAGCAGCACGGTTCAATTCCTGTACCAGCCTCCCCGAACAGGTGCCGGAATGTGGCGACTAGGGGCTTTTCACAGTAACTTCATTGAAGCCTACTTGTGACAATCAGCAATTTTCATTTCAAGTGAGCAATAGCAGATTACAATCTCGAAACCAACTATTCAACTGCTGAAGTCAGCGCGACTGGGATCACGGATCAACGGCCACATTTCATTATCTATTCCTCAGACAATCAAAGACTGATCCTATTTCTTTGCTTTATTTAGTTTCAGACTCTATTCTCATTTCGAGTCTGGGTGAATGTGTGCATGTGTTTATTGATTTTCTCACATTTAAAAGCTAATAAACTCGTTCTTTCTTTCACTCCAGAAAGTCTGGTTAAATTGCACCTTTTCATAGGGAACATTTTTGATGTGTTATTGTTACAACCAACTGAGGGGGTTGAATAAAGAAAGGGAGCCAGTTCATCCCTCCTCACCCGGGGGCAAAACAATTCGAGGGTAGCCAATCCCGAATTTAACACATTGAAGGATCTCGTCTGGGATAACAGATTTGGGGGAACCTCATCTGGGACCAGTCATAACACTGGTCTCTGAAGAGAAGGTTGAGAGGAGATTTGATAGAGATGTTCAAAATCACGAGGGGGCTGGACAGAGTAGACAGGAGAAACTTCCCATTTGTGGAAGGATCAGGAACCAGAGGACACAGATTTAAAGTGAGTGGCAGCAGAAGGGCAGGTGAGTGGGACCAGTTGAACTGTTCTTGCCGAGAGCTGGTACAGACACGATGGGCTGAGTGGTTTCCTTCTATGCTGCAGCCAATCTCTGATTCTTGTAATCTCATGTTGCCCCACTGTTCCTATTGTCACTAACACTGCGAAGAAATCTCTGATAATTTTCCAGCTTGCTCTCCATCTACATTTCCCTCTCCCTTCTCAAACCCACTTGTGTTGGACCTTGGAAACGGCTCTCTGTAAAGTCACTGACCACCTGCACTCTCAAATTCCCAACTGCCTTTGGTCTTCAATTCATCCCGAGATCTCAGCAGCTTCCAGTTCAGTAAATCACGCCCTCTCCACCTTTCCCCCCTAATCATCCAGCTCAACTCCATGATGTCCGACGGATACAAACTGGAACATCTTTGGGAAATAACTGGATTTAACCGACGGTCTTGTGAAACTCCGCCCCCTCCACTCTCACCTCCAACAGCAATGGCAAGGTGCTCATCACCTTTGTCACTAAGATTGAGTCAGTCACCTCTCCCACTTGCCTCCCTTCCACCAACCCAGTGGGTCAAACTTCCTTTAATTCTCCTCCTGACCCAATCTGAAACTCACATCTTTCTTTCTTGTAGAAACATAGAAAAAAATAGGAGCAGGAGGAGGCCATTCGGCCCTTCTAGCCCGCTCTGCCATTCATTATAATCATGGCTGATCACCCAACTCAATAACCTAATCCCACTTTCTCCCCATATCCTTTGATCTCCTTCGCCCTCAGTGCTATATCTAACTGTTTCTTGAAACCATACAATATTCTGGACTCAACTACTTCCTGTGGTAACAAAGTCCACAGGCTCACCACTCTCTGGGTGAAGAAATGTCTCCTCATCTCTGTCCAAAGTGGTTTACCCCGTATCCTCAGACTGTGACCCCTGATTCTGGACACACCCACCATCAGGAACATCCTTATCTCCCCTCATGTCCTCTCTGAGCTCATCTTGTCCACGAGACACAGCCCTTGCTCTCTGGACTCTATTTCCACGAAACTATTGGCCGACCGACTTCCCTTCTTGTGTTATGTTCGCCACTCTCTCTTCAGATCTTCACCCTCTCTCCTTCAAATCTGCCATCATCACCTCTTGGTTCCACTGCCCTTATAAACTCCCATCTCCAACTCCCTTTCCTCTCCACAGGCTTTGCACATGTGGAATGTCTCCACCCAAACCCATTCCAATCTTTCCCGGAATTCCGTCTTTGAATCCCTCCAATCAGGTTTCTGCCCCTTCCACTTCCCCTGAAACTGCTCTTATTCATTAGACTGTCATTAGAAAAGGGAACTTTCGCACCTCCCCCTCCTCAATCTTTCTGCGATCTTTGACACGGTTGAGCACATCACCCTCCTCCAGTACCATGGTCGTTCAGATGGGTGGGCCGACACTTATCTATCTAATCGTACGCAGAGAATCTCCTACAGTGGCTTCTCGTCCTGATCCTGGACCGCTACCTCTGGTGTCCTTGGAGGATCTATCCATGGCTCCCTCCTATTTCCCATCCACATGCTGCCCCTCAAGGACATCATCGGAAAACACAGTGTTAGTTTTCACCTGCCCAGCTCTGACACCCAGCTCTACCTCACCACCATCTCTCCCAGCTCCTCCACTGTTGCTAAGTTACCAGACTGTTTCCCTGACATCCAGTGCTGGATGAGCAGAAACCTCCTCCAATTAAATATTGGGAAAAACAGAGTCAAACCCGGCTTCGAGCTGCTGACTCTGTCCCTCTTTCTGATAACAGTCGGAGATTAAACCAGCCAGTTCCCAAGCTCAGGGTCACATCCTGAGATGAGTTCAGACCTCATATTTGCACCATCACGAAGACTCCCGTAACATCATCCAACTCCACCCTGTCTCAGCTAATCTGCTGCTGAAACCCTCATCTCTTGTCACCTCGAGACTTAACTCTTCTAGCACACTCCCAGCCAGTCTCCCACATTCTGCAAACCTCTGCTGCTAGTGTCCAAACTCAGGCCAAATGTTGTTTAGCTATCACCTCTGTGCTCACAGATCTACATTAGCTTCTGTTAAAGAATGCCTCAATTTTAACGTCCAGATCCTGGGGCGCGATTCTCCGACCCCCCACCGATTTTCCGGTCCGCGATGGGCCGAAGTCCCGCCGCTGTCAACCCACGCCAGCCGGCGTGGATTGAACCACCTTTGGGACGGCGGGACAAGGCGGCGGGGGCGGGCTCCGGGGTCCTGGAGGGGGCACGGGGCGACCTGGCCCCGGGGGGTGCCCCCACGGTGGCCTGGCCCGCGATCGGGTCCCACCAATCCGAGGGCGGGCCTGTGCCGTGGGGGCACTCTTTCCCTTCCGCCTCCGCCACGGTCTCCGCCATGGCGGAGGCGGAAGAGACCCCCTCCATTGCGCATGCGCGGGGATGCCGTGAGCGGCCACTGACGCTCCCGCGCATGCGCCGCCCGGCAAAGTCAGTTTCGCGCCAGCTGGCGGGGTGGAAATCAGTCCAGCGCAGGCCTAGCCCCTCAAGGTGAGGGCTCGGCCCCTCAAGATGCGGAGAATTCCGCACCTTTGGGGCGGCGCGATGCCGGACTGATTCGTGCCGTTTTTGGCGCCGGTCGGCGGACATTGCGCCGATATCGGAGAATCCCGCCCCTGGTTCTCAACTTGACCTCTTTCTATTTGTGCAATCTCCTCCAGTCTCATACTGTCCTCCAGCTGAATACTTCTCTAACGCTGGTCTCTGGTGCATTTTCCATTTTAATCACTCCATCGTTGGCCGTGCCTTCCTCTGCTAAAGGACCTAAAGTGTGGAATTCCCTCCCGAAACCACTTCACCTTTCCACCACATCTCGCTGCACCATTACGAAGCTGCTTAAAACCTACCGCTCTGGGCCACACCTTTACTGGCGACACTATGTCACCGAAGCTCAAAATCTAATTTATTATTATTCCTGTGAAATGCCTGAGACATTTTACTGTGTTAAAGGCTCAATATAAATTATACCTTCTTATTTTCTACATGTGTATATTAGCAAGTGTGTGACTGTGTGAGTCTACGCATGGGTGAGCTTGTGTGTGTGTGAGTGTTTGTAAGTGTGTTTTCGTATTTGTGTGTGATTATATGTGTGCAATGTTGTGGGTGGGTGTCAGTATGTGTGTGTGGGCAGGTGTGTGGGTGGGTGTCAGTATGTGTGTGGGTGGGTGTTAGTGTGTGTGGGTGGGTGTCAGTATGTGTGTGTGGGCAGGTGTGTATGTGTATGGGTGGGTGTCAGTATGTGTGTGGGTGGGTGTTAGTGTGTGTGTGTGTGGGTGGGTGTGTATGTGTGTGGGTGGGTGTTAGTGTGTGTGGGTGGGTGTTAGTGTGTGTGGGTGGGTGTCAGTATGTGTGTGTGGGCAGGTGTGTATGTGTGTGGGTGGGTGTTAGTGTGTGTGTGGGTGGGTGTTAATGTGTGTGTGTGTGTGTGGGTGGGTGTCAGTATGTGTGTGGGTGGGTGTTAGTGTGTGTGTGTGTGTGGGTGGGTGTCAATATGTGTGTGGGTGGGTGTTAGTGTGTGTGTGGATGGGTGTCAGTATGTGTGTGGGTGGGTGTTAGTGTGTGTGGGTGGGTGTCAGTATGTGTGTGTGGGCAGGTGTGCATGTGTGTGGGTGGGTGTTAGTGTGTGGGGGTGGGTGTCAGTATGTGTGTGTGGGCAGGTGTGTATGTGTGTGGGTGGGTGTTAGTGTGTGTGTGGGTGGGTGTCAGTATGTGTGTGGGTGGGTGTTAGTGTGTGTGTGTGTGTGGGTGGGTGTCAGTATGTGTGTGGGTGGGTGTTAGTGTGTGTGTGTGTGGGTGGGTGTGTATGTGTGTGGGTGGGTGTTAGTGTGTGTGGGTGGGTGTTAGTGTGTGTGGGTGGGTGTCAGTATGTGTGTGTGGGCAGGTGTGTATGTGTGTGGGTGGGTGTTAGTGTGTGTGTGGGTGGGTGTTAATGTGTGTGTGTGTGTGTGGGTGGGTGTCAGTATGTGTGTGGGTGGGTGTTAGTGTGTGTGTGTGTGTGGGTGGGTGTCAATATGTGTGTGGGTGGGTGTTAGTGTGTGTGTGGATGGGTGTCAGTATGTGTGTGGGTGGGTGTTAGTGTGTGTGGGTGGGTGTCAGTATGTGTGTGTGGGCAGGTGTGCATGTGTGTGGGTGGGTGTTAGTGTGTGGGGGTGGGTGTCAGTATGTGTGTGTGGGCAGGTGTGTATGTGTGTGGGTGGGTGTTAGTGTGTGTGTGGGTGGGTGTCAGTATGTGTGTGGGTGGGTGTTAGTGTGTGTGTGTGTGTGGGTGGGTGTCAGTATGTGTGTGGGTGGGTGTTAGTGTGTGTGGGTGGGTGTCAGTATGTGTGTGTGTGGGTGGGTGTGTATGTGTGTGGGTGGGTGTTAGTGTGTGTGTGGGTGGGTGTTAATGTGTGTGTGTATGTGGGTGGGTGTCAGTATGTGTGTGGGTGGGTGTTAGTGTGTGTGTGTGGGTGGGTGTCAGTATGTGTGTGGGTGGGTGTTAGTGTGTGTGGGTGGGTGTTAGTCTGTGTGGGTGGGTGTCAATATGTGTGTGTGGGCAGGTGTGTATGTGTGTGGGTGGGTGTTAGTGTGTGTGGGTGGGTGTCAGTATGTGTGTGTGTGGGTGTGTGTGTATGTGTGTGGGTGGGTGTTAGTGTGTGTGGGTAGGTGTCAGTATGTGTGTGTGTGGGCAGGTGTGTATGTGTGTGGGTGGGTGTTAGTGTGTGTGGGTGGGTGTCAGTATGTGTGTGTGTGGGTGTGTGTGTATGTGTGTGGGTGGGTGTTAGTGTGTGAGTGTGTGTGGGTGGGTGTCAGTATGTGTCTGTGTGTGTGTCAGTGCACGTAAGAGTGTTTTTGATATATGCGACAGTGTGTGGGTGTGTTTGAATGTGTGTAAGAGTACAAGTGTGAGCGAGCATGAGGGTGTTAGTGACTGTGTTCATCGGATTCTGTATCTGTGTGTGTGACTGAGTATGAGTGTGTGTGTGAGTGTGTGAGAGTGTGAGAGTGCATGTGTCAGTATGTATATGCATGAGAATGTGTTATGGGCCAGGGTTTAGAGAACCCCAAAGTGTATCATGGAGTTCACCTGATCCACAACTTATTTTGGGGGAGCACACGGCCCACTCTACAGGTGTGGGACAGCAGAAATGGAAAAGTATTTTTTAAAAGCAAAACAATGTTTATTCTATGAACTCAAGTTAACCTTTTTAAAACAAACAGTGAACATCTTAGCAACCATCAATTCAAATACAACCCCCAAAGGCTACAACACCAAGTAATCCTTTAAGTTTTCCCTTTAACATCCATACGACTTAAAAACAAAACCTTTACAGAAGCCCATCAGGTTAAAGTCACTACTGAAAACATTTATAATTCTGAAGTCACCAAATAATCAAGAGATAGTCTTTTGATGGCAGAGAGAACAGCAGTACACCTGCTTGGTCTGGCTTCAGCTCCAACACTGAAAACGAAACTAAAACACACCCTGCAGCAAACAGCCTAAAACTAAAGTAA
Organism: Scyliorhinus torazame; assembly: GCF_047496885.1. Taxonomy (NCBI): domain Eukaryota; kingdom Metazoa; phylum Chordata; class Chondrichthyes; order Carcharhiniformes; family Scyliorhinidae; genus Scyliorhinus; species Scyliorhinus torazame. The sequence goes on from NC_092714.1 coordinate 4,617,989, forward strand.
GAAGCTGACAGACAGTCCAGCTCCACCCACTATGTGACTTCACTGCAGTAGTAAACACCCATTTCTTAAAGGTACTCTCACATGACACCTCCCCCCAAGAAAAAAAAAATAAACCATCAACTTCAAGATGGTTTCATTTTTCACCTTGTCACTATCCTTTAAGAAATGCACACAGTAAATACACTTTTTCGTTTCAAAAAAACAACACATGCAGACAGGTATAATAATATAGTCCATTTTTTCCAGTTCTTCTTCCTCCAACTGAAATCCTTCTCGATTGACAGTCTCTTTGAACAAGAAGGTCTCTGCACGATCCGTCCATTTCTCTACGCCTCGGCTTTTTTCTTTAAAGTCAGATACTTTAGTTCAATCTGATCACAGAGTCCCTTGCAATTCTCCAACACAGGAGCATTGGTTATCACAGCTTTCAGGCAGTCAAATGCCTGCTGAAACTCTGCTGTCCATTGAAATTTTCAACGTTTCTTCAGCAAGTCCATCAGTGGAGCAATCACGCTGCAAAATGTTTTCACCAATGCTTTCACAAATCCACTCATGCCAAGAAATCACATTATTTCCCGTTGTGTCATGTGTATTGGAAACCCCTCAAGGAAAGTGACTTGGGCTTTTCCAAATTCACTTTTGGCTAGGTTCATCACCAAACCCACGTCCTGAAGTCGATCAAATAACTCCATCAGATGTTTCAAATGTTCTGTCCATGTCTGGCTGAAAATTACCAGATCGTTGATATGTATCACACAATTGGGTAATCCTGAAATGACTTTGTTAGTTAACCGTTGAAATGTGGCTGGGGCGTTTTTCATGCCAAATGGCATAACTTTGAATTGGTATATACCATCTGGAGTCACAAAAGCTGAAATCTCCTTCACCCTTTCGGATAAAGGTACCTGCCAGTAACCTTTAAGTAAATCCAGTTTGGAAATAAAAGCTGATTGTCCCACTTTCTCAATGCAATCCTCCGAACGTGGGATAGGATAAGAGTCCGTTCTTGTGACTGCATTAACCTTTCTATAGTCCACACACAACCGTTGGGTACCGTCAGGTTTTGGTACCATCACTATGGGTGAGCTCCATTGGCTGCAACCCACTTCAATTATGCCATTTCTAAGCATACTCTCAATCTCTTTGTTAACCTGTGCCAATTTTAAAGGGTTAAGTCTGTATGGATGTTGTTTGATTGGAACAGCATTTCCCACATCTACATCATGTATAGCCATTTTAGTACTTCCCAATTTATCTCCACAAATATGCCCATGTGATATCAATAACTCTTTCAGGTCAGTCTGTTTTTCCTCTGGAAGGTAACTCAACAGTTTTTAAGAACATCCTCATTTTCCAATTTAATTTGAGGTATGTCAAATTCACAGTCATCTGGATTTGGTTCATCACTTTGAGTGAGAATCATTAAAACCTCCTCCTTTTCCTCTCCTTCCCTTTCAAAGTACCTTTTGAAATGAAAATCGCCTATTGTCACAAGTAGGCTTCAAATGAAGTTACTGTGAAAAGCCCCTAGTCACCACATTCCGGTGCCTGTTCGGGGAGGCTGGTATGGGAATTGAACCGTGCTGCTGGCCTGCCTTAGTCTGCTTTTAAAGCCAGCGATTTAGCCCTGTGCTAAACCAGCCCCATAAGCATATTAAGCATATTCACATGACACACTCGGTGAGTCTTCCTTCTATCTGGTGTTTTTACCACATAATTCACCTCACTTAGTTTCCTTTCAATCTGATACGGTCCACAAAACCTAGCTTTTAAAGGTTCATCTACCACTGGTAACAATACTAAAACTTTATCTCCACAGGCAAAACTACGAACTTTAGATTTCTTGTCCGCAACCCATTTCATCACATGTTGTGCACCTTTTAAATGCAGTCTCGCCAATTCACCTGCTCTATTTAATCGTTCCCTAAAATTTGACACGTAATCCAATAGTGTAATTTCCGATTTCTCACCCACCAATCTTTCCTTAATCAATTTAAGTGGTCCTCTTACCTCATGACCAAAAATGACCTCAAAAGAACTAAATTTGGTTGACTCATTAGGTGCATCCCTAATTGCAAACAGTACGAATAGGATTCCTTTATCCCAATCCTCTGGATAATCTTGGCAACAAGCCCTCAACATTGTATTTAATGTCTGATGCCACCTTTCTAATGCTCCCTGCGATTCTGGATGGTACGCAGTTGATTTAAATTGTTTTATTCCTAAGCTATCCATAACTTCTTTGAATAACCTCGAGGTAAAATTTGATCCTTGATCCGATTGTATTTCTGATGGTAGTCCATATCTAGTAAAGAATTTAAGTAACTCCTCCACAATCTTTTTAGCTGTAAAACTGGAATGGCCTCTGGAAACTTAGTAGACACATCCATTTTGGTCAAAAGATATTGATTCCCACATTTTTAGGAAGCGATCCTACGCAATCAATTAGGACCCTTGTAAAAGGTTCCTTAAATGCTGGAAAGGGTATTAAGGGCGCTGGTTTTAACAATGCTTGAGGTTTCCCTATCACTTGACATGTGTGACATGATTGACAAAATTTAACTACATCTTTATGTAGTCCAGGCCAATAAAAATGTTTCTGGATTTTAGCTTGAGTTTTCCTTATTCCCAAATGACCTCCCACTGGTACCTCATGTGCAACTCGCAACACCTCCTTTCTATACCCTACCGGCAATACTACTTGATGAACTTCTGCCCACTTTTCATCCACCTGCATATGTACGTGTCTCCATTTTCTCATCAAGACATCATTTTTACGGTAATAACACTCTGGTATACACACAGATTCCTCTTCCGTGTATGCTTTCTGATCTATTTTATTTCTACATCTTTCTGTTGTAACTCCGCCAATTTTCCTGAACTAAAAATATCCGCCTCATCCTCCACCTGTTCTTGGTCTTTTTCAACCATCAGATCAAAAATTGTTTCTGATAATTGCACTTCAACTTCATCTTCACTCTTTGATTTCTCCTCTTGTTTTAACCTGTGACTTTGCGACCTTGTTACTACACAATCCGTAAAAAGCCCAGGATATTCGTCCTTCAACACTTCAGTTGACTGATTTTCCAATGACTTATCAACCACAGTAGGCATCACTCCCACCTGCGATCCAGCTATATCATTACCCAAGATAAACTGTATTCCTGGACAAGATAGTTTCTCTATTACTCCTACTACCACTTCACCACTCTTCACTGGACTTTCCAACCTTACCGTATATAATTGAACACTACTCCTCTCACCCTGAATTCCACATATCATCACCTTTTCTGGCAACATTCTTCCCAAACTACATAACTCCTCATCACTTACCATTAAAGATTGACTAGCTCCCGTATCTCTTAAAATTGTGACTTCTTTACCTGCTCCTCCTGATACACATGAGTAAACTTTACCCACACGTGTAATTCTTTAAAGAGATCTGGCACCTTCTTATCAATCACCTCTTGATCAAGCTGTACAATCTTTTGCTCCTCCTTCACGTCACTTGGGCTTTCCTTTACCACTTTAACAAACCCCACTGTCTTCTCCTGTTTTACCACATCAGCCTTCCCAGTGCTTTTCTTCAACCACCAACACTGTGACTTTACATGGCCTAGTTTATTACAGTGAAAACATTTTTAATTTTTCATTTCCTTTCCACCCTCCTGGATTTCTTTTTTAAACTGAGATACACTCTCCTTATTATCTCCCATCTGATCACCTTTACCTTTACCACTTGAGTATTTCTGATGTCCCTAGTTTCTATCCCTCACAGGCTGAAACTGATGTCGGAGACCAAGCTTTGATTTATGACCTAATTCATAATCATCTGCCATTTCTGCTGCTAATCTCGCAGTTTTAACCCTCTGCTCTTCCACATGAGTTCTCACAACATCAGGAATTGAATTTTTAAACTCCTCCAAAAGTATAATTTCTCTGAGAGCTTCATACATTTTGTCTATTTTCAAAGCCCTTATCCACCTATCAAAATTGCTCTGTTTGATCCTTTCAAACTCCATGTATGTTTGACCAAATTCTTTCCTTAAATTTCTAAACCTTTGTCTGTAGGCTTCAGGCACTAATTCACATGCACCTAAGATGGATTTTTTCACCTTCTCATACGTCCCAGATACCTCCTCCGGTAATGATGCAAACACTTATAACCCTTTCTGCCAGCTTTGTTTGAATCAGTAACACCCACATGCCCTGTAGCCATTTCATTTGTTTAGCTAACTTCTCAAATGAAATGAAAAAGGCTTCTACCTCCTTCTCGTCAAACCTTGGCAATGCTTGGACATATTTAAATAGATTTCCCCCCAAGCCTTCGACTATGATGCTCTTTCTCACTATCCTCATCACCATCAACCAACTGTACGTTTCCCTTTACGTCTGCCAATTTTAACTGACTGTCATGTTTCATGGCCATTTTCTGAAGTTCAAACTCTCTCTCTTTATCTTTTTCCCTGATCTGTATCTCCCTTTCTCTTTCTTTTTGTTCTGCTAGGGCTACTCTTTCCGTTTTCCTTTCTTCTCTCTCTTTTTCCTCTCTCTCTCTTTCGTATTCAAGCTGCTTTAATTCTTTCTCATGTTCCATTTGTTTAAATTGCAACTGAATTTTTGCTTTTTCCAATGAGTCAAACTGTATCTCAGGCAACTTTAAATGCTTAGCCACCGCCATAATTACCTAATCTTTTCGCATTTTGTCAGGTAATGTTAACTGCAATGTTTTTGCCAAATCTAACAGTCTGCTTTTAGTCTCTGTCCATAAGGCACTGCATGTGACCGTCTCCACCCCCAAAAACTTCAGAGCCTCTGAGAGATCCATTGTCCACAACACACTCCCTGCTTATACTAAAATACCACACCTGAAAAGCAACCACAATATGCTCACCCCTCACTGTCTTTAAGTTCACAAAGCCAATCCAATAGATAGACTCTTATCCCGAACGAGCCCCCAATTTGTTATGGGCCAGGGCTTAGAGAACCCCAAAGTGTGTCATGGAGTTCACCTGACCTCCAACGTTTAATAGATTGTGGTATGGGGAGCACATTTATAATTCTGAATTCATCAAATGATCAAGAGATAGTCTTTTGATGGCAGAGAGATCAACAGTACACCTGCTTGGTCTGGCTTCAGCTCCAACACTGAAAACAAAACTAAAACACACCCTGCAGCAAACAGCCTAAAACGAAAGTAAAAAGCTGACAGACAGCCCAGCTCCACCCACTCTCTGACATCACTGCAGTAGTAAACACCCATTTCTTAAAGGTACTCTCACTACAGATATTTATATACACACCCATTTATAAACACCCATTTCGAAAAGGAACTCTCACATGACAAATGTGAAAGAGTGTGCGTTTTTGAGTGTAGTTTTGTGAGTATTTGCAAGTGTCTCTGTGCCCGGTGTGTGTGTGTGTGTCAGTTTTTATGTCTGTGCTTGTGTCTGAGTGTCCCGAAGTGTGTGTCTTTCTGTGAGTATATGCATTTCTTCATGTTTGTCTGTGTGTGCCGATGTGCATATTTATGTTTGTCTGTGTGTGTGTGTGCGTGCCTATATGTCTGTATTTGTATCTGTATATCTGTCTGTTTTGTGTCTAGGTATGTTTGGTGTCTGTGTGTTTTTGTGTGCCTGTGTGTGTATCTGTATTTGAGTCTGTGTTTGTATGCCTGCACGTGTGTCTATGTGTATCTGTAGTTGAATCTGTGTCTGTGTATATGTATTTGAGTCTGTGTTTGTTTGTGTGTGTGTCTATGTGTATCTGTATTTGAGTCTGTGTTTGTGTGCCTGTGTGTGTCTGTATTTGTGTACCTGTCTGTGTGTCTGTGTTGAGTTTGTGTGCCTGTGTTTGTCTGCCTTTGTGCATCTGTATTTGAGTCAGTGTTTGTGTGCCTGTGTGTGTTTATGTGTGCCTGTCTGTATTTAAGTCTGTGTTTATCTGCCTGTGTTTGTGTGTGTGTCTGTGCATGTATTTGAGTCTGTGTGTGTGCCTACATGTGTCTGTATTTGAGTCTGTGTCTATATGTGTATGTATTTGAGTCTGTGTTTGTTTGTGTGCCTGTGTCTATGTGTGTCTTGTTTGTGTGCCTGCGTGTGTTTGTATTTGAGTCTGTGCCTGTATTTATGTGTCTGTATGTGTGTGACTGTGTGTGTGTATTGAGTCTGTGTGACTGTGTGTGTGTCTGTTTATCTGTGTTTGTCTGCCTTTGTGCATCTGTATTTGAGACTGTGTACGTGTGTGTCTGTATTTGTGTGTGTATGTATTTGAGTCTGTGTCCTTTTGCGTGCCTGTATGTGTGTGTCTATGTGTGTCTGTATTTGTTTGTGTGCCTGTGTGTTTGTGAATCTGTGTTTGTCTGCCTTTGTGTGTCTGCATTTGAGTCTGTGTGTGTGTGTGTGTGTTTGTGCGCCAGTATGTGTCTGTATCTGTGTGTGTTTGTGTGCCTGTGTGTGTGTCTGTATTTGAGTCGGTGTTTGTGTGTGCCTGTGTGTGTTTCTGTATTTGAATCTGTGTTTGTGTGTGTTTGAGCGCCTGTGTGTGTGTCTGTATTTGAGTCTGTGTTTGTGTGTGTTTGTGTGCCTGTGTGTGTCTGTATTTGAGTCTGCGTTTGTGTATGTTTGTGTGTCTGTGTGCTTGTCTGTATTTGAATCTGTGTTTTGGTGTGTGTCTGTATCTGTGTGTGTGTGTCTATGTGTGTCTGTATTTGAGTCTGTGTTTGTGTGTGTCTGTGTGCATGTCTGTATTTGTGTCTGTGTTTGTGTGTGTTGTGTGTATTTGTGTGCCTGTGTGTGTGTCTGTAATTGAGTCTGCGTTTGTGTGTGTTTGTGTGCCTGTGTGTGTCTGTATTTGAGTCTGTGTTTGTGTGCCTGTGTGTGTCTGTATTTGATTCTGTGTTTGTGTGTGTCTGTATTTGAGTGTGTTTGTGTGCCTGTGTGTGTGTCTGTATTTGAGTCTGTGTTTGTGTATGTTTGTGTGCCCGTGTGTGTGTCTGTATTTGTGTGTGTGTCTATTTGTGTCTGTGTGTTTGTCTGTATTTGAGTCTGTGTTTGTGTATGTTTGAGTGCCTGTGTGTATGTCTGTATTTGAGTCTGTGTTTGTGTGCCTGTATTTGAGTCTGTGTTTGTGTGTGTCTGTATTTGAGTGTGTTTGTGTGCCTGTGTGTGTGTCTGTATTTGAGTCTCTGTTTATGTGTCTTTGTGCGTGTCTGTATTTGTATGCCTGTGGGTGTGTCTGTATTTGAGTCTGTGTGTGTGTCTATTTGTGTCTGTGTGTGTGTCTGTATTTGAGTCTGTGTGTGTTTGTGTGCCTGTGTGTCTGTCTGTATTTGAGTCTGTGTTTGTGTGCGTTTGTATCTGTGTGTGTCTGTCTATGTGTGTGCCTGTATTTGAGTCTGTGTGTCTGTCTATGTGTGTCTGTGTGTGTGCCTGTATTTGAGTCTGTGTTTGTGTGCCTGTGGGTGCGTAGAGACTGGCTACAATTCCTAAATAAAGTATGGCATTTTACTGGAGGTAAGCATTGCTGTGGAAATATTGTTCAGCAGGAAGTGAGAGAGAATACAGCATCACAAACTCTGCAGGGAGTAAATAAGGATCATTTATTGTTTTTAAGGCACAGTTTGAGTGACAGTTAAATCTAACGTGTCAGAAAGTGGCTCTTGCAGCTGCTGCTGCTGTGAGCCCAAAGCAATCAGTTTGCAGAATCTCCCCGAGATCTGATCTACACTGTTTCACAGATTGGCTTTTTTTATAAGTGTTATTTCAGGTGGGTCACCGTGGAATAGCGAGAGTTGCATTTCTCAGCTAGACTGTGATCAGGGGCAGGAACCCTGACTGAGACGACAAACTCTGACACAACTGCTGGTCCTGACCACAGCCCAGTCTCTGGTTGTGTGTGTGTGTGTATGGAGACAGAGTCTGGCTGTGATGCACATTGTGGTCACATATGCAGACATCTCTGACTGTTGAGACTCTCCTCGGAGAATGAGCCAGTCGGATGGGATATTGCAGGGTCCAGCACCACCCCCATCCCCCCCTCACCACCCACCCCCGCCCCCCTGCGCCAAACGTGACCGAGCGACAGGGACCAGGGATCCAGCGGAGCCACTGTTGCAGTGTGAGATACAGAGGACTGGCAATCTGATCGAGTCTGAGGCCACCAAATTCCTGGCTCTATATCAATAATAAATATTGCTGCTGCTTTATTAGACATGATGGAACTGTGTGGAATGGAGCCCCAGTAACTGGGAATTAAAGAAAATAGATATCTTCAGCTGATCCCTCTCACTCCATTCAAGTGCCTTTGCTCACAGTGTGGCTTCACATTATTGCCACATATCAATTTTAATATTTTCATTCCCCTCGCGAAAACAAAGTCCCAGACAATTGTTTTCCTTTTAAAACACTGAATAAAACTTCCTGCTTCTTGTTACGTTGACAATTTATTTTATTAAACGGAAACGGAATTCAACAAACACAATTTGCAGTACATCGGTTACCGTGACACCGGCCCACCGGGTGCTCCGGTTACTGTGACACCGGTCCACCGGGTGCTCCGCTTACCGTGACACCGGCCCACCGGGTGCTCCGGTTACCGTGACACCGGCCCACCGGGTGCTCCGGTTACTGTGACACCGGCCCACCGGGTGCTCCGGTTACTGTGACACCGGTCCACCGGGTGCTCCGGTTACCGTGACACCGGCCCACCGGGTGCTCCGGTTACCGTGACACCGGCCCACCGGGTGCTCCGGTTACCGTGACACCGGCCCACCGGGTGCTCCGCTTACCGTGACACCGGCCCACCGGGTGCTCCGTTACTGTGACACCGGCCCACCGGGTGCTCCGGTTACCGTGACACCGGCCCAACGGGTGCTCCGGTTACCGTGACACTGGCCCACCGGGTGCTCCGGTTACCGTGACACTGGCCCACCGGGTGCTCCGGTTACCGTGACACCGGCCCACCGGGTGCTCCGCTTACCGTGACACTGGCCCACCGGGTGCTCCGGTTACCGTGACACCGGCCCACCGGGTGCTCCGGTTACTGTGACACCGGCCCAGCGGGTGCTCCGGTTACTGTGACACCGGCCCACCGGGTGCTCCGGTTACTGTGACACCGGCCCACCGGGTGCTCCGGTTACTGTGTCACCGGCCCACCGGGTGCTCCGCTTACTGTGACACCGGCCCACCGGGTGCTCCGGTTACTGTGACACCGGCCCACCGGGTGCTCCGGTTACTGTGACACCGGCCCACCGGGTGCTCCGGTTACTGTGTCACCGGCCCACCGGGTGCTCCGGTTACTGTGACACCGGCCCACCGGGTGCTCCGGTTACTGTGACACCGGCCCACCGGGTGCTCCGGTTACTGTGACACCGGCCCACCGGGTGCTCCGGTTACTGTGACACCGGCCCACCGGGTGCTCCGCTTACCGTGACACTGGCCCACCGGGTGCTCCGGTTACTGTGACACCGGCCCACCGGGTGCTCCGGTTACCGTGACACCGGCCCACCGGGTGCTCCGGTTACTGTGACACCGGCCCACCGGGTGCTCCGCTTACCGTGACACCGGCCCACCGGGTGCTCCGGTTACCGTGACACCGGCCCACCGGGTGCTCCGGTTACTGTGACACCGGCCCACCGGGTGCTCCGGTTACTGTGACACCGGTCCACCGGGTGCTCCGGTTACCGTGACACCGGCCCACCGGGTGCTCCGGTTACCGTGACACCGGCCCACCGGGTGCTCCGGTTACCGTGACACCGGCCCACCGGGTGCTCCGCTTACCGTGACACCGGCCCACCGGGTGCTCCGTTACTGTGACACCGGCCCACCGGGTGCTCCGGTTACCGTGACACCGGCCCAACGGGTGCTCCGGTTACCGTGACACTGGCCCACCGGGTGCTCCGGTTACCGTGACACTGGCCCACCGGGTGCTCCGGTTACCGTGACACCGGCCCACCGGGTGCTCCGCTTACCGTGACACTGGCCCACCGGGTGCTCCGGTTACCGTGACACCGGCCCACCGGGTGCTCCGGTTACTGTGACACCGGCCCAGCGGGTGCTCCGGTTACTGTGACACCGGCCCACCGGGTGCTCCGGTTACTGTGACACCGGCCCACCGGGTGCTCCGGTTACTGTGTCACCGGCCCACCGGGTGCTCCGCTTACTGTGACACCGGCCCAGCGGGTGCTCCGGTTACTGTGACACCGGCCCACCGGGTGCTCCGGTTACTGTGACACCGGCCCACCGGGTGCTCCGGTTACTGTGTCACCGGCCCACCGGGTGCTCCGGTTACTGTGACACCGGCCCACCGGGTGCTCCGGTTACTGTGACACCGGCCCACCGGGTGCTCCGGTTACTGTGACACCGGCCCACCGGGTGCTCCGGTTACTGTGACACCGGCCCACCGGGTGCTCCGCTTACCGTGACACTGGCCCACCGGGTGCTCCGGTTACTGTGACACCGGCCCACCGGGTGCTCCGGTTACCGTGACACCGGCCCACCGGGTGCTCCGGTTACTGTGACACCGGCCCACCGGGTGCTCCGGTTACTGTGACACCGGCCCACCGGGTGCTCCGGTTACTGTGACACCGGCCCACCGGGTGCTCCGGTTACCGTGACACCGGCCCACCGGGTGCTCCGGTTACCGTGACACAGGCCCACCGGGTGATCCGGTTACTGTGACACCGGCCCACCGGGTGCTCCGGTTACCGTGACACCGGCCCACCGGGTGCTCCGCTTACCGTGACACTGGCCCACCGGGTGCTCCGGTTACCGTGACACAGGCCCACCGGGTGCTCCGGTTACTGTGACACCGGCTCACCGGGTGCTCCGGTTACTGTGACACCGGCCCACCGGGTGCTCCGGTTACCGTGACACCGGCCCACCGGGTGCTCCGCTTACCGTGACACTGGCCCACCGGGTGCTCCGGTTACCATGACACAGGCCCACCGGGTGCTCCGGTTACCGTGACACTGGCCCACCGGGTGCTCCGGTTACTGTGACACCGGCCCACCGGGTGCTCCGCTTACCGTGACACTGGCCCACCGGGTGCTCCGGTTACCGTGACACAGGCCCACCGGGTGCTCCGGTTACTGTGACACCGGCCCACCGGGTGCTCCGGTTACCGTGACACCTGGACACCGGTGGGGGTATGACGTTCAGGTCTGGCCACCTATGAAGACGGGAGGGGTTGACAAGTTTGACGGATCTACTCCTGTTACTCACGGTGACAGGTGTTATTCCCGCATCAACTGAGAAAAATATAAACACAGAAATACACAACCACTGACTACATGGAGGAAATGGGTGAGAATCCAGTCTGGCTTATATTGGGTCCACAATGCATTGCATTGGAGCTCCGCACTCGGTGTAACGAGGGTGAAATTGGGCTTTGAGGGTTATGGAGAAAGGGTGATTATGAATCAGCCACTCTCTTTAGTCTCTACACCATACACACACGACTGCGTGGCAAAATTTGGTTCCATCTCCATCTACAAGTTTGCTGACGACACAACCACAGTGGGTTGAAAACAACGAGTCCGAATACAGGAGACGGATAGAGAACCTAGTGGAGTGGTGTAACAGCAACAATCTCTCCCTCAATGCCAGCAAAACTAAAGAGCTGGTCATTGACTTCAGGAAGCAAAGTACTGTACACACCCCTGTCAGCATCAACGGGGCCGAGGTGGAGATGGTTAGCAGTTTCAAATTCCTAGGGGTGCACATCTCCAAAAACCTGTCCTGGTCCACCCACGTCGACGCTACCACCAAGAAAGCACAACAGCACCTATACTTCCTCAGGAAACTAAGGAAATTCGGCATGTCCACATTGACTCTTACCAACTTTTACAGATGCACCATAGAAAGCATCCTATCGGGCTGCATCACAGCCTGGTATGGCAACTGCTCGACCCAGGACCGCAAGAAACTTCAGAGAGTCGTGAACACGTCCCAGTCCATCACAGAAACCCGCCTCCCATCCATTGACTCCATCTACACCTCCCGCTGACTGGGGAAAGTGGGCAGCATAATCAAAGACCCCTCCCACCCGGCTTCCTCACTCTTCCAACTTCTTCCATCATAGAATCATAGAATTTACAGTGCAGAAGGAGACCATTCGGCCCATCGAGTCTGCACCGGCCCTTGGAAAGAGCACCCTACTTAAACTGTACTTAAGCCCACACCTCCACCACACAGCGAGCGAGAATAACTCCTGGTTCAGCCAGGTCACCTATTGGCAACTCAAGAGCCACGTTGACAAGAGTTCAACACGAATTCCCCTTACAAATGGAAATCTAGAAAACTATACAACACAGTGCAATATTTCACCGCTGTACTTATAGAAGCTCACCTCGAATCTCCTTATCGCCCTTGAACCATCGGATGTTAGCTGCTGGCTTACTACCGATCGTGGTGCAGGTGAGCTCCACCAAGACTCCCTCGTTGACTGGGCCTTTGAAGCCACTTATTACAGGGGTCTGGGGGACACCTAGAAGAGAATTGTACAGTCCAGTTACACTCTTGTACAGTTATTATCATTCCTGCAAATTACTAACAGAATAAAATTCACTGCCTGAAAGCAGATTCAAGAACAATAATAGATTCAAGGACAAAGGTCTACAGGACGATGGCGAATGAGTAAGGGGAGTGGGACCAATCGGATGGCTCTTTCAAATAGCTGCTACAATCATGATGGGCCGAATGGCCTCCTTCTGTGCTGTACAATTGGTGCGGTTAATTCAGCAGACTTGATTAAATTGGTATGATCTGCAGCCAATTAATTGGAAGAGTGTTGACTATAATTGCTGCCTCAGGCCCTGTGTTTGTATGTGCAAATGTTCAGCTGGAAGTTTTAAAGCTGTATTGTTGGCTGGTTTAATTTTTAAAACCTTGTGCATGAGTGCGAATGGTTGGACACTTGCTTTGCCTCAAAGCTGCTGTCACCTTGAATTAACTTTGCAAGAGCAGACAAGAGGAAGAGAAAAATGAAACAGCAACGCTTGAGCTCAGGACGTTCCACTTACTGAGATTCAAAATGCTGGAAAACCCAGAACAGGCTATTGCCAGCTTTAGTCTGAATTCTGCAACAGAACCTCTTGTGAATTTTCCCGCGTGATGGAAAATTATGCAACGCCGCACAATACTTCACTGCTGCGACAGTTTCTGTTCCTCGGTCTGCAATCATAACCCACAAAGTGTTCCAAAAATGGGGCCACGCTCCTAGAATCATGGAAGCCCTACAATGGAAAAGAAAGCCATTCGGCCCATCGAGTCTGCATCGACCCTTCGAATGAGCACTCTACCCATGTCCACACCGCCCAATCCCATAACCCCGCAATCCAACCTGGATATCCATGGACACTAAGGGGCAATTTAGCATGGCCAATCCACCTAACCTACGCATCTGTGGAATGTGGGAGGAAACCGGAGCACCGGGAGGAAATCCACGCAGACACGGGGAGAACGTGCAGACTCCGCACAGTCACCCAAGGCTGGAATTGAACCAGGTCCCTGGCGCTGTGAGGTAGCAGTGCCAACCACTGTGCAGCCCGCCATGCTGCCCTGGCACCTGAACACAAGCACCTTCCAAATGCATGACCTCTATGGCAATGGCAGCAGACACCTGGGAACATCACCACCTGGAGGTTCCCCTCCAAGTCACTCACCACCCCGACTTGGAAATAGGCAGCTCACCACCACCTGCTCAAGGGCAGTTAGGGATGGGCAATAAATGCTGGTCTCGCAGCGACATCCACAACCTACGAATGAATAAATTTTTAAAAAATCTCCCCGATCCCGTTTGTTCATCATTACCAGATTTTCAGGAGGCAACAGAAAACAAAGTAATCCTTCTGATCTTTCAGTTGGAATTATTGCAGCATTTTTGAAATAGTTGTGATGGGTTCTGTGTTTTCTGTTCCTTTTCGTGTATTTTTAGGGCATAAATGTGTCACATTAAAAATGGAACGGTTTTCCTGACTGCAGATTCCCAGTCACACTGTGCCCGGTGGACCAGACTGATGGTGAAATGAGGTGAAACTTTTCATCATTAAAACAGGAATATTCTGGCCTGGGTTCAGAGAACCCATTCAGTCGATTCTTTACATTGAATTCTCTCTGTACTTAAGCAGGATTGTAAGAATACACGGGAATAACGTGGCATTGGAAAATGGGGCAATTTTAGATCCAGTTGCCAATTTCCACTCAGGGAGGGAGGCCCAGGACTGATGTGTGCACTGTAACTGGGAGGGGCAGTAATACTAACATCACACAAAATAATTCATTATAGAGGAACAGAGAAAAGAAAGTTGAATTTATATCATAATAACATTATTGTCCATTTATATTCCATTGTTAAGGTAATAAAACATCACAGGTAACTTCACAGGAAAACAAAATATACAGAACATAGAACAGGACAGCACAGTACAGGCCCTTCAGCCCACGATGTTGTATCGACCATTTATCCTAATCTAAGATCAACCTAACCTACACCCCTTCAATTTACTGCTGTCCATGTGCCTGTCCAAGAGTCGCTTAAATGTCCCGAATGACTCTGACTCCACCCCCTCTGCTGGCAGTGCGTTCCACACACCCACCACTCTCTGTGGAAATAACCTACCTCTGACATCTCCCCTATACCTTCCTCCAATCACCTTAAAATTATGTCCCCTCGTGACAGCCACTTCCACCCTCGGGAAAAGTCTCTGGCTATCCACTCTATCCATGCCTCTCATCACCTTGTACACCTCTATCAAGTCACCTCTCTGCCTTCTTCGTTCCAGTGAGAAAAGCCCTAGCTCCCTCAACCATTCTTCGTAAGACATGCCCTCCAGTCCAGGCAGCATCCTGGTACATCTCCTCTGTACCCTCTCCATAGCATCCACATCCTTCCTATAATGAGGTGAGCAGAACTGGACACAATATTCCAAGTGTGGTCTAACTAGAGTTTTATAAAGCTGCAGCAAAACCTCGCGGCTCTTAAACTCAATCCCCCTGTTAATGAAAGCTAACACACCATACGCCTTCTTAACAACCCTATCAACCTGGGTGGCAACTTTGAGGGATCTATGTACTTGGACCCCAAGATCTCTCTGTTCCTCCACACTTCCAAGAATCCTGCCTTTAACCCTGTATTCAGCATTCAAATTTGACCTTCCAAAATGAATCACTTCACATTTATCAAGATTGAACTCCATCTGCCACTTCTCAGCCCAGATCTGCATCCTGTCAATGTTCTGTTGTAACCTGCAACAGCCCTCAACACTGGCTACAACTACCCCAACCTTTGTGTCATCGGCAAACTTACGAACCCACCCTTCCACTTCCTCATCCAAGTCATTTATGAAAACCACAAAGAGCAGAGGTCCCAGAACAGATCCTTGCGGGACACCACTGGTCACCGACCTCCAGGCGGAATACTTTCCATCCACTACCACTCGCTGTCTTCTTTCAGCCAGCCAATTTTGTATCCAGACAGCCAAATTTCCCTGTATCCCATGCTCCCTGACTTTCTGAATGAGCCTATCATGGGGAACCTGATCAAATGCCTTACTGAAATCCATATAGACCACATCCACTGCCTGACCTTCATCAATGTGTCTCGTCACAGCCTCAAAGAATTTAACGAGGTTTGTGAGGCGTGACCTACCCCTCACAAAGCCATGCTGACTATCGTTAATCAAACTATGTTTTTATAAATAATCATAAATCCTATCTCTCAGAATCCTTTCCAATATTTTGCACACCACAGACGTAAGACTGATGAGTCTGTAATTCCCAGGGATTTCCCTATTCCCTTTCTTGAATAGGGGAACAACATTCGCCTCCCTCCAATCATCCGGTACTTCTCCAGTGGAGAGTGAGGACACAAAGATCATCGCCAACGGCGCAGCAATCTCCTCTCTCGCTTCCCTTAGTAACCTTGGGTATATCCCGTCAGGCCCAGGGGACCTATCTATCCTGATGCTTTTCAAAATTTCCAGCACATCCTCCTTCTTAATATCAACCTGTTTGAGTCTATTAACCTCGTTCGCACTGTTCTCATGAGCAACAAGGTCCCTCTCTCCAGTGAATACTGAAGCAAAATATACATTTCGGGCCTCCCCCATCTCCTCAGACTCTCGGCACAAGTTCCCTCCACTATCCCTGATTGGCCCTACTCTCACTCTGATCATCCTCTTATTTCTCACATAAGTGTAGAACGCCTTGGGGTTTTCCCTAATCTTTCCCGCCAGGCTTTTTCATGCCCCCTTCTAGTTCTCCTCAGTCCATTTTTGAGTTCCTTCCTGGCTACCTTGTAACCCTCTAGAGCCGAGTCAAATCCTTGCTTCCTCAACCTTACGTAAGCTTCCTTCTTCCTCTTGACTAGAAGCTCCACTTCTCTTGTCATCCAAGGCTCCTTCACCTGACCATTCCTTCCTCGCCTCAGTGGGACAAAACTATCCAGCACTCGCAGCAAATGCTGCTTAAACAATCCCCACATTACTGTTGTGAGGTGGAGAAGCAGAGAGGGTTAGGGAGGGAATTCCGGAGCTTGGCGCTCAGGCGGCAGAAATCATGGTCACCAATGGTGGAGCGATTCTGTCAGAGATGCTCAGGAGGTCAGAATGAAGACATCAAGATCTCTGATAGGTGGAGGGAGGAGATTACAGCGATAGGGTAAAGGCACTTCAGCTCCTGGAGAATCTATTGAAGTGGAATCATTGTTATAATGTAGGAAATCCATAACAAGATCAGAGTTTTCACTGATGACTGCACAATGTTCAGCACCCTTCGCAATTCCTTCGACACTGAAGTAGTCCATGTCCGAACGCAGCAAGACCTGGAAAATACCCAGGCTTGGACTGACAAGAAGTAAATTAAATCACATCACACAAGTGGCAGGCAATGACTATCTTCACCAATGCGGGCTGGATTCTCTGTCCCGCGACACCTGAAGTGCGTTTCCCAAAGGGACAGCGAATCGGGAATGGGGATCGGTGCCCGACGCGATGCTCCAACCCTCCCCCGCTGGCGCCGCGATCGAGGTTCACGACTGCATTCCAGCGGGAGGATGTAAATTAATGCAATGACCCATTATGGGCCCGGCAACCTATTCTCCACATTCTCCAGTCCCCTGCGCTGGGAATCAGGCGGGCACAGATCACTTCTGGTATTTACCAGCGTGGCCCTGACCTGGAGGACCTCACGATGGGTTAAGGGGTTAACCACTTAAGGGTGTTGCCCTAAGCTCCATCCAAGGGCCTCCCCCCCCACCCACAACAATGCACTACCTGCATCCCTCCTCTATGAGGCCCCCCCCCCCCACACACCTCCCTCATCAGAGACCCCCTTAAAAGGAAGAGCCCACCACCCCAGGAACCCACTTAATAGGAAGACCCTGCCCAGGGACCTCTTAATAGGGAGCCCCCCCCCCCCGCAAAGTGTGTGATTGCAAAGCGCTTACCACTCTTTGATGTGGTTGATGTTTGTAAACATTGGGATTTCAGAACTTAAGAGTCACTCATCCATGAAGGGCAATGAATGGATCAAGGCTGTGCTTGGTTTGTGTCAGCTGTCAAACACAGCCCACTACTAGAAAAGAATGAATGATTTGCAGCTAATGGACCTGAGGGGTTGAAACACAGGTCACAGCTGTTCTCCTGCCAAGCAGGTAAGTGTTACAGCTGTAATTTTTCACAGCCCCTGGCTGGACAACTCCTCAGCCAAGTTTAAAGGTCTGTGAATGTGAAAGTTATGCCTTTAAAATGATTCTCACATAGTCAATTTCATTGCCTTTTGAAGTGTTGAACTCAGTGTGTATGACTAAGGGACTGAATGCTTTGAACTGGATTGTTTACATTGGAATTCACACTCCAATGCCTGCTGAAAGCATTGTGATTGACAGCTCGCCAGAATATCAAAGTGCAGAATAAGATGGTTTATTTTTATAGCTCATCAGGGATCTGTTACAGCAAGAAGTCTCACAACACCAGATTAATGTCCAACAGGTTTATTTGAAATCACTAGCTTTCGGAGCGCTGCTCCTTCATCAGGTGAAGTCTCTTCAAAAGCTTGTGATTTCA
Source organism: Scyliorhinus torazame (assembly GCF_047496885.1). Lineage (NCBI taxonomy): Eukaryota > Metazoa > Chordata > Chondrichthyes > Carcharhiniformes > Scyliorhinidae > Scyliorhinus > Scyliorhinus torazame. Next base: position 4,636,053 of record NC_092714.1, read on the forward strand.
AATAATCCTGTTGGACTTTAACCTGGTATTGTGGAACTTCGTACTGTGCTCACCCCAGTCCAACACCGGCATCTCCACATCATGGGATCCATGGCGTCAGGGGAGCAACTGTTTCTCTAGCCGCAACTTTTTTTCTGAGTCTTCCTCTGCTCCTCAGTGCTTCACAGAAAGTGTACTCCCTCAGTACTGACCCTCTGACAGTGCAGCACTCCCTCAGTACTGACCCTCTGACAGTGCAGCGCTCCCTCAGTACTGACCCTCTGACAGTGCGGCACTCCCTCAGTACTGACCCTCTGACAGTGCAGCACTCCCTCAGTACTGACCCTCTGACAGTGCAGCACTCCCTCAGTACTGACCCTCTGACAGTGCAGCACTCCCTCAGTACTGACCCTCTGACAGTGCAGCACTCCCTCAGTACTGACCCTCTGACAGTACGGCACTCCCTCAGTACTGACCCTCTGACAGTGCAGCACTCCCTCAGTACTGACCCTCTGACAGTGCAGCACTCCCTCAGTACTGACCCTCTGACAGTGCAGCACTCCCTCAGTACTGACCCTCTGACAGTGCGGCACTCCCTCAGTACTGACCCTTTGACAGTGCAGCACTCCCTCAGTACTGATCCTCTGACAGTGCAGCACTCCCTCAGTACTGATCCTCTGACAGTGCAGCACTCCCTCAGTACTGACCCTCTGACAGTGCGGCACTCCCTCAGTACTGACCCTTTGACAGTGCAGCACTCCCTCAGTACTGATCCTCTGACAGTGCAGCACTCCCTCAGTACTGACCCTCTGACAGTGCAGCACTCCCTCAGTACTGACCCTCTGACAGTGCAGCACTCCCTCAGTACTGACCCTCTGACAGTGCAGCACTCCCTCAGTACTGACTCTCTAACAGTGCAGCACTCCTTCAGTACTGACCCTCTGACAGTGCGGCACTCCCTCAGTACTGACCCTATGACAGTGCAGCACTCCCTCAGTACTGACCCTCTGACAGTGCAGCACTCCCTCAGTGCTGACTGTCTGACAGTGCAGCACTCCCTCAGTACTGACCCTCTGACAGTGCAGCACTCCCTCAGTACTGACCCTCTGACAGTGCAGCACTCCCTCAGTACTGACCCTCTGACAGTGCGGCACTCCCTCAGTACTGACCCTATGACAGTGCAGCACTCCCTCAGTACTGACCCTCTGACAGTGCAGCACTCCCTCAGTGCTGACTGTCTGACAGTGCAGCACTCCCTCAGTACTGACCCTCTGACAGTGCGGCACTCCCTCAGTACTGACCCTCTGACAGTGCAGCACTCCCTCAGTACTGACCCTCTGACAATGCGGCACTCCCTCAGTACTAACCCTCTGACAGTGCAGCACTCCCTCAGTACTGACCCTCTGACAGTGCAGCACTCCCTCAGTACTGACCCTCTGACAGTGCAGCACTCGCTCAGTACTGACCCTCTGACAGTGCAGCACTCCCTCAGTACTGACCCTCTGACAGTGCGGCACTCCCTCAGTACTGACCCTCTGACAGGGCAGCACTCCCTCAGTACTGACCCTCTGACAGTGCAGCACTCCCTCAGTACTGACCCTCTGACAGTGCGGCACTCCCTCAGTACTGACCCTCTGACAGTGCAGCACTCCCTCAGTACTGACCCTCTGACAGTGCAGCACTCCCTCAGTACTGACCCTCTGACAGTGCAGCACTCCCTCAGTATTGACCCTCTGACAGGGCAGCACTCCCTCAGTACTGACCCTCTGACAGTGCAGCACTCCCTCAGTACTGACCCTCTGACAGTGCGGCACTCCCTCAGTACTGACCCTCTGACAGTGCAGCACTCCCTCAGCACTGACCCTCTGACAGTGCAGCACTCCCTCAGCACTGACCCTCTGACAATGCAGCACTCCCTCAGTACTGACCCTCTGACAGTGCGGTACTCCCTCAGTACTGACCCTCTGACAGTGCAGCACACCCTCAGTACTGACCCTCCGACAGTGCAGCACTCCCTCAGTACTGACCCTCTCACAGTGCGGCACTCCCTCAGTACTGACCCTCTGACAGTGCAGCACTCCCTCATACTGACCCTCTGACAGTGCGGCACTCCCTCAGTACTGACCCTCTGACAGTGCAGCACTCCCTCATACTGACCCTCTGACAGTGCGGCACTCCCTCAGTACTGACCCTCTGACAGTGCAGCACCCCCTCAGTACTGACCCTCTGACAGTGCAGCACTCCCTCAGTACTGACCCTCTGACAGTGCAGCACTCCCTCAGTACTGACCCTCTGACAGTGCGGCACTCCCTCAGTACTGACCCTCTGACAGTGCAGCACTCCCTCAGTACTGACCCTCTGACAGTGCAGCACTCCCTCAGTACTGACCCTCTGACAGTGCAGCACTCCCTCAGTACTGACCCTCTGACAGTGCGGCACTCCCTCAGTACTGACCCTTTGACAGTGCAGCACTCCCTCAGTACTGATCCTCTGACAGTGCAGCACTCCCTCAGTACTGACCCTCTGACAGTGCAGCACTCCCTCAGTACTGACCCTCTGACAGTGCAGCACTCCCTCAGTACTGACCCTCTGACAGTGCAGCACTCCCTCAGTACTGACACTCTAACAGTGCAGCACTCCTTCAGTACTGACCCTCTGACAGTGCGGCACTCCCTCAGTACTGACCCTATGACAGTGCAGCACTCCCTCAGTACTGACCCTCTGACAGTGCAGCACTCCCTCAGTGCTGACTGTCTGACAGTGCAGCACTCCCTCAGTACTGACCCTCTGACAGTGCAGCACTCCCTCAGTACTGACCCTCTGACAGTGCAGCACTCCCTCAGTACTGACCCTCTGACAGTGCGGCACTCCCTCAGTACTGACCCTATGACAGTGCAGCACTCCCTCAGTACTGACCCTCTGACAGTGCAGCACTCCCTCAGTGCTGACTGTCTGACAGTGCAGCACTCCCTCAGTACTGACCCTCTGACAGTGCGGCACTCCCTCAGTACTGACCCTCTGACAGTGCAGCACTCCCTCAGTACTGACCCTCTGACAATGCGGCACTCCCTCAGTACTAACCCTCTGACAGTGCAGCACTCCCTCAGTACTGACCCTCTGACAGTGCAGCACTCCCTCAGTACTGACCCTCTGACAGTGCAGCACTCCCTCAGTACTGACCCTCTGACAGTGCAGCACTCCCTCAGTACTGACCCTCTGACAGTGCGGCACTCCCTCAGTACTGACCCTCTGACAGGGCAGCACTCCCTCAGTACTGACCCTCTGACAGTGCAGCACTCCCTCAGTACTGACCCTCTGACAGTGCGGCACTCCCTCAGTACTGACCCTCTGACAGTGCAGCACTCCCTCAGTACTGACCCTCTGACAGTGCAGCACTCCCTCAGTACTGACCCTCTGACAGTGCAGCACTCCCTCAGTATTGACCCTCTGACAGGGCAGCACTCCCTCAGTACTGACCCTCTGACAGTGCAGCACTCCCTCAGTACTGACCCTCTGACAGTGCGGCACTCCCTCAGTACTGACCCTCTGACAGTGCAGCACTCCCTCAGCACTGACCCTCTGACAGTGCAGCACTCCCTCAGCACTGACCCTCTGACAATGCAGCACTCCCTCAGTACTGACCCTCTGACAGTGCGGTACTCCCTCAGTACTGACCCTCTGACAGTGCAGCACACCCTCAGTACTGACCCTCCGACAGTGCAGCACTCCCTCAGTACTGACCCTCTCACAGTGCGGCACTCCCTCAGTACTGACCCTCTGACAGTGCAGCACTCCCTCATACTGACCCTCTGACAGTGCGGCACTCCCTCAGTACTGACCCTCTGACAGTGCAGCACTCCCTCATACTGACCCTCTGACAGTGCAGCACTCCCTCATACTGACCCTCTGACAGTGCAGCTCTCCCTCAGTACTGACCCTCTGACAGTGCAGCACTCCCTCATACTGACCCTCTGACAGTGCAGCACTCCCTCATACTGACCCTCTGACAGTGCAGCTCTCCCTCAGTATTGACCCTCTGACAGTGCAGCTCTCCCTCAGTACTGACCCTCTGACAGTGCAGCACTCCCTCATACTGACCCTCTGACAGTGCAGCACTCCCTCATACTGACCCTCTGACAGTGCAGCACTCCCTCAGTACTGACCCTCTGACAGTGCAGCACTCCCTCAGTATTGACCCTCTGACAGTGCAGCACTCCCTCAGTACTGACCCTCTGACAGTGCGGCACTCCCTCAGTACTGACCCTCTGACAGTGCAGCACTCCCTCAGCACTGACCCTCTGACAGTGCAGCACTCCCTCAGCACTGACCCTCTGACAATGCAGCACTCCCTCAGTACTGACCCTCTGACAGTGCGGTACTCCCTCAGTACTGACCCTCTGACAGTGCAGCACACCCTCAGTACTGACCCTCTGACAGTGCAGCACTCCCTCAGTACTGACCCTCTCACAGTGCGGCACACCCTCAGTACTGACCCTCTGACAGTGCAGCACTCCCTCATACTGACCCTCTGACAGTGCGGCACTCCCTCAGTACTGACCCTCTGACAGTGTAGCACTCCCTCAGTACTGACCCTCTGACAGTGTAGCATTCAGTGTGACACTTTGGGACAGCTGAAATCTCTGACAGCTGCTCAGGGGCCACACTGTATATCCACCTGAAGCGTGCGACCTGTCGAGCAGTGCTCTATCTGCATTGTTACTGTTCTATCGTTCAGTCGGTCTTCGGTGGGGGCTGCAGTGTAAACAAGTTTTCAAGCTTAAGTAGTATTTCTGTGTAAATCGGAAAAGTTAGATCTGGCTGGATTTGTGGGGTCGCTTATCTCTTGTTCCTCTCTCCCATCGTAAGTGTATTCCTGAAGCTGATAAGCTTGTCGTTAGATGCTGTCAAGCTTGCGTTGACTAAGTATTCTGCAATTTGTGAAAGATATTTTCCATGACAGGCTGCATTTGGATCTTTTGAGTGAATCTTAATCGTTGTAAAGATCTGTCGGAGTAGTTACTGACATCTCCAGGAGCTTATCTTCATTCAATAATAGATCAAAACCTAACCGGTTTTTGCTTTTCCCTCGTTGGTACGATCAGTAGTTTAGTTTGTCTTTACAGGTTACCTTACAAACTCAACAGTCAGCATGGTGCTTTACATGGTCATCAACAGCGTTCTCCCGCTATCAGGTACCCGCTGATCTTAACTGGACATTAAAAAATTCACCCACTCTCTCCATCGGACTTGACACCTGAAGTTGGAGAGATGCATTTTCCTGTCAACCATTTTTGCAATTTGAGTTGTTAAAGAAAATAGCTTGAAGTATCATCGAATTTCCTGTCCGTGCCAGCCCGAGGACACCCACCTTCCTGCACCCGGCCCATTGCCCTGTAGCTGAGAGCACTGAAGGGCAGATTCAGGTACTTTTTAAAAGAGTTCAGGGTCTCTGCCTCCACCACCAACCCGGGCAGCGAGTTCCAGACTCCCACTACCCTCTGCTTAAAAAAGTTCTTCCCCATGTCCCCTCCATACCTTCAGACTCTTATCTTAAATCTGTCCCCTGGTTCTAGAATTCTCCACCTGGGGAAACAATTTGATCCTGTTCACCCAACTCTTCCCCTTGTAATTTTGTAGAACTCAATTCATTCACCCCTCAGCATTCTTTGTTCCACGGAAAATAACCCCAACCTATCCAATGTCTCCTCGTAGCTGCACTTTTCCAGCCCTGGCAACATTCTTGTAAAGCTCCTCTGCACTCTCTCCAGAGTAATAACCTCCTTCCTGTAATGTGGTGACCAGAACTGCACACAATACTCCAGTTGTGGCCTCACCAGTGTTTATACAATTCCAACGTTATATCCTTACTTTTATATTCTAAACCTCTGCCAATGAAGGAGAGCATTCCATTTGCTTTCTTACCAACCTTGTCCACTTGAACCGCTGCCTTTAGGGACCCGTGTGCTGAAACGCCGAGATCTCTCCCTTCATCTACCCCTCTTATATATTCTCATTTATTGTGTACTCCCTATAACTGTTTGACCTCTCTAAATGCCGTTGACGCCGGCGTCACTCGGCCCGGTTTTGACGCTGGCGTCAACACTTAGCCGGGATGTCAGAGAATCCTTGCCCATAGCTATCCTCTACACTGGCACCACTCAGCCAATCTTTGTGTCGTCTGCAAATTTCCCAATCGTGCACCCCACGGTCACGTCCAAATTGTTAATATATAACACAAACAATAAGGGTCCCAACACCGAGCCATGTGAAACACAACTTGAAAGAACTTTCCAATTACAAGGACAGCCATCAATCATTACCCTTTATTTCCTGTTCCTAAGCAAACGTTTTATCCAGTTCGCCACATTGCCCTGTATCCCATGGGCTTTCACGTTCGTGACCAATCTGCCATGTGGGACTTTGTCAAACACCTGACTAAAATCCATATACACAACATCCACTGCACGACCCTCATCAACCCTTCTTATCACTTCCTCAAATAATTCCATCAAATTTGTGAGGCAAGACCTTCCTTTAACAAATCCATGCTGACTCTCCCTGACTAGTCCGTGCCTTTCTATGTGACAGTTAATCCTATCTCTCATGTTTGATTCTACTCATTTTCCCACCACTGATCTAAGACTAACTAGCCTATAACTGTTTGGCATTTCTTTTGATCCCTATTTAAACAATGGAACCATGTTTTCATTTATCCAGTCCTCCAGTACCTCCCCTGTGTCTAGTGAGGACTGGAAAATCATCCTCAGAGCATGGGCGGCACGGTAGCACAGTGGTTAGCACAGTTGCTTCACTGCTCCAGGGTCCCAGGTTCGATTCCCGGCTTGGGTCACTGTCTGTGCGGAGTCTGCACATTCTCTCCGTGTCTGCGTGGGTTTCCTCCGGGTGCTCCGGTTTCTTCCCACAAGTCCCGAAAGACGTGCTGTTAGGTAATTTGGATATTCTGAATTCTCTCCCTGTGACAATAAAGATTATTATTATCTGCTCATCCCTCCCTGACAACCTTCAGTAGACGCAATATTAATTTAAAACCCTTCCCACAGCCTCAACATCTACACACAAGTCTCCCTCTTCATCCCTGATTGGTCCCACTTTTTCCTTAACTAACCATTTACCATTAATGATTGGTAAAACATCTTTGGGATTTCTTTAACGAGCTTGCTCAGCTTATAGCTGAACTTTCTAATCTAATATTATTGTCACAAGTAGGCTTACATTAACACTGCAATGAAGTGACTGTGAAAAGCCCTTAGTCGCCACATTCCGGCGCCTGTTTGGGTACCACTGTGCTACCGTGCTGCCCTACAAGGTACAAGTCAGGAGTGTGATGGAATACTCTCCACTTGCCTGGATGAGTGCAGCTCCAACAGCACACTAGAAGCTTGACACCATCCAGGACAAAGTATCCCGCTTGATTGCTCCTCCTTCCACAAACATTCAAACCTTCCAACAGTGACAGCCGTGTGTACCATCTACAAGATGCACTGCAGTAACTCGCCAAGATTCCTTAGACAGCACCTTCCAAACCCATGTCCACTACCATCTGGAAGGACAAGAGCAGCAGATACCTGGGAACCCCACCACCTGGAGGTTCCCCTCCAAGCCACTCACCCCCCTGACTTGGAAATATATCGCCGTTCCCTCACTGTCGCTCGGGGCAACATCCTAGATCTGCCTCCCTAACAGCACTGTGGGTGTACCTACACCTCAAGGACTGCAGCGGTTCAAGAAGGCAGCTCACCACCACCTTCTGAAGGGCAACTAGGGATGGACAATAAATACTGACCTAACCAGCGACACCCACATCCCGTAAATGAATTTTTTAAAAAAGGTCTAAACACAACTTATTGGGGTTAGCCACAAGCTACACCTGAGCAATCCATCAGGTTAGCTCACTTGCTGCTTTCTCCCTTTCAGGCAGCTCTTTATTTCCACTTCACCTTTACAACAAAGTCATTTTATCAGCTGCTTATTCAAAGTCTAAATATGTCACATTCTCTTTATTTGTTCATTGGCCGTTCCTTGAGAAATTGTATTTAATCACTCAGGGAGGCCCAGGCGCAAAATGCCCCCATCCCGGTTCTCCTTGATTAGCTCATTGTCTCCCTACATGATCATTATGTCATCCCTTATTGCAAACTCCATAATTCCCCAACTCCTGATGTGCGATTAACTGGTGCCCTAATGAGATGGTTCATCCCTTTCACCTTGTCTGAGTACAAGACGTGCCCGGTGATTGACGAGCAGAGCACTCGCAGACACAACTGAAACTTCAGCTTTTATCTCTGACTGTCCTGCGTGCCATTGAGAATGAGATCACTGTGATCGGCTGATAATAAATTCACAGGCCTCTGTGCAAAGGGGAAGAATCCCCGATCTTCATTCACTGTGGGAATGTCCCCACCTGGCTGGAAAAGAAGCACATCCCATTTAATCTGGGTCACTCCCAAGACTAATTGAAGAGAGGAAATTGTCGGGAACAATGACAACAACTTGTATTTATATAAGGCACTTCACAGGAGCATTGTGAAGTGAGGTCTGGCATTGAGCAGCGTAGGGAGATATCAGGCGGGATACTGCAGCCTCCCCGCTGGGGGTGGAATTCTCGGTTCCCGGCACTGTCAATGGAATTCCCAGTGAAGCCAACCTCTGCCGCCTGGAAACCCATGGGCATGTTGCCACCCGGGCCAGAGAATCTCGCGGGCACCGAACGGCCAGAGAATCCAGGCCATTAGGTCAGAGGAGGTAGGTTTTAGGAAGTGTCTCAAAGGGGGAAAGCGAGTCAGAGAGGGGCCGGGAAACCTGAAGGCACAGCCACCAATGGAGCAGGGAAATCAGGAATGCTAAAGAGGAGTAGACACCTCAGAAGGTGGTCAGACTGGGGAAGATTACAGACATAGGGAGGAGCGACACCATGGAGAGATTTGTGGGTGAACAATGACCCACAAAGAGAGATTCGGGTGGTAACTGGGTGATTGACTGGGAGAGGATTGAGCTTGGCTGGGGCGACACGGAGTGCCGGGCTGGTGGAACCGGTGGCAGTGGACAGAGGGTTGGACGAAGAGAAGACAAAGAACTGCAGGATTGGGGAATGATGGAGGCAGGAATAGGGAGAGAGATTGGGAAAGGGGCTGGACATGGACACCTGCATTTCCTGTAGCAAGAGAGACACTGAGAGAGGAACAGGCTGGGAACGGGGATCTGGGAGAGACACTGAGAGAGGAACAGGCTGGGAACGGGGATCTGGGAGAGACACTGAGAGAGGAACAGGCTGGGAACGGGGATCTGGGAGAGACACTGAGAGAGGAACAGGCTGGGAACGGGGATCTGGGAGAGACACTGAGAGAGGAACAGGCTGGGAACGGGGATCTGATAGAGACACTGAGAGAGGAACAGGCTGGGAACGGGGATCTGATAGAGACACTGAGAGAGGAACAGGCTGGGAATGAGGATCTGGGAGAGACACTGAGAGAGGAACAGGCTGGGAACGGGGATCTGGGAGAGACACTGAGAGAGGAACAGGCTGGGAACGGGGATCTGGGAGAGACACTGAGAGAGGAACAGGCTGGGAACGGGGATCTGGGAGAGACAGAGAGAGGAACAGGCTGGGAATGAGGATCTGGGAGAGACACTGAGAGAGGAACAGGCTGGGAACGGGGATCTGGGAGAGACACTGAGAGAGGAACAGGCTGGGAATGAGGATCTGAGAGAGACAGAGAGAGAGGAACAGGCTGGGAACAGGGATCTGGGAGAGACAGAGGGAGGAACAGGCTGGGAACGGGGATCTGGGAGAGACACTGAGAGAGGAACAGGCTGGGAACGGGGATCTGGGAGAGACAGAGAGAGGAACAGGCTGCGAGCGGGGATCTGGGAGAGACACTGAGAGAGGAACAGGCTGGGAATGAGGATCTGGGAGAGACACTGAGAGAGGAACAGGCTGGGAACGGGGATCTGGGAGAGACACTGAGAGAGGAACAGGCTGGGAATGAGGATCTGAGAGAGACAGAGAGAGAGGAACAGGCTGGGAACAGGGATCTGGGAGAGACAGAGAATGGGGAACAGGCTGGGAACGGGGATCTGGGAGAGACACTGAGAGACGAACAGGCTGGGAACGGGGATCTGGGAGAGACAGAGAGAGGAACAGGCTGGGAACGGGGATCTGGGAGAGACAGAGAGAGGAACAGGCTGGGAACGGGGATTTGGGAGAGACAGAGAGAGAGGAACAGGCTGGGAACGGGGATCTGGGAGAGACACTGAGAGAGGAACAGGCTGGGAAATAGGATCTGGGAGAGACAGAGAGAGAGGAACAGGCTGGGAATGGTGATCTGGGAGAGACACTGAGAGAGGAACAGGCTGGGAACTGGGATCTGGGAGAGACACTGAGAGAGGAACAGGCTGGGAATGGGGATCTGGGAGAGACAGAGAGAGGAACAGGCTGGGAACTGGGATCTGGGAGAGACAGACAGAGGAACAGGCTGGGAACGGGGATCTGGGAGAGACAGAGAGAGGAACAGGCTGGGAACTGGGATCTGGGAGAGACACTGAGAGAGGAACAGGCTAGGAACGAGGATCTGGGAGAGACACTGAGAGAGGAACAGGCTGGGAACGGGGTTCTGGGAGAGACACTGAGAGAGGAACAGGCTAGGAACGAGGATCTGGGAGAGACACTGAGAGAGGAACAGGCTGGGAACGGGGATCTGGGAGAGACAGAGAGAGGAACAGGCTGGGAACTGGGATCTGGGAGAGACACTGAGAGAGGAACAGGCTAGGAACGAGGATCTTGGAGAGACACTGAGAGAGGAACAGGCTGGGAACAGGGATCTGGGAGAGCCAGAGAGAGGAACAGGCTGGGAACGGGGATCTGGGAGAGACACTGAGAGAGGAACAGGCTGGGAACGGGGATCTGGGAGAGACAGAGAGAGGAACAGGCTGGGATCGGGGATCTGGGAGAGACAGAGAGAGGAACAGGCTGGAAACGGGGATCTGGGAGAGACACTGAGAGAGGAACAGGCTGGGAACGGGGATCTGGGAGAGACAGAGAGAGGAACAGGCTGCGAGCGGGGATCTGGGAGAGACACTGAGAGAGGAACAGGCTGGGAATGAGGATCTGGGAGAGACACTGAGAGAGGAACAGGCTGGGAACGGGGATCTGGGAGAGACAGAGAGAGGAACAGGCTGCGAACGGGGATCTGGGAGAGACACTGAGAGAGGAACAGGCTGGGAACGGGGATCTGGGAGAGACACTGAGAGAGGAACAGGCTGGGAACGGGGATCTGAGAGAGACAGAGAGAGGGGAACAGGCTGGGAACGGGGATCTGGGAGAGACAGAGAGAGGGGAACAGGCTGGGAACGGGGATCTGGGAGAGACACTGAGAGACGAACAGGTTGGGAACGGGGATCAGGGAGAGACAGAGAGAGGAACAGGCTGGGAACGGGGATCTGGGAGAGACAGAGAGAGGAACAGGCTGGGAATGGGGATCTGGGAGAGACACTGAGAGAGGAACAGGCTGGGAACGGGGATCTGGGAGAGACACTGAGAGAGGGACAGTCTGGGAACTGGGATCTGGGAAAGACACTGAGAGAGGAACAGGCTGGCAACGAGTATCTGGGAGAGACACTGAGAGAGGAACAGGCTGGTAACGGGGATCTGGGAGAGACACTGAGAGAGGAACAGGCTGGTAACGGGGATCTGGAAGAGACACTGAGAGAGGGACAGGCTGGGAACAGGGGAGTTGAAGGTCCCTGGATGAATCTTGTTGAGCTGTCTTTTTTCAGAATAATTCTAATTTTGCACTGCCAAATTACTTGTGTCGCGAAGTCATCCTTCAATTTTATAGAATCGTGGTTTGATCAAATCCCAAATACTCTTTGATCCCCTTATGAAGGAAATTATTGCCATTGAAGGAGTGTAACAAAAGTTCACCAGGCCAGTTCCCGGGATGGGGCAACTGTCCGATGAAGAGAGATTGCGGAAGCCAGCCCTGTAGTCTCTCGAGTTTAAAAAATGAGAGGTGATCCCATTGAAACCTTCAAAATACTTAAAGGGTGGATGCAGGTAAGAATCTAGAACCAGAGCACACAATTTAAAAATGTGGGGGAAGCCATTTAGGACTGAAATTAGGAGAAATTATTTCACTCAGAGGGTTGTCATTCTTTGGAATTCTCTACCCCAGAGGTCTGTGGAAGCTCAGTCATTGAGTATGTTTAAAGCAAAGATTGACAGATTTCTAAATACCAATGACATAAAGGTACATGGAGGTAGTGTGGGGTAAAAGGCATTGAAGTGGATGATCAGCCATGATTGGGGAACATTACTTTAGAGGATGACAGTGGATAGACAATGGCAACCATTCAAGGCGAGCATGGGGGAACTGTAACAATTGCTTATTCCTGTCTGGCACAAAAGTAAAACGGAAAGGTGGCCAATCCATGGCTTCCAAGGGAAATTGGAGAGTGTATTCGATCCAAGGAAGAAGCATTCAGATTGGCCAAGAAATCAACAGGTCTGAGGATTGGGAGCATAGAACATAGAACATAGAACAATACAGCGCAGTACAGGCCCTTCGGCCCACGATGTTGCACCGAAACAAAAGCCATCTAACCTACACTATGCCATTATCATCCATATGTTTATCCAATAAACTTTTAAATGCCCTCAGTTTAGAATTCAGTGAAGAAAGACCAAGGGATTGATTAAGAAGGGGGAAAATAGAGTACGAGAATGAGCTTGCGGGGAACATAAAAACTGACTGTAAAAGTTGCTGTAGGTATGTGAAGAGAAAAGGATTGGTGAAGACAAATGTAGGTCCCTTACAGTCAGAAACAAGGGAATTTATAATAGGGGACAAAGAAATGGCTGAGCAACTAAACGCATATGTTTTAGCAGAGCACTGAGAAAATAGTGGCAGGGTCGGACAGAGTCAGCATGGGTTTATGAAGGGGAAATCATGCTTGACCAGTCTACTGGAATTCTTTGAGGATGTAACTAGTAGAATTGATGAAGGGGAGCCAGTGGATGTGGTGTATTTGGACTTTCAGAGGCTTTTGACAAAGTCATGCATAAGAAATTAATATGTAAACTTAAAGCACATGGGATTAGGGGAAGTGTATTGAGCGGATAGAAGACTGGTTGGCAGACAGGAAACAAAGAGTAGGAATTAACGGGTCTTTTTCCAATTGGCAGGCAGTGACTAGTGGGGTACGGCAGGGATCGGTGCTGGGACCCCAGCTATTTACAATATATATTCATGATTTAGATGAGGGAACAAAATGTAATATCTCTAAATTTGCAGATGACACCAAGTTGGGTGGGAGGGTGAGCTGTGACGAGGATGCAGAGATGCTTCAATGTGATTTGGACAAGTTGAGTGAGTGGGCAAATGAATGGCAGATGGGGTATAATTTGGAGAAATGCGAGGTTATCCACTTCAGTAGCAAAAACGAGAAAGCAGACTATTATCTGAATGGCCATAAATTAGGAGAAGGGAATGTGCAACGAGACCTGGCTGTCCTCGTACATCAGTCACTGAAGGTAAGCATGCAGGTACAGCAGGTGGTAAAGAAGGCAAATGGTATGTTGGCCTTCATTGCGAGAGGATTTGAGTACAGGAGCAGGGATGTCTCGCTGACATACAAGGAGAGATTGGATCGGTTAGGGTTGTATTCGCTGGAGTTCAGAAGAATGAGTGGGGATCTCATAGAAACCTATAAAATTCTAACAGGACTGGACAGGGTAGAGGCAGGAAGGATGTTCCCGATTGTGGGTGTGTCCAGAACCAGGGGTCACAGTCTGAGGATACGGGGTCGACCACTTCGGACATAGATGAGGAGAAATGGCATCACCCAGAGAGTGGTGAGCCTGTGGAATTTGTTACCACAGGAAGTAGTTGAGGCCCATTACTGACCAATTCTGCTGTCATTTGCCAGTTCTCTCAGTTTGTCTGCCCCCTGTGCAGTAATTTGTTAAACAGTGACTGTGTTTAGTAGTGAATCAGAAATAGGTGTAATTAACAAGAGAAATCTGTCTGTATATTTCACTGAAGCAGTACAATCATTTATTTTTCAAATTGTCACCTTTCAATAAACAACCCACTTTCCGTTTGCTTCAGTCTTTCTTCCCACGAGATAATTACATTTTCCATATTCCTGTATCAATCGAATGTCACATTTAATTTGTTTTCATTAGATGTGCTCTGTCCTCTAATCCAGACTGAAGTAAATTGCATTTACCAGTAGCCAATTCCCGAAAGCTGAGCATCAGATGCTCTTTTTGGATGAATTGTATCTGAAGGTTAAAGGGTTTGTGTCAGTGAGTGATTATCCAGTGCACTGCAATGTAGATGACTAACTTAATGGAGCTGATAGGTAGAACTCAGCTATTGATAACAAGTTTTTTATTTCTAAAGAGATGATCCGCATGTGTGTTTTGTGACGGTCCAGTCCGGTTTGTGCTACAGCAGGTGTACAGAGATGGAATCGGAGTTGTTTGGCTGTCTGTACTGGGAACGTCACAAGTGTGGGATTGAATGGTACAGCAGGCTCGATGGGCTGAATGGCCTGCTCCTAAGTTCCTCTGAAAACCCAGGGGCAGGTTCCTACCCTGCGGGGATTCCGGGGGTCACGCCCTGTGTGGATTCCGGGGGGTCACGCCCTGTGTGGATTCCGGGGGTCACGCCCTGTGGGGATTCTGGGGGTCACACCCTGAGGGGATTCCGAAGGTCACGCCCTGTGTGGATTCCGGGGGTCACGCCCTCTGTGGATTCCGGGGGGTCACGCCCTGTGTGGATTCCGGGGGTCACGCCCTGTGGGGATTCTGGGGGTCACACCCTGCGGGGATTCCGAAGGTCACGCCCTGTGGGGATTCTGGGGGTCACACCGTGCGGGGATTCCGAAGGTCACACCCTGCGGGGATTCTGGGGGTCACACCCTGCGGGGATTCTGGGGGTCACACCCTGCGGGGATTCCGGGGGTCACACCCTGCGGGGATTCCGAAGGTCACGCCGTGCGGGGATCCCGGGTTTCACACCCTGCGGGGATCATGGGGGTCACACCCTGCGGGGATTCTGGGGGTCACACCCTGTGGGGATTCTGGGGGTCACACCCTGCGGGGATCCCGGGGGTCACGCCGTGCGGGGATTCCGGGGGTCACACCCTGTGTGGATTCCAAAGGTCATACCCTGCGGGGATTCTGAAGGTCACACCCTGCGGGGATTCTGGGGGTCACAACCTGCGGGGATTCTGGGGGGTCACACCCTGCGGGGATTCCGAAGGTCACACCCTGTGTGGATTCCGAAGGTCATACCCTGCGGGGATTCTGGGGGGTCACAACCTGCGGGGATTCTGGGGGTCACACCCTGCGGGGATTCTGGGGGTCACACCCTGCGGGGATTCTGGGGGTCACACCCTGTGGGGATTCTGGGGGTCACACCCTGTGGGGATTCTGGGGGTCACACCCTGTGGGGATTCCGGGGGTCACGCCGTGCGGGGATTCCGGGGGTCACATCCTGCGGGGATTCTGGGGGTCACACCCTGCGGGGATTCTGGGGGTCACACCTTGCGGGGATTCTGGGGGTCACACCCTGCGGGGATTCTGGGGGCAGGTTCACGCCCTGCGTTGGGCTGGGCACAGTTTCCTCCCGATATGACAATGGGACCATTTCTCAGTCAGTATATTTGCTGTCACCAGTTGGATTTGAAGCGACAGAGCTCGAACCAGCTGTGGGCTCCTTTGACCAATTTATTATCCCGATTCAATTATTGTTTTATTCAACTCAAGGACTGGAGCTGAGTAATGCAGGCTGACACAGGCAATGCCTGATTGAGGGAGTGCTGCAGTGTTGTCGATGCTGTCCTTTGGAGGAGATGTTAAAATGAGGGTGTTAATATTGTGAAGCATAGCAGAAGCATTCTGGCCAATATTTATCCCTCAGTTAAGATCACAAGCAGAATGTTTGGTCGCCATCACCTTACTGTTTGGGAGAGTTTGCTGGGTGCAAATTGGTTTTGGTGTTTCAAACATGATAACAGTCACTTCACTTCAGAATATACTTCACCAGCTGTGAAGCACTTTGAAACACCCAGAGGGGTTGAGAATGTGGGCGAGATTATGAAGGGGTTGGATGGGGTAGACGTGGAGAAGATGCTTCAACATTCTCTAGAGACCATGAGGGTCTCACTGATCAATGCAATGGGGAATTCAGGAGAAACCCCTTTCTCCAGAGAGTGGAGAGAATGTGGAACTCATTATCACAGGGAGTGGTTGAGGGAGATTACATTGATGTATTTCAGGGAAAGTTGGATAAACATTTTCAGGAGGAAGGAATAGACGGATGTGCTGATCGGGTGAAGTTGGATAGGAGCATTGGGCAGAGTGGCATGTTTCTGTGCTGTGACTCTGTAATACTCACCCAGCACTATGAGAAATGCCTTGGCAGTCTTCACAGGCATAGTGAACAGGGAACACGTGTACTGTCCTTCATCTGAGAGCGTGACGTCGCTGATGTTAATGCTCAGCTCGTGCCATGAAGACCGCACCAGCTCAATCCGATTATCCCTCAGAGCTGAAAGAAACACAGGAGAGTAAGTCTTGGGTAACAGATTTCTGTGTTTAAGCAAATTAATTAGAAGTAGTAACGATTAATAAGGATTCTATTTTGCCCAAACTGCTCAGAGACTTGACTTTATCATGCACTGTCTGTTTGTAATGCAGATTTAGAAATTAATTTGCCTGCTCACACCATCAGCTCCTCTCAGACAACCAGTGGATTGGAACTGCAGAAAGATATTTATTCTGTCTCACTCTCTGCTGGCTAATAAGCAGGGCTGATTAAAATTGACCAGTAATCCTCAACTTGCTGGTATCACAATTAAGCAGTTGCTGTCTTTAACTTTTCTATTCTACGCCTCTGCAATAAGAATGGCCACTGTCGATCCATCGACTATCCTGTGACATAGACAGCTGAACACAGAAAATCCCAGCCTTTGCTATTACTTCTGTTTTTCATCTTTCTCAAACTGATGTGCAAAATGAAACTTTTCCGTTCATGATCTTAATGCCGGTATCGAACGTTCCCCCAAATTCGGGCAATTGTTTCCGGGTAGAGCTGTCTTAGCCATCGGTCCCAGCATCCATCTCTCTTTGTCGCCAATGTCCGTGCCAATCTGCCTCAGAGAGTGACTGTCTGTACACTGCAGGCTTACCCAGACAGCTGGGAAATGTAAAGGGCTGGAATGCATTGTCGACAGGAGGATTTAGCTTTATCACTTTAATTATAATTTACAATTTGTCATTTGTGGCCATTTAAATAGGGAGCACTTGTTCACTCACCATTAACAATTATCATCCCAATTGGCAATGCAAGTGAGTCAGCCGCAGACACAGGTTTTAGTGGTAAGTTCCAGACAGGTACACGTACCTCTCAAGTTTAGGTTTACTTCCCACTAGCCAAGTAAGCGAGGCAGTAAAACATTCACTGTGATCTAAAAGCACCTGAAAACGGGCAGTATTTAAAGAACTCTTACGCATCTTAAGCAAATATACATTCCTGAAGACACAAAAACCCAACAGGAACCGTAAATCAACCGTGGCTGACAAAATAATGAAGGAATGCGTTAGATCGAAGGTAGTGGCCCGGCCTGCCAACGTTCCACTTCTGATTAAAATGTTGGGGAACTAAATCTGATTTATTCCAACTAATGGCCTGTGTTTAAAGACCTTTCTTTCTGCAGTCAGTTCAATCTGCGGAATGTTCTAGTGCCACCTGCAGGAAGAGGGGGCTGTTTGAAAATCTGTTTGAAATCCTCAGGTGAAGGATTCTAATATTATCTCAGTGGGTCTGAGAGCCAGTCTGGTGCAGGTCATTCAACTGAAAGTGACTCCCCAGACAGAATTATATGCTCTGCATGTTCTAATTGAAGACAACCATTAAAAGATCCAAACGAACCGATGATTTCAAAACTTTGCATTCTTGGAAGATCACCAGCTACAAAGACTACAACATCAGCAGCAAAGATTCATCTCTCATCCCCAGTTTAATCCATGTTATTTTGAACCTTTCCTGTCACCCCCCCCCCCCACCCCCAGACTCTGTGTTATCTTGTGCGTGTCTGGGTGGAGGTGGGACGTGGTTAGGGGAATAATTAGATTAGCAGATCATTGTTCTGTCTTTGCCAGTGCATATTTATCTATTCTCTTGTTATAAATAAACAGGTTTAAAAATGTTTCAGTTACAAATCGGGTGCATGTAACTCATTGGAGCAGTCAAGGGTCAAAGATCTCCGGAAAATTCACAAATTATTGGTTAATCCATTTATGTCGGGACTCTGGGGCCTGTGGGACTGGGATTGACCGCGCTCTTGTCCAGGGTGATTGTGTTGTGGGTCCGGGGCCTGTGGGACTGGGATTGACCGCGCTCTTGTCCAGGGTGATTGTGTTGTGGGTCCGGGGTCTGTGGGACTGGGAATGACCGCCCGCTTGTCCAGGGTGATTGTGTTGTGGGTCCGGGGTCTGTGGGACTGGGATTGACCGGGGTCTGTGGGACTGGGATTGACCGGGGCCTGTGGGACTGGGATTGACCGGGGCCTGTGGGACTGGGATTGACCGGGGCCTGTGGGACTGGGATTGACCGCGCTCTTGTCCAGGGTGATTGTGTTGTGGGTCCGGGGCCTGTGGGACTGGGATTGACCGCGCTCTTGTCCAGGGTGATTGTGTTGTGGGTCCGGGGTCTGTGGGACTGGGAATGACCGCCCGCTTGTCCAGGGTGATTGTGTTGTGGGTCCGGGGTCTGTGGGACTGGGATTGACCGGGGTCTGTGGGACTGGGATTGACCGGGGCCTGTGGGACTGGGATTGACCGGGGCCTGTGGGACTGGGATTGACCGGGGCCTGTGGGACTGGGATTGACCGGGGCCTGTGGGACTGGGATTGACCGGGGCCTGTGGGACTGGGATTGACTGGGGTCTGTGGGACTGGGATTGACCGGGGTCTGTGGGACTGGGATTGACCGGAGCCTGTGGGACTGGGATTGACCGGGGCCTGTGGGACTGGGATTGACTGGGGTCTGTGGGACTGGGATTGACCGGGGCCTGTGGGACTGGGATTGACTGGGGTCTGTGGGACTGGGATTGACCGGGGTCTGTGGGACTGGGATTGACCGGGGCCTGTGGGACTGGGATTGACCGGGGCCTGTGGGACTGGGATTGACCGGAGCCTGTGGGACTGGGATTGACCGGGGTCTGTGGGACTGGGATTGACTGGGGTCTGTGGGACTGGGATTGACCGGGGTCTGTGGGACTGGGATTGACCGGGGCCTGTGGGACTGGGATTGACCGCCCGCTTGTCCAGGGTGATTGTGTTGTGGGTCCGGGGTCTGTGGGACTGGGATTGACCGCGCGCTTGTCCAGGGTGATTGTGTTGTGGGTCCGGGGTCTGTGGGACTGGGATTGACCGCCCGCTTGTCCAGGGTGATTGTGTTGTGGGTCCGGGGTCTGTTGGACTGGAGTTGACCGCGCGCTTGTCCAGGGTGATTGTGTTGTGGGTCCGGGGCCTGTGGGACTGGGATTGACCGGGGTCTGTGGGACTGGGATTGACCGGGGCCTGTGGGGCTGGGATGGACCGGGGTCTGTGGGACTGGGATTGACCGGGGTCTGTAGGACTGGGATTGACCGGGGTCTGTGGGGCTGGGATTGACCGGGGCCTGTGGGACTGGGATTGACCGGGGCCTGTGGGACTGGGATTGACCGGGGCCTGTGGGGCTGGGATTGACCGGGGCCTGTGGGGCTGGGATTGACCGGGGCCTGTGGGACTGGGATTGACCGGGGCCTGTGGGACTGGGATTGACCGGGGCCGGTGGGACTGGGATTGACCGGGGCCTGTGGGGCTGGGATTGACCGGGGCCTGTGGGACTGGGATTGACCGGGGCCTGTGGGACTGGGATTGACCGGGGTCTGTGGGACTGGGATTGACCGGGGTCTGTGGGACTGGGATTGACCGGGCGCTTGTCCAGGGTGATTGTGTTGTGGGTCCGGGGCCTGTGGGGCTGGAATTGACCGGGGTCTGTGGGACTGGGATTGACCGCGCGCTTGTCCAGGGTGATTGTGTTGTGGGTCCGGGGCCTGTGGGACTGGGATTGACCGGGGTCTGTGGGACTGGGATTGACCGGGGCCTGTGGGGCTGGAATTGACTGGGGTCTGTGGGACTGGGATTGACCGGGGTCTGTGGGACTGGGATTGACCGGGGTCTGTGGGACTGGGATTGACCGGGGTCTGTGGGACTGGGATTGACCGGGGTCTGTGGGACTGGGATTGACCGGGGTCTGTGGGACTGGGATTGACCGGGGCCTGTGGGACTGGGATTGACCGGGGTCTGTGGGACGGGGATTGACCGGGGTCTGTGGGACTGGAATTGACCGGGGTCTGTGGGACTGGGATTGACCGGGGCCTGTGGGACAGGGATTGACCGGGGCCTGTGGGACGGGGATTGACCGGGGCCTGTGGGACTGTGATTGACTGTGGTCTGTTGGACTGGAGTTGACCGGGCGCTTGTCCAGGGTGATTGTGTTGTGGGTCCGGGGTCTGTGGGACTGGGATTGACCGCGCTCTTGTCCAGGGTGATTGTGTTGTGGGTCCGGGGTCTGTGGGACTGGGATTGACCGCGCTCTTGTCCAGGGTGTCATAACACCTGTTAGTTTGTCGTTAGTAGGAAGAAAATGATCAGAAAATAATGATATGATTGGGCAGATGCAGCATGGATTTAAGTAATGGGAATCGTGTTTGACAAATGTCATAAACACTTTAATTACAGAAAAATGGTTCCCCTTCACGGACTAGGTGCATTCTGGAAGAAGTTGTTTTTTTTATAAAACATCATCCTCTAAAGGGTTAAAGCAAGGACTCTGACTGCTGCTGTTCATGAAAAAGACAGGATTTTAAAAGAAAAGGCAATTAAACAGTTTTGAAGAAGGTGGAAACCTCTTCATCCTTCACAAAAGGGTCATGTGGTGATTTATGGCTTTGAAAAAAAATGCCTGGAAAACTCTGTTGAAGGTTGGCAGGTTGTTTTTCCCTGGGGTGAGTTGAGTGGGGGAGCCGGGTGGGAGGGATTGTAGGGGTGAGGGCCAGGAGGAAGGGATGAGAGGGATGAACTGCTTGGAAAAGAAGGCAACAGCTCCTGATGCTCATGACCAAGTCCAAACTAAAAAGTGACTGGACATTCCTCCAAAGTCGCTCGAAGCTCTGAAATCAACTGATAGCATGTTTCTGTGAAGTTTGCCTCAAACGCAGTGCAAGAGTTTCGCAGACCTGCGCTTTGAGACCTGGAGACCACTTCACGGACCATCTATACTTTCCCCTTCAACAACTGACTTTTAACCTTTTAGCAAAATTCCTCAACTTCATTTTTATGCGTGTGAGAGAGTTAGGGCATTTAGATCATAGGTCATAGAATTTACAGTGCTGAAGGAGGCCATTCGGCCCATCGAGTCTGCACCGGCCCTTGGAAAGATCACCATACCTAAGCCCACAACACCACCCTATCCCCATAACCCAGTAACCCCATCTAACCTTTTTTTTGGACACTACAGGGCAATTTATCACAGCCAATCCACCTAACCTGCACAACTTTGGACTGTGGGAGGAAACCGGAGCACCCGGAGGAAACCCACGCACACACGGGGAGGATGTGCAGACTCCGCACAGACAGTGACCCAAGCCGGGAATCGAACCTGGGACCCTGGAGCTGTGAAGCAACTGTGCTAACCACTGTGCTACCGTGCTGCCCTTTAGAAAGTGTAATTATATTTTATACTGTCTGTGCAGCATGGTGGTATAAAGTTAGCACTGTTGACTCACAGCTTCAGGGTCCTGGGTTCAATTAATGCCTCGGGAGTTTGCATGTTCTCCCCATGTCTTCGTGGGTTTCCCCCGGGTGCTCCGGTTTCCTCCCACAGTCCAAAGATGTGCAGGTTAGGTGGATTGACCATGTTAAATTGCCGCTTAGTGTCCAAAAAGGTTAGGTGGGGTTACTGGGCTCCGGGGATAGAGTGGATGTGTGGGCTTCAGTAGGGTGTTCTTTCCAAAGGTCAATGCAGACTCGATGGGCCGAATGGCCTCCGTCTGCATTGTAAATTCTATGATTCTACACAGAGATTACGATATCAGCGTCGGGCAACGGAGAATTCCGCCCAGAAAAGCAGAGTCATTTCCAAATGAGGAGAGGTTGGTAATGTTCATGTCCAATCCAGTCCAAATGGTGTCTTGTTCCGGAGTCACCAAATGCTGGCATACAGGTGCAGAAATAATTCAGAAGCAAATGTTTGCTGGCCTTTCGTGTCGGAGGATTTGGCTAGAGGAGTAAAGCTGCCTTGCTGCAATTGTAGAGAGCCTTGGTGACATCACAGCTGGTGAACTGTGTATGGTTCTGGTCTCCTTATCTAAGAAAGGACATATTTACCCAGAGAGAATTTAACAAAGCCTCAACAGACTGATTGCTGAGGATTATTTTGTGAGGGGAGGTTGAGGAAACTGGGCTGATGTTATCTAGAGTTAATAAGAATGAGAGGAGAAATAATTGATATTTAAAAATACTTCTAATTGAGTGCTGTACCTGTCCTGGGAGTGTTTGATGGGGCAGTGTCGAGGGAGCTTTACTCTGTATCTAACCCCGTGCTGTACCTGTCCTGGGAGTGTTTGATGGGGACAGTGTAGAGGCAGCTTTACACTGTATCTAACCCCGACCTGTACCTGTCCTGGGTGTGTTTGATGGGGACAGTGTAGAGGGAGTTTCACTCTGTATCTAACCCCTTGCTGTACCTGTCCTGGGAGTGTTTGATGAGGACAGTGTAGAGGGAGCTTTACTCTGTATCTAACCCCGTGCTGTACCTGTCCCAGGTGTGTTTGATAGGGACAGTGTAGAGGGAGCTTCACTCTGTATCTAACCCCGTGCTGTACCAGTCCTGGGAGTGTTTGATGGGGACAGTGTAAAGGGAGCTTTACTCTGTATCTAACCCCATGCTGTACCTATCTTGGGAATAGTACGAAGTCTTACAACACCAGGTTAAAGTCCAACAGGTTTGTTTCGATGTCACTAGCTTTCGGAGCGCTGCTCCTTCCTCAGGTGAATGAAGAGGTCTGTTCCAGAAACACATATATAGACAAATTCAAAGATGCCAAACAATGCTAGGAATTCGAGCATTAGCAGGTGATTAAATCTTTACAGATCCAGAAATGGGGTAACCCCAGGTTAAAGAGGTGTGAATTGTACCAAGCCAGGACAGTTGGTAGGATTTCGCAGGCCAGATGGTGGGGGATGAATGAAATGCGACATGAATCCCAGGTCCCGGTTGAGGCCGCACTCATGTGTGCGGAACTTGGCTATAAGTTTCTGCTCGGCGATTCTGCGTTGTCGCGGGTCCTGAAGGCCGCCTTGGAGAACGCTTACCCGGAGATCAGAGGCTGAATGCCCTTGACTGCTGAAGTGTTCCCCGACTGGAAGGGAACATTCCTGCCTGGTGATTGTTGCGCGATGTCCGTTCATTCGTTGTCGCAGCGTCTGCATGGTCTCGCCAATGTACCACGCTTCGGGACATCCTTTCCTGCAGCGTATGAGGTAGACAACGTTGGCCGAGTCGCACGAGTATGTACCGCGTACCTGGTGGGTGGTGTTCTCACGTGTAATAGTAGTATCCATGTCGATGACCTGGCACGTCTTGCAGAGATTGCCATGACAGGGTTGTGTGGTGTCGTGGTCACTGTTCTGAAGACTGGGTAGTTTGCTGCAAACAATGGTTCGTTTGAGGTTGCGCGGTTGTTTTGAAGGCAAGTAGTGGGGGTGTGGGGATGACCTTGGCAAGATGTTCATCGTCATCAATGACGTGTTGAAGGCTGTGAAGAAGATGACGTAGTTTCTCCGCTCCGGGAAAGTACTGGACGACGAAGAGTATTCTGTCGGTTGTGTCCATGTTTGTCTTCTGAGGACTGTCGCCTGTAGAGTTTTTCGAGGAGGTCACTAAGATGATTGATGCAGGTAGGGCAGTAGATGTTGTCTATATGGACTTCAGTAAGGCCTTTGACAAGGTCCCTCATGGTAGACTAGTACAAAAGGTGAAGTCACACGGGATCAGGGGTGAACTGGCAAGGTGGATACAGAACTGGCTAGGCCATAGAAGGCAGAGGGTAGCAATGGAGGGATGCTTTTCTAATTGGAGGGCTGTGACCAGTGGTGTTCCACAGGGATCAGTGCTGGGACCTTTGCTCTTTGTAGTATATATAAATGATTTGGAGGAAAATGTAACTGGTCTGATTAGTAAGTTTGCAGACGACACAAAGGTTGGTGGAATTGCGGATAGCGATGAGGACTGTCGGAGGATACAGCAGGATTTAGATTGTCTGGAGACTTGGGCGGAGAGATGGCAGATGGAGTTTAATCCGGACAAATGTGAGGTAATGCATTTTGGAAGGTCTAATGCAGGTAGGGAATATACAGTGAATGGTAGAACCCTCAAGAGTATTGAAAGTCAAAGAGATCTAGGAGTACAGGTTCACAGGTCATTGAAAGGGGCAACACAGGTGGAGAAGGTAGTCAAGAAGGCATACGGCATGCTTGCCTTCATTGGCCGGGGCATTGAGTATAAGAATTGGCAAGTCATGTTGCAGCTGTGTAGAACCTTAGTTAGGCCACACTTGGAGTATAGTGTTCAATTCTGGTCGCCACACTACCAGAAGGATGTGGAGGCTTTAGAGAGGGTGCAGAAGAGATTTACCAGAATGTTGCCTGGTATGGAGGGCATTAGCTATGAGGAGCGGTTGAATAAACTCGGTTTGTTCTCACTGGACCGAAGGAGGTTGAGGGGAGACCTGATAGAGGTATACAAAATTATGAGGGGCATAGACAGAGTGGATAGTCAGAGGCTTTTCCCCAGGGTAGAGGGGTCAATTACTAGGGGGCATAGGTTTAAGGTGAGAGGGGCAAGGTTTAGAGTAGATGTACGAGGCAGGTTTTTTACGCAGAGGGTAGTGGGTGCCTGGAACTCGCTACCGGAGGAGGTGGTGGAAGCAGGGACGATAGTGACATTTAAGGGGCATCTTGACAAATACATGAATAGGATGGGAATAGAGGGATACGGACCCAGGAAGAGTAGGAGATTGTAGTTTAGTCGGGCAGCATGGTCGGCACGGGCTTGGAGGGCCGAAGGGCCTGTTCCTGTGCTGTACATTTCTTTGTTCTTTGTTTGTTCTTTGAGGAGGTCGGTCCGGTTTTTCGCTGTGGCGCATTGGAACTGTCGATCGATGAGTCGAGCGCCATATCCCGTTCGTACGAGGGCATCTTTCAACGTCTGTAGATGTCTGTTACGCTCCTCCTCGTCTGAGCAGATCCTGTGTATACGGAGCGCTTGTCCATAGAGGATGGCTTCTTTAATGTGTTTAGGGTGGAAGCTGGAGAAGTGGAGCATCATGAGGTTATCCGTGGGTTTGCGGTAAAGCGAAGTGCTGAGGTGACCGTCCTTGATGGAGACGAGTGTGTACAAGAATGCAACTGATTTCACATCATATCTTGGGAATGTTTGATGGGAACAGTGCAGAGGGAGCTTTACTCTGTATCTAACCCCGTGCTGTACCTGTCCTGGGAGTGTTTGATGGGGACAGTGTAGCGGGAGCTTTACTCTGTATCTAACCCCGTGCTGTACCTGTCCTGCGAGTGTTTGATAGGGACAGTGTAGAGAGAGCTTTACTCTGTATCTAACCCCGTGCTGTACCTGTCCTGGGAGTGTTTGATGGGAACAGTGCAGAGGGAGCTTTACTCTGTATCTAACCCCATGCTGTACCTGTCCTGGGAGTGTTTGATGGGGACAGTGTAGAGGGAGCTTTACTCTGTATCTAACCCCGTGCTGTACCTGTCCTGGGAGTGTTTGATGGGGACAGTGTAGAGGGAGCTTTACTCTGTATCTAACCCCGTGCTGTACCTGTCCTGGGAGTGTTTGATGGGGACAGTGTAGAGGGAGCTTTACTCTGTATCTAACCCTGTTCTCTACCTGTCCTGGGAGTGTTTAATGGGGACAGTGTAGGGGGAGCTTTACTCTGTATCTAACCCCGTGCTGTACCTGTCCTGGGAGTGTTTGATGGGGACAGTGTAGAGGGAGCTTTACTCTGTATCTAACCCCGTGCTGTACCTGTCCTGGGAGTGTTTGATGGGGACAGTGTAGAGGGAGCTTTACTCTGTATCTAACCCCGTGCTGTACCTGTCCTGGAAGTGTTTGATGCGGACAGTGTAGAGGGAGCTTTACTCTGTATCTAACCCCATGCTGTACCTGTCCTGGGAGTGTTTGATGGGGACAGTGTAGAGGGAGCTTTACTCTGTATCTAACCCCATGCTGTACCTGTCCTGGGAGTATTTGATGGGGACAGTGTAGAGGGAGCTTTTCTCTGTATCTAACCCCGTGCTGTACCTGTCCTGGGAGTGTTTGATGGGGGCAGTATAGACGGAGCTTTAGTCTGTATCTAACCCCACGCTGTACCTGTCCTGGGAGTGTTTGATGGGGACAGTGTAGAGGGAGCTTTACTCTGTATCTAACCGTCTGCTGCACCTGTCCTGGGAGAGTTTGATGGGGGCAGTGTAGAGGGAGCTTTACTCTGTATCTAACCCCGTGCTGTACCTGTCCTGGGAGCATTTGATGGGGACAGTGTAGAGGGAGCTTTACTCTGTATCTAACCCCGTGCTGCACCTGTCCTGGGAGTATTTGATGGGGGCAGTGTAGAGGGAGCTTTACTCTGTATCTAACCCCGTGCTGTACCTGTCCTGGGAGTGTTTGATGGGGGCAGTGTAGAGGGAGCTTTACTCTGTATCTAACCCCGTGCTGCACCTGTCCTGGGAGTGTTTGATGGGGACAGTGTAGAGAGAGCTTTACTCTGTATCTAACCCCGTGCTGTACCTGTCCTGGGAGTGTTTGATGGGGACAGTGTAGAGAGAGCTTTACTCTGTATCTAACCCCGTGCTGTACCTGTCCTGGGAGTGTTTGATGGGGACAGTGTAGAGGGAGCTTTACTCTGTATCTAACCCCATGCTGTACCTGTCCTGGGAGTGTTTGAAGAGGACAGTGTAGAGGGAGCTTTATTCTGTATCTAACCCCGTGCTGTACCTGTCCTGGGAGTGTTTGATGGGGACAGTGTAGAGGGAGCTTTATTCTGTATCTAACCCCATGCTGTACCTGTCCTGGGAGTGTTGATGGGGACAGTGTAGAGGGAGCTTTACTCTGTATCTAACCTCGTGCTGTACCTGTGCTGGGAGTGTTTGATGGGGACAGTGTAGAGGGAGCTTTACTCTGCATCTAACCCCGTGCTGTACCTGTCCTGGCAGAGTGTGATGGGGGACAGTGTAGAGGGAGCTTTACTCTGTATCTAACCCCGTGCTGTACCTGTGCTGGGAGTGTTTGATGGGGACAGTGTAGAGGGAGCTTTACTCTGTATCTAACCCCGTGCTGTACCTGTCCTGGGAGAGTGTGATGGGGGACAGTGTAGAGCGAGCTTTACTCTGCATCTAACCCCGTGCTGTACCTGTCCTGGGAGTGTTTGATGGGGACAGTGTAGAGGGAGCTTTACTCTGTATCTAACCCGTGCTGTACCAGTCCTGGGAGTGTTTGATGGGGACAGTGTAGAGGGAGCTTTACTATGTATCTAACCCCGTGCTGTACCTGTCCTGGGAGAGTGTGATGGGGACAGTGTAGAGGGAGCTTTGCTCTGTATCTAACCCCGTGCTGTACCTGTCCTGGGAGTGTTTGATGGGGGACAGTGTAGAGGGAGCTTTACTCTGTACCTAACCCTGTGCTGTACCTGTCCTGGGAGTGTTTGATGGGGGACAGTGTAGAGGGAGCTTTACTCTGTATCTAACCCAGTGCTGTACCTGTCCTGGGAGTTTTGTGGGCAGTGATGAGGGAGCTTTACTCTGTATCTAACCCCGTGCTGTACCTGTCCTGGGAGTGTTTGATGGGGACAGTGTAGAGGGAGCTTTACTCTGTATCTAACCCCGTGCTGTACCTGTCCTGGGAGTGTTTGATGGGGACAGTATAGAGGGAGCTTTACTCTATATCTAACCCCGTGCTGTACCTGTCCCAGGTGTGTTTGATAGGGACAGTGTAGAGGGAGCTTCACTCTGTATCTAACCCCGTGCTGTACCTGTCCTGGGAGTGTTTGATGGGGACAGTGTAAAGGGAGCTTTACTCTGTATCTAACCCCATGCTGTACCTATCTTGGGAATAGTACGAAGTCTTACAACACCAGGTTAAAGTCCAACAGGTTTGTTTCGATGTCACTAGCTTTCGGAGCACTGCTCCTTCCTCAGGTGAATGAAGAGGTCTGTTCCAGAAACACATATATAGACAAATTCAAAGATGCCAAACAATGCTAGGAATTCGAGCATTAGCAGGTGATTAAATCTTTACAGATCCAGAAATGGGGTAACCCCAGGTTAAAGAGGTGTGAATTGTGTCAAGCCAGGACAGTTGGTAGGATTTCGCAGGCCAGATGGTGGGGGATGAATGTAATGTGACATGAATCCCAGGTCCCGGTTGAGGCCGCACTCATGTGTGCGGAACTTGGCTATAAGTTTCTGCTCGGCGATTCTGCGTTGTCGCGGGTCCTGAAGGCCGCCTTGGAGAACGCTTACCCGGAGATCAGAGGCTGAATGCCCTTGACTGCTGAAGTGTTCCCCGACTGGAAGGGAACATTCCTGCCTGGTGATTGTTGCGCGATGTCCGTTCATTCGTTGTCGCAGCGTCTGCATGGTCTCGCCAATGTACCACGCTTCGGGACATCCTTTCCTGCAGCGTATGAGGTAGACAACGTTGGCCGAGTCGCACGAGTATGTACCGCGTACCTGGTGGGTGGTGTTCGCACGTGTAATAGTGGTATCCATGTCGATGATCTGGCATGTCTTGCAGAGATTGCCATGGCAGGGTTGTGTGGTGTCGTGGTCACTGTTCTGAAGACTGGGTAGTTTGCTGCAAACAATGGTTTGTTTGAGGTTGCGCGGTTGTTTGAAGGCAAGTAGTGGGGGGGTGGGGATGACCTTGGCAAGATGTTCATCGTCATCAATGACGTGTTGAAGGCTGTGAAGAAGATGACGTAGTTTCTCCGCTCCGGGAAAGTACTGGACGACGAAGAGTATTCTGTCGGTTGTGTCCATGTTTGTCTTCTGAGGACTGTCGCCTGTAGAGTTTTTCGAGGAGGTCACTAAGATGATTGATGCAGGTAGGGCAGTAGATGTTGTCTATATGGACTTCAGTAAGGCCTTTGACAAGGTCCCTCATGGTAGACTAGTACAAAAGGTGAAGTCACACGGGATCAGGGGTGAGCTGGCAAGGTGGATACAGAACTGGCTAGGCCATAGAAGGCAGAGAGTAGCAATGGAGGGATGCTTTTCTAATTGGAGGGCTGTGACCAGTGGTGTTCCACAGGGATCAGTGCTGGGACCTTTGCTCTTTGTAGTATATATAAATGATTTGGAGGAAAATGTAACTGGTCTGATTAGTAAGTTTGCAGACGACACAAAGGTTGGTGGAATTGCGGATAGCGATGAGGACTGTCGGAGGATACAGCAGGATTTAGATTGTCTGGAGACTTGGGCGGAGAGATGGCAGATGGAGTTTAATCCGGACAAATGTGAGGTAATGCATTTTGGAAGGTCTAATGCAGGTAGGGAATATACAGTGAATGGTAGAATCCTCAAGAGTATTGAAAGTCAAAGAGATCTAGGAGTACAGGTTCACAGGTCATTGAAAGGGGCAACACAGGTGGAGAAGGTAGTCAAGAAGGCATACGGCATGCTTGCCTTCATTGGCCGGGGCATTGAGTATAAGAATTGGCAAGTCATGTTGCAGCTGTATAGAACCTTAGTTAGGCCACACTTGGAGTATAGTGTTCAATTCTGGTCGCCACACTACCAGAAGGATGTGGAGGCTTTAGAGAGGGTGCAGAAGAGATTTACCAGAATGTTGCCTGGTATAACAAAGAACAAAGAACAAAGAAATGTACAGCACAGGAACAGGCCCTTCGGCCCTCCAAGCCCGCGCGGACCATACTGCCCGACTAAACTACAATCTTCTACACTTCCTGGGTCCGTATCCTTCTATTCCCATCCTATTCATATATTTGTCAAGAATGGAGGGCATTAGCTATGAGGAGCGGTTGAATAAACTCGGTTTGTTCTCACTGGATCGAAGGAGGTTGAGGGGAGACCTGATAGAGGTATACAAAATTATGAGGGGCATAGACAGAGTGGATAGTCAGAGGCTTTTCCCCAGGGTAGAGGGGTCAATTACTAGGGGGCATAGGTTTAAGGTGAGAGGGGCAAGGTTTAGAGTAGATGTACGAGGCAGGTTTTTTACGCAGAGGGTAGTGGGTGCCTGGAACTCGCTACCGGAGGAGGTGGTGGAAGCAGGGACGATAGTGACATTTAAGGGGCATCTTGACAAATACATGAATAGGATGGGAATAGAGGGATACGGACCCAGGAAGAGTAGGAGATTGTAGTTTAGTCGGGCAGCATGGTCGGCACGGGCTTGGAGGGCCGAAGGGCCTGTTCCTGTGCTGTACATTTCTTTGTTCTTTGTTTGTTCTTTGAGGAGGTCGGTCCGGTTTTTCGCTGTGGCGCATTGGAACTGTCGATCGATGAGTCGAGCGCCATATCCCGTTCGTACGAGGGCATCTTTCAACGTCTGTAGATGTCTGTTACGCTCCTCCTCGTCTGAGCAGATCCTGTGTATACGGAGCACTTGTCCATAGAGGATGGCTTCTTTAATGTGTTTAGGGTGGAAGCTGGAGAAGTGGAGCATCATGAGTTTATCCGTGGGTTTGCGGTAAAGCGAAGTGCTGAGGTGACCGTCCTTGATGGAGACGAGTGTGTACAAGAATGCAGCTGATTTCACATCATATCTTGGGAATGTTTGATGGGAACAGTGCAGAGGGAGCTTTACTCTGTATCTAACCCCGTGCTGTACCTGTCCTGGGAGTATTTGATGGGGACAGTGTAGAGGGAGCTTTACTTTGTATCTAACCCCGTGCTGTACCTGTCCCGGGAGTGTTTGATGGGAACAGTGCAGAGGGAGCTTTACTCTGTATCTAACCCCGTGCTGTACCTGTCCTGGGAGTGTTTGATGGGGACAGTGTAGAGGGAGCTTTACTCTGTATCTAACCCCCTGCTGTACCTGTCCTGGGAGTGTTTGGTGGGGACAGTGTAGAGGGAGCTTTACTCTGTATCTAACCCCGTGCTGTACCTGTCCTGGGAGTGTTTGATGGGGACAGTGTAGAGGGAGCTTTACTCTGTATCTAACCCCGTGCTGTACCTGCCCTGGAAGTGTTTGATGGGGACGGTGTAGAGGGAGCTTTACTCTGTATCTAACCCCGTGCTGTACCTGTCCTGGGAGTGTTTGATGGGGACAGTGTAGAGGGAGCTTAACTCTGTATCTAACCCTGTTCTCTACCTGTCCTGGTAGTGTTTAATGGGGACAGTGTAGGGGGAGCTTTACTCTGTATCTAACCCCGTGCTGTACCTGTCCTGGGAGTGTTTGATGGGGACAGTGTAGAGGGAGCTTTACTCTGTATCTAACCCCGTGCTGTACCTGTCCTGGGAGTGTTTGATGGGGACAGTGTAGAGGGAGCTTTACTCTGTATCTAACCCCGTGCTGTACCTGTCCTGGAAGTGTTTGATGGGGCAGTGTAGAGGGAGCTTTACTCTGTATCTAACCCCATGCTGTACCTGTCCTGGGAGTGTTTGATGGGGACAGTGTAGAGGGAGCTTTACTCTGTATCT
Organism: Scyliorhinus torazame; assembly: GCF_047496885.1. Taxonomy (NCBI): domain Eukaryota; kingdom Metazoa; phylum Chordata; class Chondrichthyes; order Carcharhiniformes; family Scyliorhinidae; genus Scyliorhinus; species Scyliorhinus torazame. The sequence goes on from NC_092714.1 coordinate 4,667,844, forward strand.
AACCCCATGCTGTACCTGTCCTGGGAGTATTTGATGGGGACAGTGTAGAGGGAGCTTTTCTCTGTATCTAACCCCGTGCTGTACCTGTCCTGGGAGTGTTTGATGGGGACAGTATAGACGGAGCTTTACTCTGTATCTAACCCCACGCTGTACCTGTCCTGGGAGTGTTTGATGGGGACAGTGTAGAGGGAGCTTAACTCTGTATCTAACCATCTGCTGCACCTGTCCTGGGAGTGTTTGATGGGGGCAGTGTAGCGGGAGCTTTACTCTGTATCTAACCCCGTGCTGTACCTGTCCTGGGAGCATTTGATGGGGACAGTGTAGAGGGAGCTTTACTCTGTATCTAACCCCGTGCTGCACCTGTCCTGGGAGTATTTGATGGGGGCAGTGTAGAGGGAGCTTTACTCTGTATCTAACCCCGTGCTGTACCTGTCCTGGGAGTGTTTGATGGGGACAGTGTAGAGAGAGCTTTACTCTGTATCTAACCCCGTGCTGTACCTGTCCTGGGAGTGTTTGATGGGGACAGTGTAGAGAGAGCTTTACTCTGTATCTAACCCCGTGCTGTACCTGTCCTGGGAGTGTTTGATGGGGACAGTGTAGAGGGAGCTTTACTCTGTATCTAACCCCATGCTGTACCTGTCCTGGGAGTGTTTGAAGAGGACAGTGTAGAGGGAGCTTTACTCTGTATCTAACCCCGTGCTGTACCTGTCCTGGGAGCGTTTGATGGGGACAGTGTAGAGGGAGCTTTACTCTGTGTCTAACCCCGTGCTGCACCTGTCCTGGGAGTATTTGATGGGGGCAGTGTAGAGGGAGCTTTAATCTGTATCTAACCCCGTGCTGCACCTGTCCTGGGAGTGTTTGATGGGGACAGTGTAGAGAGAGCTTTACTCTGTATCTAACCCCGTGCTGTACCTGTCCTGGGAGTGTTTGATGGGGACAGTGTAGAGAGAGCTTTACTCTGTATCTAACCCCGTGCTGTACCTGTCCTGGGAGTGTTTGATGGGGACAGTGTAGAGGGAGCTTTACTCTGTATCTAACCCCATGCTGTACCTGTCCTGGGAGTGTTTGAAGAGGACAGTGTAGAGGGAGCTTTATTCTGTATCTAACCCCGTGCTGTACCTGTCCTGGGAGTGTTTGATGGGGACAGTGTAGAGGGAGCTTTATTCTGTATCTAACCCCATGCTGTACCTGTCCTGGGAGTGTTGATGGGGACAGTGTAGAGGGAGCTTTACTCTGTATCTAACCTCGTGCTGTACCTGTGCTGGGAGTGTTTGATGGGGACAGTGTAGAGGGAGCTTTACTCTGTATCTAACCCCGTGCTGTACCTGTCCTGGCAGAGTGTGATGGGGACAGTGTAGAGGGAGCTTTACTCTGTATCTAACCCCGTGCTGTACCTGTGCTGGGAGTGTTTGATGGGGACAGTGTAGAGGGAGCTTTACTCTGTATCTAACCCCGTGCTGTACCTGTCCTGGGAGAGTGTGATGGGGGACAGTGTAGAGGGAGCTTTACTCTGCATCTAACCCCGTGCTGTACCTGTCCTGGGAGTGTTTGATGGGGACAGTGTAGAGGGAGCTTTACTCTGTATCTAACCCGTGCTGTACCAGTCCTGGGAGTGTTTGATGGGGACAGTGTAGAGGGAGCTTTACTATGTATCTAACCCCGTGCTGTACCTGTCCTGGGAGAGTGTGATGGGGACAGTGTAGAGGGAGCTTTGCTCTGTATCTAACCCCGTGCTGTACCTGTCCTGGGAGTGTTTGATGGGGGACAGTGTAGAGGGAGCTTTACTCTGTACCTAACCCTGTGCTGTACCTGTCCTGGGAGTGTTTGATGGGGACAGTGCAGAGGGAGCTTTACTCTGTATCTAACCCCGTGCTGTACCTGTCCTGGGAGTGTTTGATGGGGGACAGTGTAGAGGGAGCTTTACTCTGTATCTAACCCCGTGCTGTACCTGTCCTGGGAGTGTTTGATGGGGACAGTGTAGAATGAGCTTTACTCTGTATCTAACCCCGTGCTGTACCTGTCCTGGGAGTGTTTGATGGGGACAGTGTAGAATGAGCTTTACTCTGTATCTAACCCAGTGCTGTACCTGTCCTGGGAGTTTTGTGGGCAGTGATGAGGGAGCTTTACTCTGTATCTAACCCCGTGCTGTACCTGTCCTGGGAGTGTTTGATGGGGGACAGTGTAGAGGGAGCTTTACTCTGTATCTAACCCCGTGCTGTACCTGTCCTGGGAGTGTTTGATGGGGACAGTGTAGAGGGAGCTTTACTCTGTATCTAACCCCGTGCTGTACCTGTCCTGGGAGTGTTTGATGGGGACAGTGTAGAGGGAGCTTTACTCTGTGTCTAACCCCGTGCTGTACCTGTCCTGGGAGTGTTTGATGGGGACAGTGTAGAGGGAGCTTTACTCTGTATCTAACCCCGTGCTGTACCTGTCCTGGGAGTGTTTGATGGGGACAGTGTAGAGGGAGCTTTACTCTGTATCTAACCCCGTGCTGTACCTGTCCTGGGAGTGTTTGATGGGGACAGTGTAGAGGGAGCTTTACTCTGTATCTAACCCCGTGCTGTGTCTATCCTGGGAGTGTTTGATGGGGACAGTGTAGAGAGAGCTTTACTCTGTATCTAACCCCGTGCTGTACCTGTCCTGGGAGTGTTTGATGGGGACAGTGTAGAGGGAGCTTTACTCTGTATCTAACCCCGTGCTGTACCTGTCCTGGGAGTGTTTGATGGGGACAGTGTAGAGGGAGCTTTACTCTGTATCTAACCCCGTGCTGTGTCTATCCTGGGAGTGTTTGATGGGGACAGTGTAGAGAGAGCTTTACTCTGTATCTAACCCCGTGCTGTACCTGTCCTGGGAGTGTTTGATGGGGACAGTGTAGAGGGAGCTTTACTCTGTATCTAACCCCGTGCTGTACCTGTCCTGGGAGTGTTTGATGGGGACAGTGTAGAGGGAGCTTTACTCTGTATCTAACCCCGTGCTGTACCTGTCCTGGGAGTGTTTGATGGGGACAGTGTAGAGGGAGCTTTACTCTGTATCTAACCCCGTGCTGTGTCTATCCTGGGAGTGTTTGATGGGGACAGTGTAGAGAGAGCTTTACTCTGTATCTAACCCCGTGCTGTACCTGTCCTGGGAGTGTTTGATGGGGACAGTGTAGAGGGAGCTTTACTCTGTATCTAACCCCGTGCTGTACCTGTCCTGGGAGTGTTTGATGGGGACAGTGTAGAGGGAGCTTTACTCTGTATCTAACGCCGTGCTGTACCTGTCCTGGGAGTGTTTGATGGGGACAGTGTAGAGGGAGCTTTACTCTGTATCTAACCCCGTGCTGTACCTGTCCTGGGAGTGTTTGATGGGGACAGTGTAGAGGGAGCTTTACTCTGTATCTAACCCCGTGCTGTACCTGTCCTGGGAGTGTTTGATGGGGACAGTGTAGAGGGAGCTTTACTCTGTATCTAACCCCGTGCTGTGTCTATCCTGGGAGTGTTTGATGGGGACAGTGTAGAGAGAGCTTTACTCTGTATCTAACCCCGTGCTGTACCTGTCCTGGGAGTGTTTGATGGGGACAGTGTAGAGGGAGCTTTACTCTGTATCTAACCCCGTGCTGTACCTGTCCTGGGAGTGTTTGATGGGGACAGTGTAGAGGGAGCTTTACTCTGTATCTAACCCCGTGCTGTACCTGTCCTGGGAGTGTTTGATGGGGACAGTGTAGAGGGAGCTTTACTCTGTATCTAACCCCGTGCTGTACCTGTCCTGGGAGTGTTTGATGGGGTCAGTGTAGAGGGAGCTTTACTCTGTATCTAACCCCGTGCTGTACCTGTCCTGGGAGTGTTTGATGGGGACAGTGTAGAGGGAGCTTTACTCTGTATCTAACCCCGTGCTGTACCTGTCCTGGGAGTGTTTGATGGGGTCAGTGTAGAGGGAGCTTTACTCTGTATCTAACCCCGTGCTGTACCTGTGCTGGGAGTGTTTGATGGGGTCAGTGTAGAGGGAGCTTTACTCTGTATCTAACCCCGTGCTGTACCTGTCCTGGGAGTGTTTGATGGGGACAGTGTAGAGGGAGCTTTACTCTGTATCTAACCCCGTGCTGTACCTGTCCTGGGAGTGTTTGATGGGGTCAGTGTAGAGGGAGCTTTACTCTGTATCTAACCCCGTGCTGTACCTGTCCTGGGAGTGTTTGATGGGGACAGTGTAGAGGGAGCTTTACTCTGTATCTAACCCCGTGCTGTACCTGTCCTGGGAGTGTTTGATGGGGACAGTGTAGAGGGAGCTTTACTCTGTATCTAACCCCGTGCTGTACCTGTCCTGGGAGTGTTTGATGGGGTCAGTGTAGAGGGAGCTTTACTCTGTATCTAACCCCGTGCTGTACCTGTGCTGGGAGTGTTTGATGGGGTCAGTGTAGAGGGAGCTTTACTCTGTATCTAACCCCGTGCTGTACCTGTCCTGGGAGTGTTTCATGGGGACAGTGTAGAGGGAGCTTTACTCTGTATCTAACCCCATGCTGTACCTGTCCTGGGAGTGTTTGATGGGGTCAGTGTAGAGGACGCTTTACTCTGTATCTAACCCCGTGCTGTACCAGTCCTGGGAGTGTTTGATGGGGACAGTGCAGAGGGAGCTTTACTCTGTATCTAACCCCGTGCTGTACCTGTCCTGGGAGTGTTTGATGGGGTCAGTGTAGAGGGAGCTTTACTCTGTATCTAACCCCGTGCTGTACCTGTCCTGGGAGTGTTTGATGGGGGTCAGTGTAGAGGGAGCTTTACTCTGTATCTAACCCCGTGCTCTACCTGTTCTGGGAGTGTTTGATGGGGACAGTGTAGAGGGAGCTTTACTCTGTATCTAACCCCGTGCTGTACCTGTTCTGGGAGTGTTTGATGGGGACAGTGTAGAGGGAGCTTTACTCTGTATCTAACCCCGTGCTGTACCTGTCCTGGGAGTGTTTGATGGGGGTCAGTGTAGAGGGAGCTTTACTCTGTATCTAACCCCGTGCTCTACCTGTTCTGGGAGTGTTTGATGGGGACAGTGTAGAGGGAGCTTTACTCTGTATCTAACCCCGTGCTGTACCTGTCCTGGGAGTGTTTGATGGGGACAGTGTAGAGGGAGCTTTACTCTGTATCTAACCCCGTGCTGTACCTGTCCTGGGAGTGTTTGATGGGGACAGTGTAGAGGGAGCTTTACTCTGTATCTAACCCTGTTCTGTACCTGTCCAGGAAGTGTTTGATGGGGACAGTGTAGAGGGAGCTTTACTCTGTATCTAACCCCGTGCTGTACCTGTCCTGGGAGTGTTTGATGGGGACAGTGTAGAGGGAGCTTTACTCTGTATCTAACCCCGTGCTGTACCTGTCCTGGGACTGTTTGATGGGGACAGTGTAGAGGGAGCTTTACTCTGTATCTAACCCCGTGCTGTACCTGTCCTGGGACTGTTTGATGGGGACAGTGTAGAGGGAGCTTTACTCTGTATCTAACCCCGTGCTGTACCTGTCCCGGGAGTGTTTGATGGGGACAGTGTAGAGGGAGCTTTACTCTGTATCTAACCCCGTGCTGTACCTGTCCTGGGAGTGTTTGATGGGGACAGTGTAGAGGGAGCTTTACTCTGTATCTAACCCCGTGCTGTACCTGTCCTGGGAGTGTTTGATGGGGACAGTGTAGAGGGAGCTTTACTCTGTATCTAACCCCGTGCTGTACCTGTCCTGGGAGTGTTTGATGGGGACAGTGTAGAGGGAGCTTTACTCTGTATCTAACCCCCTGCTGTACCTGTCCTGGGAGTGTTTGATGGGGACAGTGTAGAGGGAGCTTTACTCTGTATCTAACCCCGTGCTGTACCTGTCCTGGGAGTGTTTGATGGGGACAGTGTAGAGGGAGCTTTACTCTGTATCTAACCCCATGCTGTACCAGTCCTGGGAGTGTTTGATGGGGACAGTGTAGAGGGAGCTTTACTCTGTATCTAACCCCGTGCTGTACCTGTCCTGGGAGTGTTTGATGGGGACAGTGTCGAGGGAGCTTTACTCTGTATCTAACCCCGTGCTGTACCTGTCCTGGGAGTGTCTGATGGGGACAGTGTCGAGGGAGCTTTACTCTGTATCTAACCCCGTGCTGTACCTGTCCTGGGAGTGTTTGATGGGGACAGTGTCGAGGGAGCTTTACTCTGTATCTAACCCCGTGCTGTACCTGTCCTGGGAGTGTTTGATGGGGACAGTGTAGAGCGAGCTTTACTCTGTATCTAACCCCGTGCTGTACCTGTCCTGGGAGTGTTTGATGGGGACAGTGTAGAGCGAGCTTTACTCTGTATCTAACCCCGTGCTGTACCTGTCCTGGGAGTGTTTGATGGGGACAGTGTCGAGGGAGCTTTACTCTGTATCTAACCCCGTGCTGTACCTGTCCTGGGAGTGTTTGATGGGGACAGTGTCGAGGGAGCTTTACTCTGTATCTAACCCCGTGCTGTACCTGTCCTGGGAGTGTTTGATGGGGACAGTGTCGAGGGAGCTTTACTCTGTATCTAACCCCGTGCTGTACCTGTCCTGGGAGTGTTTGATGGGGACAGTGTAGAGGGAGCTTTACTCTGTATCTAACCCCGTGCTGTACCTGTCCTGGGAGTGTTTGATGGGGACAGTGTAGAGGGAGCTTTACTCTGTACCTAACTCCGTGCTGTACCTGTGCTGGGAGTGTTTGATGGGGACAGTGTAGAGGGAGCTTTACTCTGTATCTAACCCCGTGCTGTACCTGTCCTGGGAGTGTTTGATGGGGACAGTGTAGAGGGAGCTTTACTCAGTATCTAACCCCGTGCTGTACCTGTCCTGGGAGTGTTTGATGGGGACAGTGTAGAGGGAGCTTTACTCTGTATCTAACCCCGTGCTGTACCTGTCCTGGGAGTGTTTGATGGGGACAGTGTAGAGGGAGCTTTACTCTGTATCTAACCCCGTGCTGTACCTGTCCTGGGAGTGTTTGATGGGGACAGTGTAGAGGGAGCTTTACTCTGTATCTAACCCCATGCTGTACCTGTCCTGGGAGTGTTTGATGGGGACAGTGTAGAGGGAGCTTTACTCTGTATCTAACCCCGTGCTGTACCTGTCCTGGGAGTGTTTGATGGGGGACAGTGTAGCGGGAGCTTTACTCTGTATCTAACCCCGTGCTGTACCTGTCCTGGGAGTGTTTGATGGGGACAGTGTAGAGGGAGCTTTACTCTGTATCTAACCCCGTGCTGTACCTGTCCTGGGAGTGTTTGATGGGGACAATGTAGAGGGAGCTTTACTCTGTATCTAACCCCGTGCTGTACCTGTCCTGGGAGTGTTTGATGGGGACAGTGTAGAGGGAGCTTTACTCTGTATCTAACCCCGTGCTGTACCTGTCCTGGGAGTGTTTGATGGGGTCAGTGTAGAGGGAGCTTTACTCTGTATCTAACCCCGTGCTGTACCTGTCCTGGGAGTGTTTGATGGGGACAGTGTAGAGGGAGCTTTACTCTGTATCTAACCCCGTGCTGTACCTGTCCTGGGAGTGTTTGATGGGGACAGTGTAGAGGGAGCTTTACTCTGTATCTAACCCCGTGCTGTACCTGTCCTGGGAGTGTTTGATGGGGACAATGTAGAGGGAGCTTTACTCTGTATCTAACCCCGTGCTGTACCTGTCCTGGGAGTGTTTGATGGGGACAATGTAGAGGGAGCTTTACTCTGTATCTAACCCCGTGCTGTACCTGTCCTGGGAGTGTTTGATGGGGACAGTGTAGAGGGAGCTTTACTCTGTATCTAACCCCGTGCTGTACCTGTCCTGGGAGTGTTTGATGGGGTCAGTGTAGAGGGAGCTTTACTCTGTATCTAACCCCGTGCTGTACCTGTCCTGGGAGTGTTTGATGGGGACAGTGTAGAGGGAGCTTTACTCTGTATCTAACCCCGTGCTGTACCTGTCCTGGGAGTGTTTGATGGGGACAGTGTAGAGGGAGCTTTACTCTGTATCTAACCCTGTTCTGTACCTGTCCTGGGAGTGTTTGATGGGGACAGTGTAGAGGGAGCTTTACTCTGTATCTAACCCCGTGCTGTACCTGTCCTGGGAGTGTTTGATGGGGTCAGTGTAGAGGGAGCTTTACTCTGTATCTAACCCCGTGCTGTACCTGTGCTGGGAGTGTTTGATGGGGTCAGTGTAGAGGGAGCTTTACTCTGTATCTAACCCCGTGCTGTACCTGTCCTGGGAGTGTTTGATGGGGACAGTGTAGAGGGAGCTTTACTCTGTATCTAACCCCGTGCTGTACCTGTCCTGGGAGTGTTTGATGGGGACAGTGTAGAGGGAGCTTTACTCTGTATCTAACCCCGTGCTGTACCTGTCCTGGGAGTGTTTGATGGGGACAGTGTAGGGGGGGCTTTACTCTGTATCTAACGCCGTGCTGTACCTGTCCTGGGAGTGTTTGATGGGGACAGTGTGGAGGGAGCTTTACTCTGTATCTAACGCCGTGCTGTACCTGTCCTGGGAGTGTTTGATGGGGACAGTGTAGAGGGAGCTTTACTCTGTATCTAACCCCGTGCTGTACCTGTCCTGGGAGTGTTTGATGGGGACAGTGTAGAGGGAGCTTTACTCTGTATCTAACCCCGTGCTGTACCTGTCCTGGGAGTGTTTGATGGGGACAGTGTAGAGGGAGCTTTACTCTGTATCTAACCCCGTGCTGTACCTGTCCTGGGAGTGTTTGATGGGGACAGTGTAGAGGGAGCTGTACTCTGTATCTAACCCCGTGCTGTACCTGTCCTGGGAGTGTTTGATGGGGACAGTGTAGAGGGAGCTTTACTCAGTATCTAACCCCGTGCTGTATAGACTATCCAGTGCAAGCTCTACATTCCCCAGCATACATTTCCCTCCTCAGGGTAGTAATGAGGAACCAATGGTTTGGTTTGGCTGCATAATTAGTCTGAATGAGCAGAATAAAAGTGATTCTGAAACTCGCAATCAAAATGCTGAAAGCCTTCTTGTTGAAAGGATTAAACAATGAGCTTGGAACAAAGGAGGTTACGAAATATCAAGGATCATTCAGGATTCTGTGTACAAATATAAAAATTAAAAAATGGGATAAAACTTTCACAGTTGCCTTCTCTCAGAATAATGTGCGAAGATCGATTTAAATTGTTCAAGGTTTAGTCTTTGTTTGATGTGAATTGTTCGAGGCAGATTGAGCCATCATTTAAATTGTACATTTTCTGCTCTGCAATATTGACAAGATTCTCCTTTTAAAAGCGTATGCAAAACTTCAGCGTTAACAAGTTTCCTTTGGTATGGAAATATTGTTCATGTTCCAGCTGGATAATAGCTCTGCTGCCTGGGGGTGAGGGACCACAGCTGTGTGTCTCATTGTCGACGGATGGCCTTTTTCTGCTGGGTCACAATATTTGAAAGTCAAGCAGCGCGCTGGCCATTGCTCCGGAGGGCTGTGAGCTCTCGGTGATAATCCCTGCTGCCAATGCCAGCCCTGGAGGTCAGAGGGCCCAATTAGCACAGTATTAGAAGCCATCTCCTGCTGGAGGACTTTATCCAATGGGAACATGGCTCAAATTGATTTGCAGCAGGCACTGCGGAAGATGTTCAATGTTTCTGAGTTTTTTTTAAGTTGGGGCCTGGAAGTGAGAGGAGGCCTCGAGCCAGCTACAGCACCCAGTAATTGTAACTGATTGAGGAACTCACATTGTCAAGTGTTCGGACGTTGAATGCAGAGCCCTGTAACATTATCTGAGGAAAGATGTTCTTGCTGTGGAGGGAGTCAGCGAAGATTTACCCGGCTGATTCCTGGGATGGCGGGACTGTCATATGGGGAGAGACTAAATCAGTTCGGATTATTTTCATTGGAGTTTCGAAGAGTGAGAGGGGATCTCATAGAAACGTATAAAATTCTAACAGGATTAGACAGGGTGGATTCAGAAAGAATGTTCCAGATGGTGGGGGAGTCCAGAATTAGGGGGTCATTGTTTGAGGATACGGGGTAAACCTTTTAGGACTGAGGTGAGGAGAAATTTCTTCACGCAGAGAGCAGTGAATCTGTGGAATTCACTCCCACAGAAAGTAGTTGAGGCCAAAACATTGTGTAATTTCAAGAAGGAATTAGATATCGCTCTTGGGACTAAAGGGATCGAGGGATATGGGGAGAAGGCGGGATCATGATATTGAACTTGATGATCAGCCATGATCACAATAAATGGCGGAGCAGGCTCGAGGGGCCGAATGGCCTCCTCCTGCCTCTATTTTCTAATAACTGACTTCTCAATGTTAGCACTGAGAGGCAGTGCTGGCAGTGACATCGAGCGAGGAATGTTTGTTTATTGAACCCAACACTACACTGTGCCACACGGCAATTTCCCCTTGTTATGTTCACTGTCAGATGTTGGGTATACCTGTGCTTGCTGTGCCACGATGAGGAGGCGGTACCAAGGCTGAGACCCTCCCAGTGTCAGAGGGAATATGTTTTGGGGAGGTTTGGGAAGTATCACCTTGTGGAGATTGATAAGCTACTTTAATCATAGAACAATAGAACCATAGAATTCCTACAGTGCAGAAGGCGGCCATTCAGCCCATCAAATCTGCACCGACCCTCTGAAAGGGGCCTAGGCCCCCCCCCCCCCCCACTCTATTCCCTTAACCCCATAACCCCACCTAACCTTTAGGACACTAAGGGGCAATTTATCATGGCCAGTCCACCTAACCAACTTCGGACTGATGGAGGAAACCGGAGCGCCCGGGGAAACCCACGCAGACACGGGGAGAACGTTCAAACTCCACACAATGACCCAAGTCACTGAAGCTAGAAGAATGCTTTCAGATACGCCAGGGCAGAAGCACATGGGGGTCAGGGGTTAAGCGATCAGAGATATTTCTTTCCGCAAAGCAGCTTGAATGCGGTTAAGCAGGAGGGAGGGGGTGATGGTGAGATTAGGACTCTGTGGTCAGAGTTAACATATGTTGATACTGTCATGGGGAGAAGGTAGAGTTATTTAAGTGAAGCTAATTTCCAGTGTCTCCCGTGGGCTGTGTTCCTCTAACTCTGGCCTTGTCCACATCTCCTGATTCCATCCCTGCAGCATTGGCGACCGAGCTGTCAGCTACCTCGACCCTCGGCTCTGGAATTCCCTCCACGAACCCCTCCACCCCGTTAACTCACCCTCATCCTCTCAAACCCTCTTTCAAATCTACTTCTTTGACCAACCGCTTGGTCACCTGATCTAATATCTCCTTTTATGGCTCAGAGTAAAATCTTGATAAATAATCATTCATGTGGAATGTTTTACTGTGTTAAATATGCTATACAAATGCAAGTTGTTGTTGTTCTCCTGGGAGATCAAGCACTGAGATTTGGTAAACTGCTTCATTTGTTGGGGAGTGTGGAGAGGACAAGCAGCCTGTTTCACACATTCCTATAAGGAGTGGATGATGATCAGGGTTGGAAACCTGGGACAATTCATTCACCCATTACCAACACGGTTTTGTGGCTTAGCTGGTTAAAGTGCCTGTCTGGTAAACAGGCGATCCTAGGTTTGAATTCCCACAGTGCCTGCTCTTTACTTGTCTGTGCAGGAGTAGCAGAGTGGTTAAGGTGATGGATTATAAATCCATTGGGGTTACCCCATGCAGGTCTGAATCCTGCCAGCTACGTTGTCTACGTTCACTCAATTTCTGGATGGCGTTCCATAATTTTATGGGCGGCACGGTAGCACAGTGGTTAGCACTGTTGCTTCACAGCGGCAGGATCCCAGGTTCAATTCCCGGCTTGGGTCACTGTCTGTGCGGAGTCTGCACGTTCTCCCCGGGTCTGCGTGGGTTTCCTCCGGGTGCTCCGGTTTCCTCCCACAAGTCCCGAAAGACGTGCTGTTAGGTGAATTGGACATTCTGAATTCTCCCTCTGTGTACCCGAACAGGCGCCGGAGTGTGGCGACTGGGGGCTTTTCACCGTAACTTCATTGCAGTGTTAATGTAAGCCGACTTGTGACAATAAAGATTATTATAACCTGGGATGCTGAGACCAGACAGAAGCCTCAGTCTCTATTGCTGAGATTGGCTTGCTCAACATAGAGGCATCACCACTTGTTTAATAAGGACCTGGGGAGTCCAAAGCAAGTAAAATAAAGACAATCAATTTAATTTACAACTCAATATAAATCCTGCCCGGTTCCTCACTGGTTGGCCTCCCTGAACAGGCGCTGGAATGTGGCGACTAGGGGCTTTTCACAGTAACTTCATTTGAAGCCTACTTGTGACAATAAGCGATTTTCATTTCATTTCATTTTCATTTCAAGTTCACTTCAACCCTTCAGAAGTTGTGATTTTGGGACTTGCTGCTTGTGAACAGAGACTAATTAACTCCTGGCCTCCACCCCATTCCAAACCTAAAGATTAAGCTAATTTGCAACAGTAAATTGCAGTTCTTTATGACACTTAATATCCTGTAATTGAGGAATAGCACACTGATAATAATTAGAATCTCTCTTTTCAGGTCTCGAGAGCAGACAAATGAATGTTTTTTTTTTAAATATAAAAAGAAACAAGAACATAAGAACACAATCCGCAAGAATTATACATAGACTTTCCCCAAACTACAGTAACCCCCCATATAACAATAAAAACCCAAATAGGGAAACACCCCACCCTAACCCAAACGCCGTCCCAAAAGAAAACCCCCCTCCCCCCCCATCCCCTGCGTTGCTGCTGCTGACCTCCTCCTAACGCTGCGTGAGATAGTCTAGGAACAGTTGCCACCGCCTGAAGAACCCCTGCACAGACCCTCGCAAGGCAAACTTTATCCTCTTCAGCTTGATGAACCCTGCCATGTCATTTATCCAGGCTTTCACGCCAGGGGGCTTCGCATCCTTCCACAGCAACAAAATCCTCCGCCGGGCGACCAGGGATGCAAAGGCCAGAATACCGGCCTCTTTCGCCTCCTACACTCCCGGCTCGTCCGATACCCCAAATAGTGCAAATCCCCAGCTTGGCTTAACCCGGGTGTTCACCACCTTGGACATAATCCTCGCAAAGCCCCTCCAAAACCCATCCAGCGCCGGGCCCGACCAGAACATAAGGGCGTGATTTGCTGGGCTACCCGAGCACCTCACACATCTGTCCTCTACCCCAAAGAACCTACTCAACCTCGCCCCTGTCATATGCGCTCTGTGAACAACTTTAAACTGCATCAGGCTGAGCCTGGCGCAAGAGGAGGAAGAATTAACCCTGCTCAGGGCATCAGCCCACAGACCCTCATCTATCTCCTCCCCAAGCTCCTCCTCCCACTTGCCCTTTAACTCCTCCACCGAGGCCTCCTCCTCTTCCTGCAGTTCCTGGTAAATCGCCAAAACCTTGCCTTCTCCAACCCATACCCCCGAGATCACCCTGTCCTGAATCCTGCGTACTGGAAGCAGCGGGAATTCCCTCACCTGCCGATTCACAAACGCCCTCAACTGCACATACCTAAAAGCGTTTCCCGGGGGTAGCCCAAATTTCTCCTCCAGCGCCCCTAGGCTCGCAAACGTCCCATCAATGAACAGGTCCCCCATTCTTTTAATCCCTGCCCGATGCCAGTTCAGAAACCCCCATCCAGCCTTCCCGGGACGAACCCATGGTTCTCTCGAATCGGGGACCAAACCGAGGCTCCCACCTCACCCCTATGACGCCTCCACTGCCCCCAAATCTTCAGAGTCGCCGCCACCACCGGACTCATGGTGTACCTTGTCGGCAGGAGCGGCAACGGTGCCGTCACCAGTGTAGCCGGTTAAAATGGCTAACTCCCGATTAGAATGGCCAAACCCCGATTTAAAATGGCAAACGGAAGAGGCTGATGGGAAAATCAGCCAACAGGACTCAAACAGGCAGCTGAAGGTAAAACTGTGTATTCGCCTCTGGGGAGGCCAGACCGAATCGATACCTGCAGCCATCAGCACAAAAACACACCAGCCATCTGCATATAACGTAGCAATCCCCGGGAACAATATGCTACAAATTAGACACACAAAGCCAACCCAGACTTTTCGGCGCCAGCAGAAGCCTACACAAAGAGAGGTGAACGACCACCTCAAGACCGCCCATCGATCAGGGAATCGCTCCAGCATTGGAGAATATCGAACCAAGTGATTGGGATGAAGTCCAATCACTTGGAACCAGGTACAGGGTCCGCCCCAAAAGGCGGGAAGCCCCTGGGGACTATAAGAATAGAGTCCAAGGTCAAATCGCTCTCTCTTCTCCTCTCCGCACCCTTCGAGACCCTTCTGCTGACCTTCTACAATAGCCGCAAGAACTGTAAGTCTTACTCCAACGCCCGCTACGAGATAGGCACGCCTGACTATCAACCTGTACCTGCTTTTGAATCCCGCAGGCTCAGAACCCATACGAAAGGCCATTCGTTTCCCTGACCTGGTGGGCCATTTCCAAAGTTAAGTATTGGCCTGTTAGTTGTAGGAAGTAGCTTAGAAGTAGAATTAATGTATAAGTATTGATTACTGTATATATTAAATGTGCGTTGATTTAACTCTTACTAAGCGGTGTGTTGGATTATTGATCATTACTCGGACTGGAACCACGTGGCGGTATCAGAAAGATACCTGGCGACTCAAGAGCAAAGGTGATAGAACAAGAGCAACATTTTGGCGACATCCTGACGGGACCCGATCTAGAAGTGGAAAACCACTCGGGGAGAACCCAAGAATTTGAATTAGAAACTCAATTGGAAACAGAAAACCACAAGTGTTCAAGCAGTTCTGATCAATACCCATAATTCGGAAGTGCTCAGACTCGTGCCCACACAGGATGCCATCTCTAGCCTCTTCCATGCCACCCCCTCCCCTTCCATTACCCACTTACGGATCATCGCCACATTGGCTGCCCAGTAGTAGCCACATAAATTCGGCAACGCCAGCCCTCCTCTGTCCCTGCTACGCTCCAGGAAAACCCTTTTTACCCTTGGGGTCTTATTCACCCACACGAATCCCATGATGCTCCTGCTTACCCGTTTAAAAAAGGCCTTAGGGATCAGAATGGGAAGGCACTGAAATACAAAGAGAAACCTCGGAAGGACCGTCATTTTAACCGACTGCACCCTACCCGCCAGTGAGAGTGGCAACATATCCCATCTTTTAAAATCCTCCTCCATCTGCTTCACCAACCGCGTCAAATTGAGCTTGTGCAGGCCCCCCAGCTCCCAGCTACCTGGATCCTCAGGTACCGAAAGCTCCTTTCCGCCCTCTTCAGCGGAAGCTCGTCTATCCCCCTTCCATGGTCTCCTGGGTGCACCACAAAGAGCTCACTCTTCCCCACGTTAAGTTTATAGCCCGAAAAGTCCCCAAACTTCCAAAGGATCCGCATGACCTCCGCCATCCCCTCCACTGGGTCCGCAACATACAATAACAGGTCATCAGCATACAACGACACCCAGTGTTCCTCTCCCCCCCGAACCAGCCCCCTCCAGTTCCTGTACTCCCTCAATGCCATGGCCAGCGGCTCAATTGCCAGTGCAAACAACAAGGGGGACAGGGGACACCCCTGCCTTGTCCCCGGGTATAGCCGAAAGTACTCCGACCTCCACCGGTTCGTAGCCACACTCGCCACCGGGGCTTTATATAGTAGCCTAACCCAACTGATGAACCCCTCCCCGAACCCAAACCTACGCAGCACCTCCCAAAGATACTCCCACTCCACCCAATCGAAGGCCTTCTCCGCGTCCATCGCCGCCACTACCTCCATTTCCCCCTCCACCGAAGGCATCATAATTACATTAAGGAGCCTCCGCACATTGATGTTCAGCTGCCTTCCCTAAACAAAACCCGTCTGGTCCTCATGAATCACCCCCGGGGCGCAGTCCTCAATTCTCACGGCCAGAACCTCCGCCAGCAACTTCGCGTCGACATTGAGGAGCGAGATCAGCCTGTACGATCCACACTGTCATGGGTCCTTGTCCCGCTTCAAGATCAAAGAGATCAGCGCCCTGGACACTGTCGGGGGCAAGGTCCCCCCCCTCCCTCTCCTCATTGAAAGTCCTCACTAGCAGCGGGCCCAGCAGGTCCACGTACTTCCTATAAAATTCTACCGGGAACCCATCCGGCCCCGGGGCCTTCCCTGCCTGCATGCTCCCGAGTCCCTTAGCCAGCTCCTCCAGCCCAATCGGTGCCCCCAGCCCAACCACCTGCTCCTCCTCCACCCTCGGGAACCTCAGCTGATCTAGAAATTGGCGCATCCCCCCCTCCCCGTAGGGGGCTCCGACCTCTGCAGCTCCTCATAGAAGTCCCTGAATACCTCGTTTATTCTCACCGCACTCCGCACCGTGTTCCCCCCTCTATCCCTAACTCCACCAATCTCCCTCGCTGACTCCCTCTTCCGAAGCTGATGTGTCAGCATTCGACTCGCCTTCACCCCATACTCATCCTCCGCCCCCTGCGCTTTCCTCCACTGCGCCTTTTTAGGCCAGCCACGTGCCCGCGCGTCCCGCACCCTCTATTCCCCCAGGCAGCAGACCCCCGCCCCGACTCCCTCTCCGAACTCCAGCTCCCCTTTGGCCAATGCAGCAGCAACCCAGTCCCCCCCCCCCCCCCCCAGCTAGATCCTCTTCTAGCCGTTTTGCTCCTCCCATGGCACTCCCATAAGTCAGCTGACTCCTTCTGACCCCGGCCTCTCCCGCCAACCCATCAACCCCTCAGTGTGAGAATCCCTCCACCTCCCCCTGGCAATCAGTGTGCGCCCCATCGAACCATTTACCCAACCCCACCCAGCACCAAAGAAAACAGAACAGAACATCACCCAAAACACAGTAACCCCCCAGGCACCCCCTCCCATCAAACCCTCAGTTTGAGTCCAACTTTTCAGTTTGGATAAAGGTCCACGCCTCCTACGGCGTCTCGAAGTAGTGGTGCCGATCCTGAAATGTGACCCACAATCGCGCCGGCTGCAGCATCCCGAACTTCACCCCCTTCCGATGCAGAACCGCCTTAGCCCAGCTTGGGTCATTGTCTGTGCGGAGTCTGCACATCCTCCCCGTGTCTGCGTGGGTTTCCTCCGGGTGCTCTGGTTTCCTCCCACAGTCCAAAGATGTGCAGGTTAGGTGGATCGGCCGTGATAAATTGCCCTTAGTGTCCAAAATTGCCCTTAGTGTTGGGTGGGGTTGCTGGGTTATGGGGATAGAGTGGAGGTGAGGACCTTGGGTAGGTTGCTCTTTCCAGGAGCCGGTGCAGACTCGGTGGGCCGAATGGCCTCATTCTGCACTGTAAATTCTATGAAAAGCCCGGTTGTA
This sequence comes from Scyliorhinus torazame, assembly GCF_047496885.1. Classification (NCBI taxonomy): domain Eukaryota; kingdom Metazoa; phylum Chordata; class Chondrichthyes; order Carcharhiniformes; family Scyliorhinidae; genus Scyliorhinus; species Scyliorhinus torazame. Next base: position 4,685,056 of record NC_092714.1, read on the forward strand.
CCCGGCCCTCTTCTTGGCCACCTCCGCGCTCCAGTCCTGGTATATTCGGATCTCTGCGTTCTCCCACCTGCTGCTCCGCTCCTTTTTTGCCCATCTTAGGACACACTCCCTGTCCACAAAGCGGTGGAACCGCACCATTACCACCCACGACAGGCTCGTTGGCCTTGGGCCTCCTCGCCAGGACTCGGTGAGCCCCATCAAGCTCCAGGGGCCCCGGGAAAGCTCCCGCACCCATCAGTGCGTCGAGCATCGTGACCACATGTACCTCGGCATCAGACCCCTCCACTCCCTCCGGGAGACCCAGAATCCGGAGATTCTTCCTCCTTGACCGATTCTCCATGTCTTCAACATTTTCTTGCCACTTCTTGTGCAGCGCCTCGTGCGCTTCCACCTTCACCGCCAGGCCCAGGATCTCGTCCTCGTTCTCTGAGGCTTTTAGCCGCACCTCCCGGATCGCCGCCCCTTGGGCCTTCTGGGTCTCGACCAGCTTATCGATCGACGCCTTCATCGGCTCCAGCAGTTCTGCCTTCAGCTCCGCAAAGCAGCGTTTGAGGAACTCCTGCTGCTCCTGCGACCATAGCGCCCACGCTGCCTGGTCTCCACCCGCCGCCATCTTGCTTCTCCTCCCTCGCACTTTTCGCTGGACCAAAATCACTTTCTTGACCGCTCCACTCCTGGTCCAATCCATACAGTGCCGGGGGAACCGTACTGTCGCCTTCCCACACTGGGAACCATCGAACAAATGTCGCTGGGGCCCCTCAAAAGAGCCCAAAAGTCCGTTTCTGGTGGGAGCTGCCGAACGTGCGACTTAGCTCAGCATAGCCGCAACCGGAAGTCCCCCAGACAAATGATTGTTAAGACGAAGCCCCTGTTGGAGTTAAGCTGAAGTCAGTTGCTTGCCCAGTTTGCCGTTAGCGTCCAAACAAAAGGCTGGTGGGAGGATGTCACCTGACTGCAGAGAGCCTCACTTACTCAGCACCTTGAGACAGCGGGAGCTACGCCCTCACCACTCGAGCTCCTGAACAAAGGGCTTCGGTTGAAGTATCTGGAGTTATGTTAATAGCCTGCAAGGAATTCTGAATCATAAGCGAAAGCAGTTAGATCAGGGAGGTGATCAGCCGAGGAAGATTTTCGAGCGAGTTCATAGCAGGAGGCATATGTTAAGTGCAGTTATTCCGCAGCTGCGAGACACAGCAACAACAGCTGGCATTTATATAGCCCATTGGAAGCTGCCTGGTTGACGTAGCTCTACTAATCCTTAGCTTGCCAATCAAATAGCTGCTTGGGCTCAGAACCAATATTTGTAGACAATGCCACCACCACCTCAGTTCCAATTTCTGAGACCATTTTATTCAGAATCATGCAATTTTATATTCCAGAAGTGGGCCATTTAGCCAATTACCCCTGTGCTAGCTCTTTCAAGAGAGATGTCCAATTAATCCCACTCTCACTTCTCTTTCCCAGAAACCCTGCAATTAGCTCCTTTTTCAGTATTTATCCAATTCACTTTGGAAATTTAGTGTTGAGTCTGCCTCCACCGCCCTTTCAGGCAGTGCCTTCCAGATCACAACACCTCGCTGTGTAAAATAATTCTCCACATCCACCCCCCCCCCCGCTCTGTTGTCAATTATCTTCAATCTGTGTTGTCTGGTCACTGACCCTCTGACCTGCAGAAAGAATGCACGGAATTCTCCAGGGGGGAAACAAAGAACAAAGAAATGTACAGCACAGGAACAGGCCCTTCGGCCCTCCAAGCCCGTGCCGACCATGCTGCCCGACTAAACTACAATCTTCTATACTTCCTGGGTCCGTATCCCTCTATTCCCATCCTATTCATGTATTTGTCAAGATGCCCCTTAAATGTCCCTATCGTCCCTGCTTCCACTACCTCCTCCGGTAGCGAGTTCCAGGCACCCACTACCCTCTGTGTAAAAAAAAAAAAAAAAAACGTGCCTCATACATCTCCTCTAAACCTTGCCCCTCGCACCTTAAACCCATGCCCCCTAGTAATCGACTCTTCCGCCCTGGGAAAGCTTCTGACTGTCCACTCTGTCCATGTCCCTCAGATCACCCCTCAACCGCCGTCATCCAGTGAGAATAAATTGAGTTTATCCAACCTCTCCTCATAGCTAATGCCTTCCGTACCTGGCAACATCCTGGTAAACCTCTGCTGTACCAGGGAACGGGGTGTGATTGCTGCCAATAGGGTTGGCGCGATTTGGATTCCTGATCACCCACATTTAGAAATTCTTTTGGAGGGGGGCAGGATTTGCACCGGCAATGAAGGGGGTGGGATTAAGGGTCTAGTGTCTCAAAGTGCCAGTAAAGCACCCCCCCCTCCCCATCATCGGCAGCAACCAGGCTTCAATGCCCCACCCCCACCATCATCCTCGCTGGCATCCGGCCCCTCTCTCCAATCGCCTTGGCCCCCAGCAGGTGGGTGACACCCTGCTATGGGGTTGCCAGATGCCCTGACCCATGCATGGCCTCGTCTCCTCAACCACCCTTTTGTGACCTCTCCCCCTTCACAGCCCCACCCCCTTACTGGTCCCATCCTTTCATGGCCCCCAGCCTTGGCACTGCCAGGGGGTTGCCACATTCCTGACCATCCTGGGCTCCAACAGCCTCCGAGCTCCCCGGTGTGGTCACCAAGCCTGGTCTCTGGTGATGGAGACCAGTAGTGATTCCTCCGAGCTCAGCTTGCAGGTGGAGGTGGGAGAATGCCGGGAGCCAGGGGGAATCTGGCTCTAAACTCACCAGGCATATTGAAGTGCTGATTGAAATATGCTAATCTGGTTCATGCCTGGAGAGGTTTCGGGGGCTGGGAGCATCACCCCCGTTCTCCGACGTTTAGGGACTCTCCCCACATTCTCCCGCAATTGTGGGATATGCGCTGGGTACAATGCGGCTGGACAATCGCACCCAATTTCTCCCTCTGTACTTTATCGAAACCCTTCAGGATTTCAACACCTCTATTAAATCTCCCTTGAGCCTTCTCTGTTTGAGGGAGAACATTCCCAGCTCTTCCATTAACACAACTCCGACATCTCCGGAAAGATCTGGTAAATCTCCGCCGCACCCTCTCCTTGGCCTGAACATCCTGACTAAAGTGTAGTGTCCAACAATTAGCCTCAATAGTCCAACTATAGCCTAACCAGTAAAGTATTTACCATTTATCAAATTTAGTCAGTGGGCATTGCTGACCCATCCCTGTACATTTGCTCGACCATTTCAGAGGACAGTTAAAATTCCAATCCATTGCTGTGGTTCTGGAGTCAGACCAGATCTGTTAGTTTACCATAACTTTCATGTTTTGCACTGCATTCATCAAGTCAAGGATCATGAAAGCTTTTGTCTAACAGCCTTCTCATCTCTCACCATAGAGTACTCCTTAACCAATCAGGTGCAGAGAAGCTGCCATCAGTAAGACTGAGCCGCTGTCAGTTGTGAGCTTGGCTCCATTTCTGCCTTTTCCCTTCTCACCATCCGGCGTTCCTGCACGAGTTACACTGGAAAACTGATGATTGGCTCAGGATCCAGCAAATTGCACAGATGTCACTGTCCAGAGTTAGCTGCTGATTGGCTGGGTTTACAAACTCCTAACGCCATACCCGAATGGTTCACCCTGAATGGTTGATGCCATTTGCAACAGATTCAGATTGTATCGCAGGGCAAGCTACACCCCTTGGAAATCAGCTGGAAGGGCTGACGTACTAGACTGGGCCAGACGGAGCAGACAGTCCAATGAAATATGGGAAATAAGTACACGATTCCAAACTGTTTTTTCCAATTCATAAAATCATAGAACCTACAGTGCAGAAGGAGGCCATTCGGCCCATCGAGTCTGTACCGGCTCTTAGAAAGAGCATCCAAACCCACACCTCCACCCGATCCCCGTAACCCAGTAACCCCACCTAACCTTTTTGGACACTAAGGGCAATTTATCATGGCCAATCCACCTAACCTGCACATCTTTGGACTGTGGGTGGAAACCGGATAGGGTGGCGGCATGGGGCTTAAGTAGGGTGCTCTTTCCAAGGGCCGGTGCAGACTTGATGGGCCGAATGGCCTCCTTCTGCACTGTAAATTCTATGAATCTATGAAATCACTGAGTGGCTTTCAGACAGAGATAGATAGGTTCTTGATTAATAATGGGGATCAGGGGTTATGGGGCGAAGGCAGGAGAATGGGGATGAGAAAATATCAGCCATGATTGAATGGCGGAGCAGACTCGATGGGCCGAATGGCCTAATTCTGCTCCTATGTCTTATGGTCTTAATCTTTCTAATCAAAGACCCCTCCCTCCCGGCTTACTCACTCTTCAAACTTCTTCCATTGGGCAGGAGATACAGAAGTCTGAGAACACGCACGAACAGACTCAAAAACAACTTCTTCCCCACTGTTACCAGACTCCTAAACAACCCTCTTATGGACTGACCTCATTAACACTACACCCTGTATGCTTCATCTGATGCCAGTGCTTATGTAGTTACATTGTGTACCTTGTGTTGCTCTATTATGTATTTTCTTTTATTCCCTTTTCTTCTCATGTATTTAATGATCTGTTGAGCTGCTCGCAGCAAAATACTTTTCATTGTACCTCGGTACACGTGACAATAAACAAATCCAATCCAGGGAATGAAAGATGAATCATGGCCACAGAAACCAAGGGAACAGAGTGCCAATGGCCGTCCCCAGAGAGAACAAAAGCTGTGAAAGGCCAAATGGCAGAGAAACTAAGTTCAGAGGGAAACTGTGACAGATGTAGATGTGGGGGGAGGGGGTCATGGGTGGGAGAAGCAAACTGAGAAAAGGGGGGGAGGGGGAAGCAAAGGGGAGAAAGAGTCAGGAGCCCCACCTTTTCTCTCCTTACAGATGCTGCCAGACCTGCTGAGATTTTCCACCATTTTTTCTTTTGATTTCAGATTCCAGCATCCACAGTCTATGTGAGTGAGTGTGTGTGAGTGAGTGTGAGTGAGTGAGTGTGTGATGAGTGAGTGTGTGTATGTGAGTGAGTGTATGTTTATGTGAGTGTGAGTGAGTGTGTGATGAGTGAGTGTGTGTATGGGAGTGTGAGTGAGTGATGAGTGAGTGTGTGTGAGTGAGTGATGAGTGAGTGTGTGTATGGGAGTGTGAGTGAGTGTGAGTGAGTGTGTGTATGGGAGTGCGAGTGAGTGTGAGTGTGTGATGAGTGAGTGTGTGTATGGGAGTGAGTGTGTGTATGGGAGTGTGTGAGTGAGAGTGTGTGATGAGTGAGTGTGTGTATGTGAGTGTGAGTGAGTGAGAGTGTGTGTGATGAGTGAGTGTGTGTATGGGAGTGTGAGTGAGTGTGAGTGTGTGATGAGTGAGTGTGTGTATGGGAGTGAGTGTGTGTATGGGAGTGTGTGAGTGAGAGTGTGTGATGAGTGAGTGTGTGAATGGGAGTGTGAGTGAGTGTGAGTGTGTGATGAGTGAGTGTGTGTATGTGAGTGAGAGTGTGTGATGAGTGAGTGTGTGTATGTGAGTGAGTGAGAGTGTGTGATGAGTGAGTGTGTGTATGGGAGTGTGAGTGAGTGTGAGTGTGTGATAAGTGAGTGTGTGTATGGGAGTGAATGTATGTGTATGTGAGTGTGAGTGAGTGAGAGTGTGTGATGAGTGAGTGTGTGTATGTGAGTGTGAGTGTGTGATGAGTGAGTGTGTGTATGGGAGTGTGAGTGTGTGATGAGTGAGTGTGTGTATGGGAGTGTGAGTGTGTGATGAGTGAGTGTGTGTATGGGAGTGTGAGTGTGTGATGAGTGAGTGTGTGTATGGGAGTGTGAGTGAGTGCGAGTGTGTGATGAGTGAGTGTGTGTATGGGAGTGTGAGTGAGTGAGAGTGTGTGATGAGTGAGTGTGTGTATGGGAGTGTGAGTGAGTGTGAGTGTGTGATGAGTGAGTGTGTGTATGGGAGTGTGAGTGAGTGAGAGTGTGTGATGAGTGAGTGTGTGAATGGGAGTGTGAGTGAGTGTGTGATGAGTGAGTGTGTGTATGGGAGTGTGAGTGTGTGATGAGTGAGTGTGTGTATGGGAGTTTGAGTGTGTGATGAGTGAGTGTGTGTATGGGAGTGTGAGTGAGCGTGAGTGTGTGATGAGTGAGTGTGTGTATGGGAGTGTGAGTGTGTGATGAGTGAGTGTGTGTATGGGAGTGTGAGTGTGTGATGAGTGAGTGTGTGTATGGGAGTGTGCGTGTGTGATGAGTGAGTGTGTGTATGGGAGTGTGAGTGTGTGATGAGTGAGTGTGTGTATGGGAGTGTGAGTGAGTGTGAGTGAGTGATGAGTGAGTGTGTGTATGGGAGTGTGAGTGAGTGATGAGTGAGTGAGTGTGAGTGAGTGATGAGTGAGTGTGTGTATGGGAGTGTGAGTGAGTGATGAGTGAGTGTGTGTATGGGAGTGTGAGTGAGTGTGAGTGTGTGATGAGTGAGTGTGTGTATGGGAGTGTGAGTGAGTGATGAGTGAGTGTGTGTATGGGAGTGTGTGAGTGTGAGTGAGTGATGAGTGAGTGTGTGTATGGGAGTGTGTGAGTGTGAGTGAGTGTGTGTATGGGAGTGTGAGTGAGTGTGAGTGAGTGATGAGTGAGTGTGTGTATGGGAGTGAGTGTGTGTATGGGAGTGTGTGAGTGTGAGTGAGTGATGAGTGAGTGTGTGTATGGGAGTGTGAGTGTGTGATGAGTGAGTGATGAGTGAGTGTGTGTATGGGAGTGTGAGTGAGTGTGAGTGTGTGATGAGTGAGTGTGTGTATGGGAGTGTGAGTGAGTGCGAGTGTGTGATGAGTGAGTGTGTGTATGGGAGTGTGAGTGAGTGTGAGTGTGTGATGAGTGAGTGTGTGTATGGGAGTGTGAGTGTGTGATAAGTGAGTGTGTGTATGGGAGTGTGAGTGAGTGATGAGTGAGTGTGTGTATGGGAGTGTGAGTGAGTGTGAGTGAGTGTGAGTGTGTGATGAGTGAGTGTGTGTATGGGAGTGTGAGTGAGTGTGAGTGTGTGATGAGTGAGTGTGTGTATGGGAGTGTGAGTGTGTGATGAGTGAGTGTGTGTATGGGAGTGTGAGTGTGTGATGAGTGAGTGTGTGTATGGGAGTGTGAGTGAGTGATGAGTGAGTGTGTGTATGGGAGTGAGTGTGTGTATGGGAGTGTGTGAGTGTGAGTGAGTGATGAGTGAGTGTGTGTATGGGAGTGTGAGTGAGTGTGAGTGTGTGATGAGTGAGTGTGTGTATGGAAGTGTGAGTGAGTGCGAGTGTGTGATGAGTGAGTGTGTGTATGGGAGTGTGAGTGAGTGTGAGTGTGTGATGAGTGAGTGTGTGTATGGGAGTGTGAGTGTGTGATGAGTGAGTGTGTGTATGGGAGTGTGAGTGTGTGATGAGTGAGTGTGTGTATGGGAGTGTGAGTGTGTGATGAGTGAGTGTGTGTATGGGAGTGAGAGTGTGTGATGAGTGAGTGTGTGTATGTGAGTGTGAGTGAGAGTGTGTGATGAGTGAGTGTGTGTATGGGAGTGTGTGAGTGAGAGTGTGTGATGAGTGAGTGTGTGTATGGGAGTGTGTGAGTGTGAGTGAGTGATTAGTGAGTGTGTGTATGGGAGTGTGAGTGTGTGATGAGTGAGTGATGAGTGAGTGTGTGTATGGGAGTGTGAGTGAGTGTGAGTGTGTGATGAGTGAGTGTGTGTATGGGAGTGTGTGTGTGTGATGAGTGAGTGTGTGTATGGGAGTGTGAGTGTGTGATGAGTGAGTGTGTGTATGGGAGTGTGAGTGAGTGTGAGTGTGTGATGAGTGAGTGTGTGTATGGGAGTGTGAGTGAGTGCGAGTGTGTGATGAGTGAGTGTGTGTATGGGAGGGTGAGTGAGTGTGAGTGTGTGATGAGTGAGTGTGTGTATGGGAGTGTGAGTGTGTGATGAGTGTGTGATGAGTGAGTGTGTGTATGGGAGTGTGAGTGTGTGATGAGTGAGTGTGTGTATGGGAGTGTGAGTGAGTGTGAGTGAGTGTGTGTATGGGAGTGTGTGAGTGAGAGTGTGTGATGAGTGAGTGTGTGTATGGGAGTGTGTGAGTGAGAGTGTGTGATGAGTGAGTGTGTGTATGGGAGTGTGTGAGTGTGAGTGAGTGTGAGTGAGTGTGTGTATGGGAGTCAGTGTGTGACTCCTGCAGAGGGCGGCAGAATGGTGACGCTGATTGGTTGTTGCGGGGAGTGAAGCTGCTGTTGGGTGAGTTTCTAGAACTAATATATTTCATGATGTGTTGATGCCGGCGTTGGACTGGGGTGAGCACAGTACGAAGTCTTACAACACCAGGTTAAAGTCCAACAGGTTTGTTTCGATGTCACTAGCTTTCGGAGCGCTGCTCCTTCCTTCATTCACCTGAGGAAGGAGCTGTGCTCCGAAAGCTAGTGACATCGAAACAAACCTGTTGGACTTTAACCTGGTGTGTGAGACTTCTTAATATATTTCAGGCCGTGGCTAAACCCAAGACACTACACAGGTAGTATCTCCCACCCAGCCTCCTCCTCTAACCAAAAAAAAGACTGTGTGGTGAGTTGATGAGGTAAGCTTTTCTTTCCTTTTCCTCTCTCCACCCTTCCACCACCTCTAACCTGCGGAGAATGTGAAAATCAGGTCAGCTTTTTTCTCTATCTGTAATTGACAAGTGGATAAATGGAAGGGATGGCAGAGAGGGCAATGTTCCTCCTGCAGGATGTTCGAGGTGAGGGACACCGTCAGTGGCCCTGCTGAGTTCACCTGCGGGAAGTGCACCCATCTCCAGCTCCTCAAAGACCGTGTTAGGGAACTGGAGCTGGAGCTGGATGAACTGAGGATCATTCGGGAGGCAGAGTCGGTTATAGATAGAAGCTACATGGATTTAGTTACTCCTAAGAATGAAGGTAGCTGGGTGATGTTTAAAAGGAGGGGGAAGAAGCAGTCAGTGCAACCCTGCGGTTGTTTCCCTCAATAACAGGTGTACCGTTTTGGATACTGTTGCGGGGGGGGGACCTACCCGAGGTAAGCCACGGTGACTCGGTCTCTGGCACTGAGTCTGTCCCTGTGGCTCAGAAGGGAAGGAGGGAGAGCAGGAGAGCATTAGTTATTGGAGACTCTATAGTTAGAGGTACAGATAGGCGGTTCTGTGGCAACGATAGAGGCTCACGGTTGGTGTGTTGCCTCCTGGATGCCAAGGTCCGTGACGTCTCTGATCGTGTTTTCAGGATCCTTAAGGGGGAGGGGGAGAAGTCGTGGTACACATCGGTACCAATGACATAGGTAGGAAAAGGGACGTGGTTGTAGAACAGGAATTCAGGGAGCTAGGGTGGAAGCTGAGAGCCAGGACAGACCATGTTGTCATCTCTGGTTTGCTGCCAGTGCCACATGTTAGTGAGGTGAGGAACAGGGAGAGAGTGCAGATAAACACGTGGCTACAGGGATGGTGTAGGAGGGAGGGTTTCAGGTACATGGATAATTGGAGCACATTCTGGGGAAGGTGGGACGTGTACAAACAGGACGGGTTACACCTGAACCAGAAGGGGAACCAATATCCTGGGAGGGAAATTTGCTACGGCTCTTCTGGGGGATTTAAATTAATTTGGCAGGGGGATGGGAAACTGATTTGTAGTTCAGGAGATAGTGCTGCTGGAGTTCAGGAAGTTGAGGGTAGTGCAGTACTGAGGAAGGTATTCTTTGAGGAGGTAACTAAGTATATAGAAGAAGGTAGAGCAGTTGATGGTGTATACATGGATTTTAGTAAGGCGTTTGATAAGGTGCCCCATGGTCGGCTCATGCAGAAATAAGGAGGCATGGCATAGAGGAAATTTGGCCGATTGGATCAGTAACTGGCTATCACATGGAAGACAGAGGGTGGTGGTGGATGGTAAATTTTCATCCTGGAGCCCAGTTACCAGTGGGTACCACAGGGATCAGTGCTGGGCCCTCTGCTATTTGTGATTTTTATCAATGACTTGGATGATGGAGTTGAAGGTTGGGTTAGTAAATTTTCTGATGACACCAAGATTGGTGGAGTCGTGGATAATGTGGAGGGCTGTTGTAGGCTGAAAAGAGACATTGATAGGATGCAGAACTGGGCTGAAAAGTGGCAGATGGAGTTTAACCCTGATAAGTGTGAGGTGATTCATTTTGGTAGGACAAATTTGAATGCGGATTACAGGGTTAAGTGCAGGGTTCTGAAGAATGTGGAGGAGTAGAGAGATCTCAGAGTTCATGTCCATAGATCTCTGAAAGCTGCCACCCAAGTGGATAGAGCCATGAAGAAAACCTACAGTGTGTTAGCATTTATTAACAGGGGGATTGAGTTTAAGAGCCGTGAGGTTATGCTGCAACTGTACAAGACCTTAGTTAGACCACATTTGGAGTATTGTGTGCAGTTCTGGTCACCTCATTATAGGGAGGATGTGGAAGCATTGGAAAGGGTGCAAAGGAGATTTACCAGGATGCTGCCTGGATTGCAGGGTAGGTCTTATGAGGAAAGGTTGAGGGAGCGAGGGATTTTCTCATTGGAGCGAAGGAGGATGAGAGGCGACTTAATTGAGGTGTATAAGATTTACTCTATCGAACCACTTCAGAATTTTATCGACCTCCATCAGATCCCCATTCACTATGTTGGGCCCCGTGATGAGGGGGCTGTCCACTGATGAGAGGCTAAGGCCAGGTTTCTCCAGCCAAGTCGTGGTGGGACCAGCTTCGGGAGAATTGGCAGTCCAGCCGATAGTCCATTGTCTTCCGGTGCGAGCGCATGATCCTGGTGGCAAACGGGGTCAGGTTTCCCGGCCTAAGTAAATTATATTCTCTGGAGTTTGAAAGAATGAGAGGTTATCTCATTGGAAGCTGCAAGATTGTGAAGGGGTTTGATGGGGTGAACGCTGAGAGATTGTTTCCCTGGTCGGAGAATCTAAAACATGGGCAGAGTCTCAGGATAAGAGGCTGATCCTTTAGGAATGAGATGAGGAGAAATTACGTCACAGAAAGGATTGTGAATCTTTGGAATTCTCTATCCCAGAGGGATGTGGATGTTCCATCGTTGAATATATTTCAGGCTGGAATAGACAGATTTCTGGTCTCAGGAAATTATGGGATGTGGGGAATGGGCTGCAAAATGGAGTTGAAACCCAAGACCAGCCCTGATCGTATTGAATGGCAGAGCAGACTCGATGGGCCGAATGGTCTACTCCTTGTCCTATTCCCAGTGTTCTTCTGTCACCCCTCAGCCATCCCTTTTCCAGAGAAAGGAATCCCAAGCTCTTCACATTTTCTGACAACCTCTCAGTTCCAATATAATCTTGGTGAAAATATTTTGCGCCTTGTCCTTTTCATATCGCAATGATAATGCAGAAGTGTACTGGAAATGTGCATGATTAAACCAAGCTTTGGTGCAATTGTCTACGGTGCCCTCCAATGTGGAATGTTCCTCATTGACAAAGAATGGTCCCTCGGTGAGGTGGTGGAAAGAATCCATTCAACTTGCAGCAACACAGAGGAGAGGACTTGAGGGGCAAAGGTTTTGGAGGGAATCTCCAGTAGCGGACGGAAGGGGAAGTGAGGGATGGGAAGGCTGGGCTGTAGCACAGGCGAGCTGCGAACCAGTGAGCTTTGCTCACTTTTCAAAGTCACTGCATTCTGCAACAATATCTCTTGCAATCCAATATCGATTGGATTTCGGCGGGAGCGGTGCACAAGTGATTTCTGGGAGGTAAGTTTCTCCTTTAAAAACACTAAAGCACTTCTTTTCTGTTTTGTTTTTTTTCGACCCGCGGACTTCTGGGAAGGCCCCCCCACCCCCCCCCCCCCCCCCCCCCGCCCCCCGCCCAACCAATAAATTCTGGTGGAGAGGAAACCCGAGACACTACACGTGTAGTGTCTCCCACCCGCCCTCCTCCTCTAACCTAATAATAAGATCCATTGGTGTGAGGTAAGTACCATATTATATTATTTTTTATTTTTTTTAAATTTACTGATTAGCCAGATCTTGGTTGGAAGTTAGAGGGATGGCAGGGAAGGGAGTGCAATGTTCCTCCTGCAGGATGTTTGAGGTGAGGGATGCAGTTAGTGTCCCTGCTGATTTTACCTGCAGGAAGTGCTGCCATCTCCAGCTCCTCCAAGACCGAGTTAGGGAACTGGAGCTGGAGTTGGATGAACTTCGGATTATTCGGGAGGCAGAGGGGGTCATAGATAGCAGCTTCAGGGAATTAATTACACCAAAGATTGGAGATAGATGGGTAACTGTAAGAGGGACTGGGAAGAAGCAGTCAGTGCAGGGATCCCCTGCGGTTGTTCCCCTGAGAAACAAGTATACCGCTTTGGATACTTGTGGGGTGGGGGACTTACCAGGGGTAAGCCATGGGGTACGGGCCTCTGGCACGGAGTCTGTCCCTGTTGATCAGAAGGGAAGGGGGGAGAGGAGCAGAGCATTAGTAATTGGGGACTCGATAGTCAGGGGCACATATAGGAGATTTTGTGGGAGCGAGAGAGACTCACGTTTGGTATGTTGCCTCCCAGGTGCAAGGGTACGTGATGTCTTGGATCGTGTTTTCCGGGTCCTTAAGGGGGAGGGGGAGCAGCCCCAAGTCGTGGTCCACATTGGCACTAACGACATAGGTAGGAAAGGGGACAAGGATATCAGGCAGGCTTTCAGGGAGCTAGGATGGAAGCTCAGAACGAGAACAAACAGAGTTATTATCTCTGGGTTGTTGCCCGTGCCACGTGATAATGAGATGAGGAATAGGGAGAGAGAGCAATTAAACACGTGGCTACAGGGATGGTGCAGGCGGGAGGGATTCAGATTTCTGGATAACTGGGGCTCTTTCTGGGGAAGGTGGGACCTCTTCAGACAGGATGGTCTACATCTGAACCTGAGGGGCACAAATATCCTGGGGGGGGAGATTTGTTAGTGCTCTTTGGGGGGGGTTTAAACTAATGCAGCAGGGGCATGGGAACCTGGATTGTAGTTTTAGGGTATGGGAGAATGAGAGTATAGAGGTCAGGAGCACAGATTTGACTTCGCAGGAGGGGGCCAGTGTTCAGGTAGGTGGTTTGAAGTGTGTCTCCTTCAATGCCAGGAGTATACGAAATAAGGTAGGGGAACTGGCAGCATGGGTTGGTACCTGGGACTTCGATGTTGTGGCCATTTCGGAGACATGGATAGAGCAGGGACAGGAATGGATGTTGCAGGTTCCGGGGTTTAGGTGTTTTAGTAAGCTCAGAGAAGGAGGCAAAAGAGGGGGAGGTGTGGCGCTGCTAGTCAAGAGCAGTATTACGGTGGCGGAGAGGATGCTAGATGGGGACTCTTCCGAGGTAGTATGGGCTGAGGTTAGAAACAGGAAAGGAGAGGTCACCCTGTTGGGAGTTTTCTATAGGCCTCCAAATAGTTCTAGCGATGTAGAGGAAAGGATGGCGAAGATGATTCTGGATAAGAGCGAAAGTAACAGGGTAGTTATTATGGGAGACTTTAACTTTCCAAATATTGACTGGAAAAGATATAGTTTGAGTACAATAGATGGGTCGTTTTTTTGTACAGTGTGTGCAGGAGGGTTTCCTGACACAATATGCTGACAGGCCAACAAGAGGCGAGGCCACTTTGGATTTGGTTTTGGGTAATGAACCAGGCCAGGTGTTGGATTTGGAGGTAGGAGAGCACTTTGGGGACAGTGACCACAATTCGGTGACGTTTACGTTAGTGATGGAAAGGGATAAGTATACACCGCAGGGCAAGAGTTATAGCTGGGGGAAGGGCAATTATGATGCCATTAGACATGACTTGGGGGGGGATAGGTTGGAGAAGTAGGCTGCAAGTGTTGGGCACACTGGATAAGTGGAGCTTGTTCAAGGAACAGCTACTGCGTGTTCTTGATAAGTACGTACCTGTCAGGCAGGGAGGAAGGCGTCGAGAGAGGGAACCGTGGTTTACCAAAGAAGTGGAATCTCTTGTTAAGAGGAAGAAGGAGGCCTATGTGAAGATGAGGTGTGAAGTTTCAGTTGGGGCGATTGATAGTTACAAGGTAGCGAGGAAGGATCTAAAGAGAGAGCTAAGACGAGCAAGGAGGGGACATGAGAAGTATTTGGCAGGTAGGATCAAGGAAAACCCAAAAGCTTTCTATAGGTATGTCAGGAATAAAAGAATGACGAGGGAAAGAGTAGGACCAGTCAAGGACAGGGATGGGAAGTTGTGTGTGGAGTCTGAAGAGATAGGCGAGATACTAAATGAATATTTTTCGTCAGTATTCACTCAGGAAAAAGATAATGTTGTGGAGGAGAATTCTGAAACCCAGGCTATTAGAATAGATGGCATTGAGGTACGTAGGGAAGAGGTGTTGGCAATTCTGGAAGGCTGAAAATAGATAAGTCCCCGGGGCCTGATGGGATTTATCCTAGGATTCTCTGGGAAGCCATCATTGGCTACAGGAATAGTGCCAGAGGACTGGAGGACAGCAAATGTGGTCCCTTTGTTCAAAAAGGGGAGTAGAGACAACTCCGGCAACTATAGACCGGTGAGCCTCACGTCTGTTGTGGGTAAAGTCTTGGAGGGGATTATAAGAGACAAGATTTATAATCATCTAGATAGGAATAATATGATCAGGGATAGTCAGCATGGCTTTGTGAAGGGTAGGTCATGCCTCACAAACCTTTCGGGTTCTTTGAGAAGGTGACTGAACAGGTAGACGAGGGTAGAGCAGTTGATGTGGTGTATATGGATTTCAGTAAAGCGTTTGATAAGGTTCCCCACGGTAGGCTATTGCAGAAAATACGGAGGCTGGGGATTGAGGGTGATTTAGAGATGTGGATCAGAAATTGGCTAGCTGAAAGAAGACAGAGGGTGGTGGTTGATGGGAAATGTTCAGAATGGAGTACAGTCACAAGTGGAGTAAGTGGAGGGCATTTAAAAGTTTATTGGATAAACATATGGATGATAATGGCATAGTGTAGGTTAGATGGCTTTTGTTTCGGTGCAACATCGTGGGCCGAAGGGCCTGTACTGCGCTGTATTGTTCTATGTTCTATGATCCTCTGACAGTGCAGCACTCCCTCAGTACTGACCCTCTGACAGTGCAGCACTCCCTCAGTACTGACCCTCTGACAGTGCAGCACTCCCTCAGTACTAACCCTCTGACAGTGCGGCACACCCTCAGTACTGATCCTCTGACAGTGCATCACTCCCTCAGTACTGACCCTCTGACAGTGCAGCACTCCCTCAGTACTGGCCCTCTGACAGTGCAGCACTCCCTCAGTACTGACCCTCTGACAGTGCGGCACACCCTCAGTACTGAGCCTCTGACAGTGCAGCACTCCCTCAGTACTGACCCTCTGACAGTGCAGCACTCCCTCAGTACTGCCCCTCCGACAGTGTAACATTCCCTCAGTACTGACCCTCTGACAGTGCAGCACTCCCTCAGTACTGACCCTCTGACAGTGCAGCACTCCCTCAGTACTGACCCTCTGACAGTGCAGCACTCCCTCAGTACTGCCCCTCTGACAGTGTAACATTCCCTCAGTACTGACCCTCTGACAGTGCAGCACTCCCTCAGTACTGCCCCTCTGACAGTGCGGCACTCCCTCAGTACTGACCCTCTGACAGTGCAGCACTCCCTCAGTACTGACCCTCTGACAGTGCGGCACTCCCTCAGTACTGACCCTCTGACAGTGCAGCACTCCCTCAGTACTGACCCTCTGACAGTGCGGCACTTCCTCAGTACTGACCCTCTGACAGTGCGGCACTCCCTCAGTACTGACCCTCTGACAGTGCAGCACTCCCTCAGTACTGACCCACTGACAGTGCAGCACTCCCTCAGTACTGACCCTCTGACAGTGCAGCACTCCATCAGTACTGACCCTCCGACAGTGCAGCACTCTCTCAGTACTGACCCTGTGACAGTGCGGCACTCCCTCAGTACTGCCTCTCTGACAGTGCAGCACTCCCTCAGTACTGACCCTCTGACAGTGCGGCACTCCCCCAGTACTGCCCCTCTGACAGTGCAGCACTCCCTCAGTACTGACCCTCTGACAGTGCAGCGCTCCCTCAGTACTGCCCCTCTGACAATGCAGCACTCCCTCAGTACTGACCCTCTGACAGTGCAGCACTCCCTCAGTACTGACCCTCTGACAGTGCAGCACTCCCTCAGTCCTGCAGTGGATTGTCAGTCCGGATTCGGAGATGGCCTGTTTCCCATTTCTAGGTGTAAGTGCTGCTAGAGAAACACAGCTGCAGACCTTCTCATTTTGTGTACCTGACATCAGGACAATTTGCTCCCTCAATGACTGCCGTAGCTGAAATTTTGGGAACCGTTTTACTTCCCAATTTTTGATTTGACCTGTAATCAGGCCAGCAGCGAAAGACGTGGCTCCGTCTCTCTGCTGCTCAATACGGTTGCTTTCAAAAAGTGTTGTTAATCTCTGGGTCTGATTTTTAACTGTTAATTGTGTTCAGATTGTTTTTGATGATTTCAAACCCTAAAGGCGATGACTGAAAACCTGAAGTTGTCAAGGAAGGTTCCAGCCATTAATCTGGAGCATGTACTGAAGCAATTGGATGTGTTCCCTTAATATCAGAGGAAATCTGCACTGTGTTTGGAGCAGCAGTGTGACGGAGCGCCTGATTTAATGGGATTTAAGAAAAGATGGTGTTACAGCGATCATAAGGCTTAATGAGATATAGAACATAGAACGATACAGCGCAGTACAGGCCCTTCGGCCCACGATGTTGCACCGAAACAAAAGCCATCTAACCTACACTATGCCATTATCATCCATATGTTTATCCAATAAACTTTTAAATGCCCTCAATGTTGGCGAGTTCACTACTGTAGCAGGTAGGGCATTCCACGGCCTCACGACTCTTTGCGTAAAGAACCTACCTCTGACCTCTGTCCTATATCTATTACCCCTCAGTTTAAAGCTATTTCCCCTCGTGCTAGCCATTTCCATCCGCGGGAGAAGGCTCTCACTGTCCACCCTATCTAACCCCCTGATCATTTTGTATGCCTCTATTAAGTCTCCTCTTAACCTTCTTCTCTCAAACGAAAACGACCTCAAGTCCATCAGCCTTTCCTCATAAGATTTTCCCTCCATAACAGGCAACATCCTGGTAAATCTCCTCTGCACCCGCTCCAAAGCTTCCACGTCCTTCCTATAATGCGGTGGCCAGAACTGTACGCAATACTCCAAATGCGGCCGTACCAGAGTTCTGTACAGCTGCAACATGACCTCCCGACTCCGGAACTCAATCCCTCTACCAATAAAGGCCAACACTCCATAGGCCTTCTTCACAACCCTATCAACCTGGGTGGCAACTTTCAGGGATCTATGTACATGGACACCTAGATCCTTCTGGTCATCCACACTTCCAAGAACTTTACCGTTTGCCAAATATTCCGCATTCCTGTTATTCCTTCCAGAGTGAATCACCTCACACTTCTCTACATTAAACTCCATTTGCCACCTCTCAGCCCAGCTCTGCAGCTTATCTATGTCCCTCTGTAACCTGCTTCATCCTTCCGCACTGTCGACAACACCACTGACTTTAGTGTCGTCTGCAAATTTACTCACCCACCCTTCTGCGCCCTCCTCTAGGTCGTTGATAAAAATGACGAACAGCAGCGGCCCCAGAACAGATCCTTGTGGTACGACACTTATAACTGAACTCCATTCTGAACATTTCCCATCAACCACCACCCTCTGTCTTCTTTCAGCTAGCCAATTTCTGATCCACATCTCTAAATCACCCTCAATCCCCAGCCTCCGTATTTTCTGCAATAGCCTACCGTGGGGAACCTTATCAAACGCTTTACTGAAATCCATATACATCACATCAACTGCTCTACCCTCGTCTACCTGTTCAGTCACCTTCTCAAAGAACCCGAAAGGTTTGTGAGGCATGACCTACCCTTCACAAAGCCATGCTGGCTATCCCTGATCATATTATTCCTATCTAGATGATTATAAATCTTGTCTTTTATAATCCCCTCCAAGACTTTACCCACTACAGACGTGAGGCTCACCGGTCTATAGTTGCCGGGGTTGTCTCTGCTCCCATTTTTGAACAAAGGGACCACATTTGCTGTCCTCCAGTCCTCTGGCACTATTCCTGTAGCCAAGGATGACATAAAAATCAAAGCCAAAGGTCCAGCAATCTCTTCCCTGGCCTCCCAGAGAATCCTAGGATAAATCCCATCAGGTCCCGGGGACTTATCTATTTTCAGCCTGTCCAGAATTGCCAACACCTCTTCCCTACGTACCTCAATGCCATCTATTCTATTAGCCTGGGGCTCAGCATTCTCCTCCACAACATTATCTTTTTCCTGAGTGAATACTGACGAAAAATATTCATTTAGTATCTCGCCTATCTCTTCAGACTCCACACACAATTTCCCATCCCTGCCCTTGACTGGTCCTGCTCTTTCCCTAGTCATTCGCTTATTCCTGACATACCTATAGAAAGCTTTTGGGTTTTCCTTGATCCTTCCTGCCAAATACTTCTCATGTCCCCTCCTTGCTCGTCTTAGCTCTCTCTTTAGATCCTTCCTCGCTACCTTGTAACTATCCATCGCCCCAACCGAAACTTCACACTTCATCTTCACATAGGCCTCCTTCTTCCTCTTAACAAGAGATTCCACTTCCTTGGTAAACCACGGTTCCCTCGCTCGACGCCTTCCTCCCTGTCAGACCGGTACATACTTATCAAGAACACGCAGTAGCTGATCCTTGAACAAGCCCCACTTATCCAGTGTGCCCAACACTTGCAGCCTACTTCTCCACCTTATCCCCCCCCCAAGTCACGTCTAATGGCATCATAATTGCCCTTCCCCCAGCTATAACTCTTGCCCTGCGGTGTATACTTATCAGTACTGAGGGAGTGCGGCACTGTCAGAGGGTCAGTACTGAGGGTGTGCTGCCCTGTCAGAGGGTCAGTACTGAGGGAGTGCTGCACTGTCAGAGGGTCAGTACTGAGGGAGTGCTGCACTGTCAGAGGGTCAGTACTGAGGGTGTGCTGCCCTGTCAGAGGGTCAGTACTGAGGGACTGCTGCACTGTCAGAGGGTCAGTACTGAGGGAGTGCTGCATTGTCAGAGGGTCAGTACTGAGGAAATGCTGCACTGTCAGAGGGTCAGAACTGAGGGAGTGCTGCACTGTCAGAGGGTCAGTACTGAGTAAATGCTGCACTGTCAGAGGGTCAGTACTGAGGAAATGCTGCACTGTCAGAGGGTCAGTACTGAGGGAGTGCTGCACTGTCAGAGGGTCAGTACTGAGGGAGTGCTGCACTGTCAGAGGGTCAGTACTGAGGGAGTGCTGCAATGTCAGAGGGTCAGTACTGAGGGAGTGCCGCCTGTCAGAGAGTCAGTATTGAGGGAGTGCTGCACTGTCAGAGGGTGAGTACTGAGAGAGTGCTGCTCTGTCAGAGGGTCAGTACTGAGGGAGTGCTGCACTGTCAGAGGGTCAGTACTGAGGGAGTACTGCACTGTCAGAGGGTCAGTACTGAGGGAGTGCAGCGCTGTCAGAGGGTCAGTACTGAGGGAGTGCTGCACTGTCAGAGAGTCAGTACTGAGGGAGTGCTGCACTGTCAGAGGGTCAGTACTGAGAGAGCGCCGCACTGTCAGATGGTCAGTACTGAGGGAGTGCTGCACTGTCAGAGGGTCAGTACTGAGGGAGTGCTGCACTGTCAGAGGGTCAGTACTGAGAGAGTGCTGCACTGTCAGAGGGTCAGTACTGAGGGAGTGCTGCACTGTCAGAGGGTCAGTACTGAGGAAATGCCGCTCTGTCAGAGAGTCAGAACTGAGGGAGTGCTGCACTGTCAGAGGGTCAGTACTGAGGGAGTGCTGCACTGTCAGAGGATCAGTACTGAGGGAGTGCTGCACTGTCAGAGGGTCAGTACTGAGAGAGTGCTGCACTGTCAGAGGGTCAGTACTGAGGGAGTGCTGCGCTGTCAGAGGGTCAGTACTGAGAGAGTGCTGCACTGTCAGAGGGTCAGTACTGAGGGAGTGCAGCGCTGTCAGAGGGTCAGTACTGAGGGAGTGCTGCACTGTCAGAGAGTCAGTACTGAGGGAGTGCTGCACTGTCAGAGGGTCAGTACTGAGAGAGTGCCGCACTGTCAGAGGGTCAGTACTGAGGGAGTGCTGCACTGTCAGAGGGTCAGTACTGAGAGTGTGCCGCACTGTCAGAGGGTCAGTACTGAGGGAGTGCTGCACTGTCAGAGGGTCAGTACTGAGAGAGTGCTGCACTGTCAGAGGGTCAGTACTGAGGGAGTGCTGCACTGTCAGAGGGTCAGTGCTGAGGGAGTGCTGCACTGTCACAGGGTCAGTACTGAGGGAGTGCTGCACTGTCACAGGGTCAGTACTGAGGAAGTACCGCACTGTCAGAGAGTCAGAACTGAGGGAGTGCTGCACTGTCAGAGGTTCAGTACTGAGGGAGTGTTGCACTGTCAGAGGGTCAGTACTGAGGGAGTGCTGCACTGTCAGAGGGTCAGCGCTGAGGGAGTGCTGCACTGTCAGAGGGTCAGTGCTGAGGGAGTGCCGCACTGTCAGAGAGTCAGAACTGAGGGAGTGCTGCACTGTCCGTGGGTCAGTACTGAGGGAGTGCTGCATTGTCAGAGAGTGCTGCATTGTCAGAGGGTCATTACTGAGGAAGTGCCGCACTGTCAGAGGGTCAGAACTGAGGGAGTGCTGCACTGTCAGAGGGTCAGTACTGAGTAAATGCTGCACTGTCAGAGGGTCAGTACTGAGGAAATGCTGCACTGTCAGAGGGTCAGTACTGAGGGAGTGCTGCACTGTCAGAGGGTCAGTACTGAGGGAGTGCTGCACTGTCAGAGGGTCAGTACTGAGGGAGTGCTGCAATGTCAGAGGGTCAGTACTGAGGGAGTGCCGCCTGTCCGAGAGTCAGTATTGAGGGAGTGCTGCACTGTCAGACGGTGAGTACTGAGAGAGTGCTGCTCTGTCAGAGGGTCAGTACTGAGGGAGTGCTGCACTGTCAGAGGGTCAGTACTGAGGGAGTACTGCACTGTCAGAGGGTCAGTACTGAGGGAGTGCAGCGCTGTCAGAGGGTCAGTACTGAGGGAGTGCTGCACTGTCAGAGAGTCAGTACTGAGGGAGTGCTGCACTGTCAGAGGGTCAGTACTGAGAGAGCGCCGCACTGTCAGATGGTCAGTACTGAGGGAGTGCTGCACTGTCAGAGGGTCAGTACTGAGGGAGTGCTGCACTGTCAGAGGGTCAGTACTGAGAGAGTGCTGCACTGTCAGAGGGTCAGTACTGAGGGAGTGCTGCACTGTCAGAGGGTCAGTGCTGAGGGAGTGCTGCACTGTCACAGGGTCAGTACTGAGGGAGTGCTGCACTGTCACAGGGTCAGTACTGAGGAAGTGCCGCTCTGTCAGAGAGTCAGAACTGAGGGAGTGCTGCACTGTCAGAGGGTCAGTACTGAGGGAGTGCTGCACTGTCAGAGGATCAGTACTGAGGGAGTGCTGCACTGTCAGAGGGTCAGTACTGAGAGAGTGCTGCACTGTCAGAGGGTCAGTACTGAGGGAGTGCTGCGCTGTCAGAGGGTCAGTACTGAGAGAGTGCTGCACTGTCAGAGGGTCAGTACTGAGGGAGTGCAGCGCTGTCAGAGGGTCAGTACTGAGGGAGTGCTGCACTGTCAGAGAGTCAGTACTGAGGGAGTGCTGCACTGTCAGAGGGTCAGTACTGAGAGAGTGCCGCACTGTCAGAGGGTCAGTACTGAGGGAGTGCTGCACTGTCAGAGGGTCAGTACTGAGAGTGTGCTGCACTGTCAGAGGGTCAGTACTGAGGGAGTGCTGCACTGTCAGAGGGTCAGTACTGAGAGAGTGCTGCACTGTCAGAGGGTCAGTACTGAGGGAGTGCTGCACTGTCAGAGGGTCAGTGCTGAGGGAGTGCTGCACTGTCACAGGGTCAGTACTGAGGGAGTGCTGCACTGTCACAGGGTCAGTACTGAGGAAGTACCGCACTGTCAGAGAGTCAGAACTGAGGGAGTGCTGCACTGTCAGAGGTTCAGTACTGAGGGAGTGTTGCACTGTCAGAGGGTCAGTACTGAGGGAGTGCTGCACTGTCAGAGGGTCAGCGCTGAGGGAGTGCTGCACTGTCAGAGGGTCAGTGCTGAGGGAGTGCCGCACTGTCAGAGAGTCAGAACTGAGGGAGTGCTGCACTGTCCGTGGGTCAGTACTGAGGGAGTGCTGCATTGTCAGAGAGTGCTGCATTGTCAGAGGGTCATTACTGAGGAAGTGCCGCACTGTTAGAGGGTCAGTACTGAGGGAGTGCCGCACTGTCAGAGGGTTAGTATTGAGGGAGTGCTGCACTGTCAGAGGGTCAGTCCTGAGGGAGTGCCGCACTGTCAGAGGGTCAGTTCTGAGGGAGTGCCGCACTGTCAGAGGGTCATTACTGAAGGAGTGCTGTACTGTCAGAGGGTCATTACTGAGGGAGTGCTGCACTGTCAGAGGGTCAGTACTGAGGGAGTGCTGCACTGTCAAGGGTCAGTACTGAGGGAGTGCTGCACTGTCAGAGGATCAGTACTGAGGGAGTGCTGCACTGTCAGAGGGTCAGTACTGAGGGAGTGCAGCGCTGTCAGAGGGTCAGTACTGAGGGAGTGCTGCACTGTCAGAGAGTCAGTCCTGAGGGAGTGCTGCACTGTCAGAGGGTCAGTACTGAGGGAGTGCTGCACTGTCAGAGGGTCAGTACTGAGGGAGTGCTGCACTGTCAGAGGGTCAGTACTGAGAGAGTGCCGCACTGTCAGAGGGTCAGTACTGAGGGAGTGCTGCACTGTCAGAGGGTCAGTACTGAGAGAGTGCTGCACTGTCAGAGGGTCAGTTCTGAGGGAGTGCTGCACTGTCAGCGGGTCAGTTCTGGGGGAGTGCTGCACAGTCAGAGGGTCAGTACTGAGGGAGGGCTGCACTGTCAGAGGGTCAGTACTGAGGGAGTGCCGCACTGTCAGAGGGTCAGTACTGAGGGAGTGCTGCACTGTCAGAGGGTCAGTACTGAGGGAGTGCTGCACTGTCAGAGGGTCAGTACTGAGGGAGTGCTGCACTGTCAGAGGGTCAGTACTGAGGGAGTGCAGCGCTGTCAGAGGGTCAGTACTGAGGGAGTGCTGCACTGTCAGAGAGTCAGTCCTGAGGGAGTGCTGCACTGTCAGAGGGTCAGTACTGAGGGAGTGCTGCACTGTCAGAGGGTCAGTACTGAGGGAGTGCTGCACTGTCAGAGGGTCAGTACTGAGAGAGTGCCGCACTGTCAGAGGGTCAGTACTGAGGGAGTGCTGCACTGTCAGAGGGTCAGTACTGAGAGAGTGCTGCACTGTCAGAGGGTCAGTTCTGAGGGAGTGCTGCACTGTCAGAGGGTCAGTTCTGGGGGAGTGCTGCACAGTCAGAGGGTCAGTACTGAGGGAGGGCTGCACTGTCAGAGGGTCAGTACTGAGGGAGTGCCGCACTGTCAGAGGGTCAGTACTGAGGGAGTGCTGCACTGTCAGAGGGTCAGTACTGTGGGAGTGCTGCACTGTCAGAGGTTCAGTACTGAGAGAGTGCTGCACTGTCAGAGGGTCAGTGCTGAGGGAGTGCTGCACTGTCAGAGGGTCAGTGCTGAGGGAGTGCCGCACTGTCAGAGGGTCAGTACTGAGGGAGTGCTGCACTGTCAGAGGGTCAGTACTGAGGGAGTGCTGCACTGTCAGAGGGTCAGTACTGAGGGACTGCTGCACTGTCAGAGGGTCAGTACTGAGGGAGTGCCGCACTGTCAGTGGGTCAGTACTGAGATAGTGCCGGACTGTCAGAGGGTCAGTACTGAGGGAGTGCCGCACTGTCAGAGGGTCAGTGCTGAGGGAGAGCTGCACTGTCAGAGGGTCAGTACTGAGGGAGTGCTGCACTGTCAGAGGGTCAGTACTGAGGGAGTGCCGCACTGTCAGAGGGTCAGCACTGAGGGAGTGCCGCACTGTCAGAAGGTCAGTACTGAGGGAGTGCTGCACTGTCAGAGGGTCAGTACTGTGGGAGTGCTGCACTGTCAGAGGTTCAGTACTGAGAGAGTGCTGCACTGTCAGAGGGTCAGTGCTGAGGGAGTGCTGCACTGTCAGAGGGTCAGTGCTGAGGGAGTGCCGCACTGTCAGAGGGTCAGTACTGAGGGACTGCTGCACTGTCAGAGGGTCAGTACTGAGGGAGTGCCGCACTGTCAGAGGGTCAGTACTGAGGGAGTGCTGCACTGTCAGAGGGTCAGTACTGAGGGACTGCTGCACTGTCAGAGGGTCAGTACTGAGGGAGTGCCGCACTGTCAGTGGGTCAGTACTGAGATAGTGCCGGACTGTCAGAGGGTCAGTACTGAGGGAGTGCCGCACTGTCAGAGGGTCAGTGCTGAGGGAGAGCTGCACTGTCAGAGGGTCAGTACTGAGGGAGTGCTGCGTAGTCAGAGGGTCAGTACTGAGGGAGTGCTGCACTGTCAGAGGGTCAGTACTGAAGGATGGCAGCCGGTGACTAGTGGTGTGCCTCAGGGGTCTGTGTTGGGATTACAACTTTTCACAATATACATTAATGATCTGGAAGAAGGTACTGAAGGCACTGTTGCTAAGTTTGCAGATGATACAAAGATCTGGAGAGGGACAGGTAGTATTGAGGAAGCAAGGGGCTGCAGAAGGACCTGGACAGGCTAGGAGAGTGGGCAGTGGAGTGGCAGATGGAATACAAAATACAATGTGGAAAAGTGTGAGGTTAAGCACTTTAGAAGGAGAAATGGAGGCATAGACTATTTTCTAAATGGGGAAATTCTTATGAAATCAGAAACACAAAGGGACTTGGGAGTCCTTGCTCACGATTCTCTTAAGGTTAACGTTGAGGTTCAGTCGGCAGTTTAGAAGGCAAATGCAATGTTAGCATTCAGGTCTAGAGTCGAATACAAGAGCAGGGATGTACTTCTGAGGCTGTATAAGGCTCTGGTCAGACCCCATTTGGAGAATTGTGATCAGTTTTGGGCCCCGTATCTAAGGAAGGATGTGCTGGACTTGGAAAGGGTCCAGAGGAGGTTCACAAGAATGATCCCTGGAATGAAGAGTTTGTCATATGAAGAACGGTTGAGGACTCTGGGTCATAGAATCATAGAATCTACAGTACAGAAGGAGATAATTCGGCCTATCGAGTCTGCACCGGTCCTTGGAAAGAGCACCCCACCTAAGCACACACATCCACACCAACCCTGCAACCCAGTAACCCCACTTAACCTTTTTGGACACAAAGGGCAATTTATCATGGCCAATCCACCTAACCTGCACATCTTTGGACTGTGGAAGGAAACCGGAGCACCCGGAGGAAACCCACGCAGACACGAGGAGAACGTGCAGACTCCACACAGGCAGACCAAGCCGGGAATCGAACCTGGGACCCTGGAGATGTGAAGCAACTGTGCTAACCACTATGCTACCGTGCTGCCCAAGATGCAGCTGGAACATGCCCGACACAATGCTGCACAAATAGATAACTCGAACTGTTAATGGAAATCTCAAAACCACTGAGAACCATTTAATTGAAGAACTGCGAACATTGTGTTACAAATAATAAACTGTCTAATTGGAGGACGGAGACTACTATGTTGCAAAAGATTGTTATATACAGACAATTAGCTTTCATGTCTGAACATTCCAGTATATACCAGCTCCCCGTAACATGCTCTCAGACACTCACACTGCCGCTGAGGGGACTCTTCGCTCATTGATAATAAAACTCCATCCAGAAATTCAGTCTTTTCTACACAACCCTTCCTCCAGCCTCACTCTCGGAGATCTCTTTGTCTTTCCAATTCAGAACCTTGCCAGAATTGGTGGCCGTGTCTTCAGCTAATATCTGGAATTCCCTTCTTAACTTCTCCACTGCTAACACACTCTTCCCTCTCTCCTCCTTTCAACCTACCACTTCAACCAATCTTTCCAGCCACCCGTCCTTATCGGGCTTACTGTCAAATATTTGTTAACATTTGCTGTACGTAAAAACATGAGATCAGAGCAGGAGTTGACCACATCCCCGTCAAAGCTGCTCCGTCATTCCACTTTCCACCTCAACTCCTCTCTCCCGACCACTCCCCTATCCCAATTTCCTGAGACCAAAAATCTGTCCAATCCCAGACATAAATATATTGAACATTGGAGCATCACAGGCATCACAGCACTCCCTCAGTACTGACCCTCTGACAGTGCGGCACTCCCTCAGTACTGACCCTCTGACAGTGCAGCACTCCCTCAGGACTGACCCTCTGACAATGCGGCACTCCCTCAGTACTGACCCTCTGACAGTGCAGCATTCCCTCAGTACTGACCCTCTGACAGTGCGGCATTCCCTCAGTACTGATCCTCTGACAGTGCTGCACTCCCTCAGTACTGACTCTCTGACAGTGCAGCACTCCCTCAGTACTGATCGTCTGACAGTGCAGCACTCCCTCAGTACTGACCCTCTGACAGTGCAGCACTCCCTCAGTACTGACCCTCTGACAGTGCAGCACTCCCTCAGGACTGACCCTCTGACAGTGCAGCACTCCCTCAGTACTGACCCTCTGACAGTGCAGCATTCCCTCAGTACTGACCCTCTGACAGTGCAGCACTCCCTCAGTACTGACCCTCTGACAGTGCAGCACTCCCTCAGTACTGACCCTCTGACAGTGCAGCACTCCCTCAGGACTGACCCTCTGACAGTGCAGCACTCCCTCAGTACTGACCCTCTGACAGTGCAGCATTCCCTCAGTACTGACCCTCTGACAGTGCAGCACTCCCTCAGTACTGACCCTCTGACAGTGCAGCACTCCCTCAGTACTGACCCTCTGACAGTGCAGCACTCCCTCAGTACTGACCCTCTGACAGTGCGGCACTCCCTCAGTACTGACCCTCTGACAGTGCAGAACTCCCTCAGGACTGACCCTATGCCAGTGCAGCACATCCTCAGTACTGACCCACTGACAGTGCAGCACTCCCTCAGTACTGACCCTCTGACAGTGCAGCACTCCCTCAGGACTGACCCTCTGACAGTGCAGCACTCCCTCAGGACTGTCTGATTGGCACCGTTTTGGGCGCCAGTCGGCGGACATCTCGCCATTTCGGGAGAATTTCGCCCCCGGTTCCCATCCCCCTAGGTAGAATATGAATGTGAAACTCAATTGCTCAACTGCAAGATGGAATATCCTGGATGGCACTTCCTCCAGGCAACATGGTCTCCAGGCGTTTACCATTACTGCTGGGTTGGACAGAGGTGTACTGAATCGACTCCTGAAAGGAGCTCTCTCTCCAAACATCTCTACACAAGTAAGCAAGTAATCTGTTTGTTAAGTTTATTTTTAAGTGGCATTTGAACTGTGTTGGGTTGCAAATTGGAGTCAGCAGCAGATATAGATAGTAAGTTCACATTTTTCCTTTTATTTAAGAATTATTTAACTAATAACTGTAAAGCTATTTCTTTGATGTTAATGTGGTTAATTCTGCGTTTAAATGAAAGTTTGTTTAAACATAGAAGATACCTATTGGTCAAACCCATTCCCTCTGAAGGCAAGTATACTTTCCTCACAGATTTACAAATTAAAAAAATTGTTTGGATTTCTTTTCTGGTTTCCTATCAAACAGTACTTGCTTAGTAATTATCTCATCACTGACACAACGAGTGGTTAGGATCTGGAATGTACTGTCTGTGAGTGTGGTGGAGGCAGATTCACACAGCGAGTGGTTAGGATGTGGAATGTACTGTCTGTGAGTGTGGTGGAGACAGATTCACACAGCGAGTGGTTAGGATGTGGAATGTACTGTCTGTGTGTGTGGTGGAGACAGATTCACACAGCGAGTTGTTAGGGTCTGAAATGTACTGTCTGTGAGTGTGGTGGAGGCAGATTCACACAGCGAGTGGTTAGGATGTGGAATGTACTGTCTGTGAGTGTGGTGGAGACAGATTCACACAGCGAGTGGTTAGGATCTGGAATATACTGTCTGAGAGTGTGGTGGAGACAGATTCACACAGCGAGTGGTTAGGATCTGGAATGTACTGTCTGTGAGTGTGGTGGAGACAGATTCACACAGCGAGTGGTTAGGATCTGGAATGTACTGTCTGTGAGTGTGGTGGAGACAGATTCACACAGCGAGTGGTTAGGATCTGGAATGTACTGTCTGTGAGTGTGGTGGAGACAGATTCACACAGCGAGTGGTTAGGATCTGGAATGTACTGTCTGTGTGTGTGGTGGAGACAGACTCACACAGCGAGTGGTTAGGATCTGGAATATACTGTCTGTGAGTGTGGTGGAGACAGATTCACACAGCGAGTGGTTAGGATCTGGAATGTACTGTCTGTGAGTGTGGTGGAGACAGATTCACACACCGAGTGGTTAGGATCTGGAATATACTGTCTGTGAGTGTGGTGGAGACAGATTCACACAGCGAGTAGTTAGGATCTGGACTGTGCTGTCTGTGTGTGTGGTGGAGACAGATTCACACAGCGAGTGGTTAGGATCTGGAATGTACTGTCTGTGAGTGTGGTGGAGACAGATTCACACAGCGAGTTGTTAGGATCTGGAATGCACTGTCTGTGTGTGTGGTGGAGACAGACTCACACAGCGAGTGGTTAGGATCTGGAATATACTGTCTGTGAGTGTGGTGGAGACAGATTCACACAGCGAGTGGTTAGGATCTGGAATGTACTGTCTGTGAGTGTGGTGGAGACAGATTCACACAGCGAGTGTTATGATCTGGAATATACTGTCTGTGAGTGTGGTGGAGACAGATTCACACAGCGAGTAGTTAGGATCTGGAATGTACTGTCTGTGTGTGTGGTGGAGACAGATTCACACAGCGAGTGGTTAGGATCTGGAATGTACTGTCTGTGAGTGTGGTGGAGACAGATTCACACAGCGAGTGGTTAGGATCTGGAATATACTGTCTGTGAGTGTGGTGGAGACAGATTCACACAGCGAGTAGTTAGGATCTGGAATGTACTGTCTGTGTGTGTGGTGGAGACAGACTCACACAGCGAGTGGTTAGGATCTGGAATATACTGTCTGTGAGTGTGGTGGAGACAGATTCACACAGCCAGTGGTTAGGATCTGGAATGTACTGTCTGTGAGTGTGGTGGAGACAGATTCACATAGCGAGTGGTTAGGATGTGGAATGTTCTGTCTGAGAGTGTGGTGGAGACAGATTGACACAGTGAGTGATTAGGATCTGGAATGTTCTATCTGTGAGTGTGGTGGAGACAGATTCACTCAGCGAATGGTTAGGATCTGGATTGTACTGTCTGTGAGGGTGGTGGAGACAGATTCACACAGCGAGTGGTTAGGATCTGGAATGTCCTGTCTGTGAGTGTGGTGGAGACAGATTGACACAGTGAGTGATTAGGATCTGGAATGTTCTATCTGTGAGTGTGGTGGAGACAGATTCACTCAGCGAGTGGTTAGGATCTGGATTGTACTGTCTGTGAGTGTGGTGGAGACAGATTCACACAGCGAGTGGTTAGGATCTGGAATGTCCTGTCTGTGAGTGTGGTGGAGACAGATTGACACAGTGAGTGATTAGGATCTGGAATGTTTTATCTGTGGGTGTGGTGGAGACAGATTCACACAGCGAGTGGTTAGGATCTGGAATGTACTGTCTGTGAGTGTGGTGGAGACAGATTCACACAGCGAGTGGTTAGGATCTGGAATATACTGTCTGTGAGTGTGGTGGAGACAGATTCACACAGCGAGTAGTTAGGATCTGGAATGTACTGTCTGTGTGTGTGGTGGAGACAGATTCACACAGCGAGTGGTTAGGATCTGGAATGTACTGTCTGTGAGTGTAGTGGAGACAGATTCACACAGCGAGTGGTTAGGATCTGGATTGTACTGTCTGTGAGTGTGGTGGAGACAGATTCACACAGCGAGTGGTTAGGATCTGGAATGTCCTGTCTGTGAGTGTGGTGGAGGCAGATTCACGCAGTGAGTGGTTAGGATCTGGAATGTTCTATCTGTGAGTGTGGTGGAGACAGATTCACTCAGCGAGTGGTTAGGATCTGGATTGTACTGTCTGTGAGTGTGGTGGAGACAGATTCACACAGCGAGTGGTTAGGATCTGGAATGTCCTGTCTGTGAGTGTGGTGGAGGCAGATTCACACAGCGAGTGGTTAGGATCTGGAATGCAATGTCTGTGAGTGTGGTGGAGACAGATTCACACAGCGAGTGGTTAGGATCTGGAATGTTCTGTCTGTGAGTGTGGTAGAGACAGATTCACACAGCCAGTGGTTAGGATCTGGAATGTACTGTCTGTGAGTGTGGTGGAGACAGATTCACACAGCGAGTGGTTAGGATCTGGAATGTACTGTCTGTGTGTGTGGTGGAGACAGACTCACACAGCGAGTGGTTAGGATCTGGAATATACTGTCTGTGAGTGTGGTGGAGACAGATTCACACAGCGAGTGGTTAGGATCTGGAATGTACTGTCTGTGAGTGTGGTGGAGACAGATTCACACACCGAGTGGTTAGGATCTGGAATATACTGTCTGTGAGTGTGGTGGAGACAGATTCACACAGCGAGTAGTTAGGATCTGGACTGTGCTGTCTGTGTGTGTGGTGGAGACAGATTCACACAGCGAGTGGTTAGGATCTGGAATGTACTGTCTGTGAGTGTGGTGGAGACAGATTCACACAGCGAGTTGTTAGGATCTGGAATGCACTGTCTGTGTGTGTGGTGGAGACAGACTCACACAGCGAGTGGTTAGGATCTGGAATATACTGTCTGTGAGTGTGGTGGAGACAGATTCACACAGCGAGTGGTTAGGATCTGGAATGTACTGTCTGTGAGTGTGGTGGAGACAGATTCACACAGCGAGTGTTAGGATCTGGAATATACTGTCTGTGAGTGTGGTGGAGACAGATTCACACAGCGAGTAGTTAGGATCTGGAATGTACTGTCTGTGTGTGTGGTGGAGACAGATTCACACAGCGAGTGGTTAGGATCTGGAATGTACTGTCTGTGAGTGTGGTGGAGACAGATTCACACAGCGAGTGGTTAGGATCTGGAATATACTGTCTGTGAGTGTGGTGGAGACAGATTCACACAGCGAGTAGTTAGGATCTGGAATGTACTGTCTGTGTGTGTGGTGGAGACAGACTCACACAGCGAGTGGTTAGGATCTGGAATATACTGTCTGTGAGTGTGGTGGAGACAGATTCACACAGCCAGTGGTTAGGATCTGGAATGTACTGTCTGTGAGTGTGGTGGAGACAGATTCACATAGCGAGTGGTTAGGATGTGGAATGTTCTGTCTGAGAGTGTGGTGGAGACAGATTGACACAGTGAGTGATTAGGATCTGGAATGTTCTATCTGTGAGTGTGGTGGAGACAGATTCACTCAGCGAATGGTTAGGATCTGGATTGTACTGTCTGTGAGGGTGGTGGAGACAGATTCACACAGCGAGTGGTTAGGATCTGGAATGTCCTGTCTGTGAGTGTGGTGGAGACAGATTGACACAGTGAGTGATTAGGATCTGGAATGTTCTATCTGTGAGTGTGGTGGAGACAGATTCACTCAGCGAGTGGTTAGGATCTGGATTGTACTGTCTGTGAGTGTGGTGGAGACAGATTCACACAGCGAGTGGTTAGGATCTGGAATGTCCTGTCTGTGAGTGTGGTGGAGACAGATTGACACAGTGAGTGATTAGGATCTGGAATGTTTTATCTGTGGGTGTGGTGGAGACAGATTCACACAGCGAGTGGTTAGGATCTGGAATGTACTGTCTGTGAGTGTGGTGGAGACAGATTCACACAGCGAGTGGTTAGGATCTGGAATATACTGTCTGTGAGTGTGGTGGAGACAGATTCACACAGCGAGTAGTTAGGATCTGGAATGTACTGTCTGTGTGTGTGGTGGAGACAGATTCACACAGCGAGTGGTTAGGATCTGGAATGTACTGTCTGTGAGTGTAGTGGAGACAGATTCACACAGCGAGTGGTTAGGATCTGGATTGTACTGTCTGTGAGTGTGGTGGAGACAGATTCACACAGCGAGTGGTTAGGATCTGGAATGTCCTGTCTGTGAGTGTGGTGGAGGCAGATTCACGCAGTGAGTGGTTAGGATCTGGAATGTTCTATCTGTGAGTGTGGTGGAGACAGATTCACTCAGCGAGTGGTTAGGATCTGGATTGTACTGTCTGTGAGTGTGGTGGAGACAGATTCACACAGCGAGTGGTTAGGATCTGGAATGTCCTGTCTGTGAGTGTGGTGGAGGCAGATTCACACAGCGAGTGGTTAGGATCTGGAATGCAATGTCTGTGAGTGTGGTGGAGACAGATTCACACAGCGAGTGGTTAGGATCTGGAATGTTCTGTCTGTGAGTGTGGTAGAGACAGATTCACACAGCCAGTGGTTAGGATCTGGAATGTACTGTCTGTGAGTGTGGTGGAGGCAGATTCACACAGCGAGTGGTTAGGATTTGGAATGTACTGTCTGTGAGTGTGGTGGAGACAGATTCACACAGCGAGTGGTTAGGATCTGGATTGTACTGTCTGTGAGTGTGGTGGAGACAGATTCACACAGCGAGTGGTTAGGATCTGGAATGTCCTGTCTGTGAGTGTGGTGGAGGCAGATTGACACAGTGAGTGATTAGGATGTGGAATGTTCTATCTGTGAGTGTGGTGGAGACAGATTCACACAGCGAGTGGTTAGGATCTGGAATGTTCTATCTGTGGGTGTGGTGGAGACAGATTCACACAGCGAGTGGTTAGGATCTGGAATATACTGTCTGTGAGTGTGGTGGAGACAGATTCACACAGTGAGTGGTTAGGATCTGGAATGTACTGTCTGTGAGTGTGGTGGAGGCAGATTCACACAGCGAGTGGTTAGGATCTGGAATGTACTGTCTGTGAGTGTGGTGGAGACAGATTCACACAGTGAGTGGTTAGGATCTGGAATGTACTGTCTGTGAGTGTGGTGGAGGCAGATTCACACAG
Source organism: Scyliorhinus torazame (assembly GCF_047496885.1). Classification (NCBI taxonomy): domain Eukaryota; kingdom Metazoa; phylum Chordata; class Chondrichthyes; order Carcharhiniformes; family Scyliorhinidae; genus Scyliorhinus; species Scyliorhinus torazame. The sequence goes on from NC_092714.1 coordinate 4,717,948, forward strand.
TGAGTGGTTAGGATCTGGAAAGCACTGTCTGTGAGTGTGGTGGAGGCAGATTCACACAGTGAGTGGTTAGGATCTGGAATGTACTGTCTGTGAGTGTGGTGGAGACAGATTCACACAGCGAGTGGTTAGGATCTGGAATGTGCTGTCTGTGAGTGTGGTGGTTTTAATTAAGGTTTTCGAGAAGGAATTGGATAATTAGAATAAGAGAAAGGTTTTTCAGGGCCATGGGAAAATGGCAGGCAAATGGTACTTGCTGGTTGCTCTCACAGAGAGCTGTCAGGAACCTCTCAGGCCAAATGGCCTCCTACAATGTAACTATTCTTTGACTCCATGATTTTGAGGATGAGGAACATAGCAATTGCAAAATAAAACAAAGAACAAAGAAAAGTACAGCACAGGAACAGGCCCTTCAGCCCTCCAAGTCTGTATTGATCACGATGCCCTAACTGAAAAAAAACCTTCTGCCCTTACTCAGTCCGTATCCCTCTATTTCCCCCTATTCATGTACACATCCAGACGCCTCTTAAATGTTGCTAATGTGCCCGTTTCCACCACATCCTATGGCAGCGCGTTCCAGGCACCCACCACTCTCTGCGTGAAATACTTACCGCGCACATCTCCCTTAAACCTTCCCCCTCTCACCTTGAACCTGTGCCCCCTTGTAATTGACACTTCCACCCTTGGAAAAAGCCTCTGACTATTCACCATGTCTATGCCTCTCATAATTTTGTAGGCCTCTATCAGGTCTCCCCTCAGCCTCCGTCTTTCCAGTGAAAACAATCCTAGTTTATTCAACCTCTCCTCATAGCCGACACCCTCGAGACCAGGCAACACCCTGGTGAACCAATGGTGAAAGAGTAAAAGGGCTTCAAGTCTCACTTTCCCTGAAGCCACTTTCACCTCAACATTCACCTCTTTAAAATGTATCAGCTTCGGGAGAAGAAACCATCGAAAGCTCCGCAGGATTTAGTTCCTTTGAAGTTCTTGCTGTTCACGTTCAAATTCCCTGTGAGGCACTCAGTCGATGGACAAGGCCTGACTGACTAATGTCATACATTGCTTCAAGATTGCGAATTCTATACCTTTTAACTGTGGCCAGTCACTGGAGGCTATCTGTCGGGCCAGGATTTAATGCCAAATCAATAAGATGTCACAGTGTTGACCTTGAAATAAAAACTCTCTTCTTACTAACTTTTAGAATGCGAATTATTAATTTATAACAAGGTTACCTTCCAGAAACCATGACAACTAGTACTCCACAATTCAGAGATTTAAAAGACGATGAGACATTTCTATATAATTATATTTTATTTCAAGGCCAGCTGGAGGGTTTGACAAACCCCAGATCAACTGATGAATTTAAGTGAGTTTCCTTCCAGTTTTAAACTCCTCATTAAGTCCCTGTCCCTGGCTTGGTCATGGCGTTCATTAGAATGGCCGATTCAGTTTGTACTGAGTTAACTTATCAAAATGTTGGAGTGGGTCTCTCCATCAACCTGCTCCTCTCTGATCACTGTGCAGCATCTCCTCATGGACAGGACATGCGTGTGGACGAGAGAGAAACCGTTCCCTTCCCCACCACCTCCATGTCTGAATGGAACTGGTCAGTCAACGCTCACAGGCTGAACTCCAGCAGAAACAAGCCAATTAGCGCAAGCGGTCAGCTCATTATTTCCTTCAATTGCTTTTCCTTTCATGTGGTGTCCAACTTCTTCTTTAGTGCATCAAGTATTCGCCTCAACCAATCCCTGTGGAAGGAATTCCGTATTTAATAATAATAATAATCTTTATTCGTGTCACCAGTCGGCTCACATTAATACTGCAATGAAGTTACTGTGAAAATCCCCTAGTCGCTACACTATTTAATCAGCTGGAAGCAGGATTCTGCGAATGGGTGTAGTGAAAGGTGGGATGCATCAGATTCCGAAGTGCAGAGAGTTCTGGGAGGCAGGATTGGGGTTGCTGCAGGGTGGGGCTTAGTGTTGTCGGCCTGGAGGAGGTTGTGAACGTAAGACTGACCCTTCTAAATTGGAGTCGTTGCACATCAGGGGCGAGATTCTCCGACCCGGCGCCGGGGGCTGGCGTGAATCCCGCCCTGCCGGTTGCCGAATTCTCCGGCACCGGAGATTCGGCGGGGGCGGGAATCGCACCACGCCGGTTGGCGGCCCCCCCCAGTCGATTCTCTGGCCCAAATGGGCCGAAGTCCGGCTGCTAGAATGCCTGTCCCGCCGGCGTGGATTAAACCACCTCTCTTACCGGCGGGACAAGGCAGCGCGGGCGGGTTCCGGGGTCCTGGGGGGGTGAGGGGCAATCTGGCCCTGGGGGTGCCCCCACGGTGGCCTGGCCCGCGATCGGGGCCCACCGATCCGCGGGCGGGCCTGTGCCGTGGGGGCACTCTTTCCCTTCCGCCTTCGCCACGGTCTCCACCATGGCGGAGGCGGAAGAGACTCCCTCCACTGCGCATGCGCGGGGATGCCGTGAGCGTCTGCTAATGCTCCCGCGCATGCGCTGCCCGGCAATGTCATTTCTGCGCCAGCTGGCAGGGCGGAAATCCGTCCGGCGCAGGCCTAGCCCCTCAAGGTTAGGGCTCGGCCCCCCAAGATGCGGAGGATTCCGCACCCTTGGGGCGGCGCGATGCCGGACAGATTTGCGCCGTTTTTGGCGCCGGTCGGCGGACATCGTGCCGATACCGGAGAATCCCGCCCCAGGTGTCAATGAGGACAGGACTTGGGAGCAGTTCACCCTCATTTTGCCCTTTTTAGATGAAGGATTTTCTAATTATGAAATATATTGGCCCGGATTCTCAGAAATCCCGGCCAAGTGTTGACGCAGGCATTAAAACCGGCGCGAGCAACGCTGGCGTCAACGGGCCTCCAGGCCCAGTCATTCTCCCCTTCCTCGGGGGCTGGAACAGCGGCGGAGCGCTGTGCGCTGCTCCGGCACCGAAAGCCGGCCCTACACGGCTGTCTTCGCACCGGCCCCCGGGCAACATGGCGGAGCCCTACAGGGGCCGGGTGGCGGAGGAACATAGACCCCCACCGAGCGTGCCCGCCGATCGGTAGCCTCCGATCGCGGGCCTGGCCACCATGGAGGCCGCCCGGGAGTCGGATCCCCCCGCCACCCCACACCCCCCCCTCAACCTGGCCAGCCCCCGCAGCCAGAACGGCAAGTCCTGCCATGTGGGACCGTATGTAAACCACGCCGGCAGGCCTCGGCGGGACTCAGCGGGCACGGAGTATCACCGCGGGGGCCACTTTCAACAGCCCCCGACCGGCACCGCGGCGGCGGTCGCCACAGAGTCGGCGGCTTGGCGTCGGAGCAGTGTGGCAGGATTCATGCGTCCCCCAGTCCCCGCCGTGGGCTGGGAGAATCCCGGACATTGGATCCCGAACACTCCATTTTTAACATCCACAATCAGAATTTCTTCAAGGGAACTGTGGTAGCGTGACCACTTTAAGGGGGCATGCCTGGTGGCCCATGTGATCAGCTCAAATCCAATCGCGCAGGAGCATGCGAATCCCTGCCAATAGTGAGTAAGCGCGGGGCCCTGGGAGCAGGGGCCCGGGTATTGTTGACCCCAGAGCTGGAGAGCTGGGACCCACCCCATCGTGTTCTGTGTCTGTATAATTATCAGCCTTTCGTTAGTAAACCCCTTTGTTACGACTGGCAGCCTCCAGAGTGTTGCCTTGTGTCACCACATTGGCGATGTGGTGAAAGGTTTATTTGGAGCCTGCAGTGATTCAAGGGGGAAGGAAGGCATTTTCCAAAAAAAAAGAAAGACCAACGAGAGTCAGGATACTCAAATTGTGAGTGAAAATGCCGATTATCGGTGAACTAGACCCATTTGACCAAGGGTCTGAAGAATGGAGCTAGTACATCGAACTGGAAATCTCCCTGAAGGAACCCCAAAAGTGATGGTTTACCTCAAAGATATTTTGGTCACTGGGACATGTCTAGCCTGGTTAAGATGCTAAAATGGTTCCAGGTCACGGATGTCCATGTCAGACGCATAAAATGCACATTCCAGGCTTCAAAAGTGATGTATGGAAGATTCCGTGTGGATGCAACTGGTCTCATCCCTCAAGGGGAAAGTGAAGACTATCCAAGAGGTCCCAGCACCGAGGGATGTAACTGAACTGATAAATTATTACGGCAGGTTCATTCCGAATTTAGCTACAACTCTGGCACCATTACACCAGCTACTAAAGAAACATCAATGATGGCAACAGAGGAACTTCCGGTGACGGCGGGCGGGAGGCAGCCGCACAATGGAGGGCTCCCATTCAGGACGGCATTTTCGGGGCTTTAAGCCCGGTCCCAGGGTCCACGGAGGCGGCAAAAGCAGGGAGAAGGCACAGAGGAGGCACAGTGAAGGCACGGTAAAGAAAAATGTCGAGGGTGAGCAAAAAAACGGCCGTAAAAAAAACAGCTGAAGGTCCGTCAGGGAAGGCTGCATTGCTTACGGCTGAAGAAATAACTAAGGTGATGGCTGCGGAATTCGAAAAGCAGTTGGCGCAGATTGCGAAATGCATGGAGACGGTGAGGAAGGAGATGAGGGAGGTTTTGAGTGCGCTGGTGGAGGAGGCGGTTTCCCCGGTGATGACGGAGGTGGCGAGCGCAGTGGCGGAGGTGCGAGAGCAAGGGGAGGCGCTGAAGGAAGTGGAGGAGACATTATTGCAGCACGGTGATCAACTTACCTCGATGGGGAAGGAGATGCGGAAGGTGATGCGGAAGGTGATGGAGATTAACAAGGATCTGCAAGGAAAAATGGAAGACCTGGAAAACAGATCCAGGCGACAGAATTTGAGGATTGTGGGGCTGCCTGAAGGAGTTGAAGGATCGAGGCCGATTGAGTATTTTGCCGCGATGCTGGCGAAACTATTGGGGGAGGGGGAGGATCCCTCCCGATATGAACTGGATCGGGCTCACCGGTCGTGGAGGCCTCTACCAAAGGCGAGTGAGCCGCCAAGGGTAGTGTCTCTGTGCTTCCGTAGGTACAGTGCGAAGGAGAAGGTCCTGAGCTGGGCCAAGCAGAAGCGGGTGGTGCAGTGGGCTGGAGCTGGTATACGTGTATACCAGGACTTTACGGTGGAGCTGGCGAGGAGGCGGGCTGCCTTCAACCGGGTGAAGAGGGCACTGTACATTAGCAAGGTGCGGTGCGGCATTGTACATCCAGCGAAGCTGAGGGTGACTTACAAGCTCAGGGACTTTTATTTTGGAACGGCGGAAGCAGCGGAGGAGTTTGTGAAAGCAGAAGGACTGTGGCAGAACTGACAAATTGAAGAATGGCCATGTGCCGATGTAACCTCATGACTGTATTTTCTCCTTTTTTGTATCACTGCGCGCGGGTGTAGAGGCTAAAGGAGCCAATGTGGTATATATTTGGACAAGGGAAGTGATGGGACTTTCACTCGAAATGAGGGCTCTTTGGGGTGTAGGTGGATATGCGGGGTTTGTGTGCTAAAAGGGGATCTTTGGGCTTTCCTAGGGCCGGGCAAGTGGGAAAGGGACCCGGGCGGGGGCCTCCACGCTGGCCGGTTTAAGCCGGCCAGTGAACGGGAGTGAGGTGGGGGGAGGGGCTGCAGCCATCGGAGCCTGGCAGAACAGGGTCCGAGTGGTCTAGCCGGGGTAGAAAGTTGGGGGCAAGGAACTGAGGTTGGGAGGAGGAGTTTTACAAGAGGCAGTGGACGGGAGGAGCTGGAGACTGGTGGGGGGGAGGGGGGGGGGGTGGGGAGGGGGTGTACAACTCTGGGGTATCATGTACGGTACTCTTTCAGAGGCTGGATGGTGTTGGTTGGGGAGGTGGGTGAGGGGGTGGGGGGGTGGAGAGCCGTGTAGATTAAGGGTGACTACGGGTAATCCCTGATTCCTTTTTGTCATTTGTTTATGTAAACATGCGGGTTGAGGTTTGGGGGTTGGTGGGCGGATGGGATCGTTGTTGTTATGGGGATTGACATAGCTTGCTGATTATTGTTTATTGTTGATGGGTGTAAATGTGGGAGAAAATATGAAAAAGGAGAATAAAAAAGCCTTCAACAAAGAGTCACCCAGACTCGAAACGCTAATTCCCTTTTCTCTGTCAGACCTACTGTGATTGTCCAGTATTCTTTGTTTTTGTTTCTGGGGCGAAATTCTCCCGAAACGGCGCGATGTCCGCCGACTGGCGCCCAAAACTAAAAAGTAGGACCTCAAAGGTAGTAATCTCAGGATTGCTACCAGTGCCACGTGATAGACAGAGTAGGAATGACAGGATAGCTAGGATGAATACGTGGCTTGAGAGATGGTGCAAGAGGGAGGGTTTCAAATTCCTGGGACATTGGGACCGGTTCTGGGGGAGGTGGGACCTGTACAAATCGGACGGTCTGCATCTGGGTGGGACCGGAACCAATGTTCTCGGGGGTGTGTTTGCTAGTGCAGTTGGGGAGGGTTTAAACTAATGTGCCAGGGGGATGGGAACCGATGTAGGAAGTCAGTGGGGACAGAAACAAAAGGCAGGAAGGGAGAGTGTGTAAAGCATGACCTGAGAAAGCAGGGCAGAGAGCAAGGAAGGTCTACATTAAACTGCATTTATTTCAATGCAAGGGGCCTGACGGGCAAAGCGGATGAACTCAGGGCATGGACGGGCACATGGGACTGGGATATTATAGCTATGACTGAAACATGGCTAAGGGAGGGGCAGGACTGGCAGCTCAATGTTCCGGGGGACAGATGCTATAGAAAGGATAGAACAGGAGGTAAGAGAGGAGGGGGAGTGGCGTTTTTGATTCGGGAGAACATCACAGCAGTACTTAGAGGGGATATATCCGAGGGTTCGCCCACTGAGTCTATATGGGTGGAACTGAAAAATAAGAAGGGAGAGATCACCTTGGTAGGACTGTACTACAGGCCCCCAAATAGTCAGCGGGAAATGGAGGAGCAAATATGTAAGGAGATTACAGATAGCTGCAAGAATAATAGGGTGGTAGTAGTCGGGGACTTTAACTTTCCCAACATTGACTGGGACAGCCATAGCATTAGGGGCTTGGATGGAGGGAAATTTGTTGAGTGTATTCAGGAGGAATTTCTCATTCAGTATGTGGATGGACCGACTAGAGAGGGGGCAAAACTTGACCTCGTCTTGGGAAATAAGGAAGGGCAAGTGACAGAAGTGCTAGTGAGAGATCACTTTGGGACAAGTGACCATAACTCCATTAGTTTTAAGATAGCTATGGAGAATGATAGGTCTGGCCCAAGAGTTAAAATTCTTAATTGGGGCAAGGCCAATTTTGATGGTATCAGACAGGAACTTGTAGAGGTAGATTGGGGGAGACTGTTGGCAGGCAAAGGGACGGCTGGTAAATGGGAGGCTTTTAAAAATGTGTTAACCAGGGTGCAGGGTAAGCACATTCCCTTTAGAGTGAAGGGTAAGGCTGGTAGAAGTAGGGAACCCTGGATGACTCGAGATATTGAGACTCTGGTCAAAAAGAAGAAGGAGGCATATGACGTACATAAGCAACTGGGATCAAGTGGATCCCTTGAAGAGTATAGAGATTGTCAAAATAGAGTTAAGAGGGAAATCAGGAGGGCAAAAAGGGGACATGAAATTGCTTTGGCAAATAATGCAAGGGAGAATCCAAAGAGATTCTACAAATACATAAAGGGGAAAAGAGTAACTAGGGACAGAGTAGGGCCTCTTAAGGATCAACAAGGGCATCTATGTGCAGAGCCACAAGAGTTGGGTGAGATCCTGAATGAATATTTCTCATCGGTATTCACGGTGGAGAAAGGCATGGATGTTAGGAAACTAAGGGAAATAAATAGTGATGTCTTGAGAAGTGTGCATATTACAGAGGAGGAGGTGCTGGAAGTCTTAAAGCGCAGCAAGGTAGATAAATCCCCGGGACCTGATGAAATGTATCCCAGGGTGTTGTGGGAGGCTAGGGAGGAAATTGCGGGTCACCTAACAGAGATATTTGAATCATCGGCAGCCACAGGTGAGGTGCCTGAAGATTGGAGAGTGGCGAATGTTGTGCCCTTGTTTAAGAAGGGCAGCAGGGAAAAGCCTGGGAACTACAGACCGGTGAGCCTAACGTCTGTAGTAGGTAAGTTGCTAGAAGGTATTCTGAGAGACAGGATCTACAAGCATTTAGAGAGGCAAGGACTGATTCGGGGCAGTCAGCATGGCTTTGTGCGTGGAAAATCATGTCTCACAAATTTGATTGAGTTTTTTGAGGGGGTGACCAAGAAGGTAGATGAGGGCAGTGCAGTAGATGTTGTCTACGTGGACTTTAGCAAAGCCTTTGACAAGGTACCGCATGGTAGGTTGTTGCAGAAGGTTAAAGCTCACGGGATCCAGGGTGAGGTTGCCAATTGGATTCAAAATTGGCTGGACGACAGAAGGCAGAGGGTGGTTGTAGAGGGTTGTTTTTCAAACTGGAGGCCTGTGACCAGTGGTGTGCCTCAGGGATCGGTGCTGGGTCCACTGTTATTTGTGATTTATATTAATGATTTGGATGAGAATTTAGGAGGCATGGTTAGTAAGTTTGCAGATGACACCAAGATTGGTGGCACAGTGGATAGTGAAGAAGGTTATCTAGGATTGCAACGGGATCTTGATCAATTAGGCCAGTGGGCCGACGAATGGCAGATGGAGTTTAATTTAGATAAATGTGAGGTGATGCATTTTGGCAGATCGAATCAGGCCAGGACCTACTCAGTTAATGGTATGGCGTTGGGGAGAGTTATAGAACAAAGAGATCTAGGAGTACAGGTTCATAGCTCCTTGAAGGTGTAGTCGCAGGTGGACAGGGTGGTGAAGAAGGCATTCGGCATGCTTGGTTTCATTAGTCAGAACATTGAATACAGGAGTTGGGACATCTTGTTGAAGTTGTACAAGACATTGGTACGGCCACACTTGGAATACTGTGTGCAGTTCTGGTCACCCTATTATAGGAAGGATATTATTAAACTGGAAAGAGTGCAGAAAAGATTTACTAGGATGTTGCCGGGACTTGATGGTTTGAGTTATAAGGAGAGGCTGGATAGACTGGGACTTTTTTCCTTGGAGCGTAGGAGGCTTAGGGGTGATCTTATAGAGGTCTATAAAATAATGAGGGGCATAGATAAGGTAGATAGTCAACATCTTTTCCCAAAGGTAGGGGAGTCTAAAACTAGAGGGCATAGGTTTAAGGTGAGAGGGGAGAGATTCAGAAGGGCCCAGAGGGGCAATTTCTTCACTCAGAGGGTAGTGAGTGTCTGGAATGGGCTGCCAGAGGTAGTAGTAGAGGCGGGTACAATTGTGTCTTTAAAAAAGCATTTAGATAGTTACATGGGTAAGATGGGTATAGAGGGTTATGGGCCAAGTGCGGGCAACTGGGACGAGCTTAATGGTAAAAACTGGGCGGCATGGACTGGTTGGGCCGAAGGGCCTGTTTCCATGCTGTAAACTTCTATGATTCTATGATTCTAATCAGACGGGCATCGCGCCGCCCCAAAGGTGCGGAATGCTCCGCATCTTTGGGGGCCGAGCCCCAACATTGAGGGGCTAGGCCGGCGCCGGAGGAATTTCTGCCTCGCCAGCTGGCGGAAACGGCCTTTGTTGCCCCGACAGCTGGCGCGGAAATGACATCTCCGGGCGGCGCATGCGCGGGAGCGTCAGTGGCCGCTGACAGTTTCCCGCGCATGCGCAGTGGGGAGAGTCTCTTCCGCCTCCGCCATGGTGGAGACCGTGGCGGAGGCGTAAGGGAAAGAGTGCCCCCACGGCACAGGCCCGCCCGCGGATCGGTGGGCCCCGATCGCGGGCCAGGCCACTGTGGGGGCACCCCCCGGGGCCAGATCGCCCCGCGCCCCCCCCAGGACACCTGAGCCCGCCCGCGCCGCCTTGTCCCGCCGGTAAATAGGTGGTTTAATCTACGCCGGCGGGACAGGCAATTTATCGGCGGGACATCGGCCCATCCGGGCCGGAGAATCGAGCGGGGGGGCCCGCCAAGCGGCGCGGCCCGATTCCCGCCCCCGCCGAATCTCCGGTGCCGGAGACTTCGGCAACCAGCGGGGGCGGGATTCACAGCAGCCCCCGGCGATTCTCCGACCCGGCGGGGCGTCGGAGAATGACGCCCCAGATTCCAGAATCTGCAGTAATTTGCTTTTATTATAGAAAAAGCCTTTCACTTGGTAAAGCAAGTTTTGCAATCCTCAAACCTTTCAGTTCATTGAGACCCTGGGATACTGGTTGCCCTTACGTGCAATGCATCTTCTTACAGGATAGAGGAAGTACTGTCCCATGTCAGTGAGGGGGTCGCCCTTTCAGACAGAGATGAGAAGGAATTTCTTCTCCCAGAGGGGAGTGAATCTGTGGAATTCTTTACCGCAGAGAGCTGTAGAGGCTGGGCCGTTAAGTATGTTTAAGGCTGAGAGAGACAGATTTTTAAACCGGAAAGGAATCAAGGGTTATGGGGATAAGGCAGGAAAGTGGAGTTGAGGATTATATCAAATCAGCCATGATTTCATTGAATGCGGAGCAGACTCGATGGGCCGAGTGGCCGACTTCTGCTCCTACCTCTTATGGTCGTATGGTCTAAGACGCTGGCACACAGCTATATATAATGGACAGAAATTGATAAAACCATGGAAGAGATGGCACAGCAATATACTCCTTGTCAGGTTGAAGGATCACTGTGTCTTGAAGGAATCCTGGATATCCATTATCCCGTCTCAGTTCCCAAATAACAGAGGTCAAGTCTGTGCTTTTTGGCAAAGTCCACTTGTACTTTGTCAGCGCTGTGCCCACTGGTAAACTTATTTTCAAGACAACATTTAGAGAGTTCCGACGAGCCCTGCAGCAAGCTGGTCAGATTGACTGTCTTTAGCGAATACAGTGGTTGAGTTTTAAAATACAGATTGTGATAATTCTTCAAATCATAATACATAGTATAACATAATTAAGTGATTTGAACAAAAGAAAGATGGCGATTAGCAAAAGCAAGCAGCAAAGGAAATAGGTTTCAGAAAAATAGAGTGATTCTGGAATGAATTTTTCCATCCCGGTAAGCGATTCTTAAGGAGGTTATTATCTTAAGGTCTGGCCTTCTTTTTACTTCTGATTGGCTTTAACTAATTTATACTTCACTCAATTCGGCCAAACTGCCTATCTATCAATTTTAAGAGATATATGTATTTAAATACCTTGGTGCGACTTTCCCTACACCTGCATCTATCATTAATCAGAAAAACACAGGCCGAGATTCTCCTACCTGTCGCCGGGTCAGAGAATCCACAGGGGGAGGCGTGAATCCCGCCCCACCGCCAGCTTATTGTCCGGCGCCGTTTTTTGGGCGCCCGCGGGATTCACGCCACGCCGGTCGGGGGCCGTTGACAACGCCCCCCCCCCGGCGATTCTCCGGGTCCCGATGGGCCGAGTGGCCGACGGGTTTGGCCAAGTCTCGCCGCTGAGCATTACTCACCTCCCACACGACGGGACCTGGAAGGTAAGTAGGCAGGAGCCGTCCTGGCAGGGGGATCCGACTCTCCGACTCCGGGGGGGGGGCGGGGTTCGGATCGTCGAAGAACATCCTAACCGTTTCAGTGCTGATGAGCATGACCCCCACTTCAGAACAGGTGGGTCCCACTGGTGTTGTCAACGCTCCTGTTAATGTCCCTGAGCAGAGGGAGCCGAGATGTCCCGTGTCAACCCAGCCACGTGTGGCAACGGGAGCCGGTGAGACCAGTACTCTATCGAAAACACAATGCCTTCAAACTGTCAACGTGAATACCTCTGGGGCTGCAGAGCCAGTGGGAGGACTAACGACGTTCAGGAGGACTTGCAGGTCACTGGACTGACTAACTCTTTGATTAACTCTTCCTCTCCCCACATATCTTTGCATATAGAACCTGTACATAGGACCTGTACATAATTATTGTGTAAAATGTAATAAGGGACTTGGGGGGGAGACTGGAGGGGCGGGCCTGGTGGCCTCGGTGACCGACTTGGGCCAATCACACAGAAGAGCGCAAACATAGAACATAGAATAATACAGCACAAAACAGGCCCTTCGGCCCACAATGTTGTGCCGAACCTTTGTCCTAGATTAATCATAGATTATCATAGAATTTACAGTGCTGAAGGAGGCCATTCGGCCCATCGAGTCTGCACCGGCTCTTGGAAAGAGCACCCTACCCAAGGTCAACACCTCCACCCTATCCCCATAACCCAGTAACCCCACCCAACACTAAGGGCAATTTTGGACACTAAGGGCAATTTATCATGGCCAATCCACCTAACCTGCACATCTTTGGACTGTGGGAGGAAACCGGAGCACCCGGAGGAAACCCACGCACACACGGGGAGGATGTGCAGACTCCGCACAGTGACCCAAGCCGGAATCGAACCTGGGACCCTGGAGCTGTGAAGCAATTGTGCTATCCACAATGCCACCGTGCTGCCCTTTAAAACATGAAAAGAATAAATGTTATCATACAGTGATGGTTATTTCTCAGCTATGTTATTATAGATCCATGTCGTCATCTCCATGTTATCACATAACTGTTATTATACAGCCATGCTGGGCAGAATTGAAATTACAATTGTTCTCATACTCCTGTGCTGGGGGGGGGGGGGGGGGGGGGGGGAATAAACTAGATAATGTTCCCAAACTTGATCATTATGCAATGATTCCTGATGAAGGTTATCCACTCAGCATCTCTCTGTGATTGGATAATATTATATAATGATATAAAACAGGTGATATTGATGCATTAATCTATCCCCATTGTTATTCAAGTTACTGGGCTGAGATGTACAAACAGCAGCTAAATCGATCATACCCACTTTCCACCTTCACCCCAACATTAATATTGCCCCAGTCCTAGAAGCTGAACTCAAACAGCATGCATGGCCTATCCCGTTTTGGCCTCAACTCAAATCCACAGCCGAACGTCTTCCAGCAGTTTCTGAATGGAATTCAGCGATGAACCTCGCTGCTGTATTCACTCTTTCATTCACTTCACACAGCCTCTTAAACCAACTGCTGTTCCCACAACTTCTGATTGACTAACACGGCATACACACTGGGAATAAACACTAGTCTTCAACTCATCTCCAGACTGCACAGAGCCTTTCTGCACTGAACCATCTAAGATGCAGGATTGTTTTATCTACAGAAATACTAAAAATATAGCTTGTGTTACAAATTCAAAATCAATATTAAGGGCGAAAGCTCCTTTTGTGTGTCTCTTGTAGTCTGTGTTGGTGTTTTTTCAGTAATTAGGATTCTAATTGGATTTACACTGTGATCAAGATGAAGCTGATTAACGGTCATTAGGCCCAGGCGAAGGCTGAAGTCTAGAAGGATATTGATGTCATAATGCCAAGATAGCAGTTAAGATTGTCTAGATTGTTAGAAATTAAAGCTTAGCTTCCTGTGATTGAATGACCAAAATATTGAAGCAAGACTAACAATTGAGAAGCGATGTGAGAGAACTTTAAATAATCAGACACAGCACGACAACATAAGAGAGTGGTAAATAAGCAGGCACACCGCAGCAATGTAAAGGAATTGTACACACTGTTATCATCTGGTTAACAAAGAACCAAACATGCGCGGTCAATCCCTCTGCCAATGTCTGAACTTGTGCCAGAGCCCAGCTGTAGGTTAGGGGTGGCACTGATGGAGTCCATGAAACCATCTTGGCAGGGGAGACGAACCCCTCTATTGACTGGATTAATGGACGTGCTGATATCTCGGTCTGTCACTTTGTTAATCAGTCTGTGAATCCTTGCAATGATTTACGCTATTCTCCAAAGGAAAAGAATAAGGAGAAGGGCGACTCCATTTACTGCTGTGGAAAAGAGGAAGTGAAAGCATTTAGCTGCTTTTAATGTGGCGAGGAATTGTGAATCTGAGCAAGAGTGGTTATCAACATTATGGTTCGCATCAAAGCAGGGTTTAAAAAAAATATTTTTATTCTCCTTTTTCACATTTTCTTCCAAATTTACACCCAACAATAAACAATAATCAGTAACGAATGTAATGTCAATCCCCATATCAATAACAACGATCCCATCCTCCCACCAAACCCCAAACATGAGCCCGCATGTTCACATAAACAAAAAGGAATCAGGAATCACCCATAGTCACCATTAACACATACAGTCCCCCTCCCCCCAACCCTCCCAACGTCCCCCGAGTGTTCGATGTAATCCAGGGCGAAATTCTCCGTTATCGGCGCAAAGTCCGCCGATCGGCGCAAAAAACGACGCAAATCCGACTTGCGTCACGGCGCAAAAATCATTGCGAAGTCTCCGGCCCGAAATGGGCTAGCAGCAACGTGACAGGATCCGTGTTTGCTCTCGTGGTTCACGCCGTGCAGCGTCATACACGCCGCACGGCGTGACGGCTCATAAGGCCCCGCTGCTCCCCCCCACCCGACCAGAACACCCGACCGGAACACCCGACCGGATGGCCGGCCTCCGCTCAGCCCCGAGGTTCCAGTCACCGGATGTGGAGGCGCTCCTGGACGCAGTGGAGCAGAGGAGGGACGCCCTGTATCCCGGGCACGGCAGCAGAGTTGCCCCACGCCACAGCCGGCGTCTGTGGAGGGAGGTGGCAGAGGCCGTCACCGCTGCGGCCCTGACACCACGGACAGGCACCCAGTGCCACAAGAAGGTGAACAACCTCGTCAGAGCAGGCAGGGTGAGCCTCGCCCATATTCCCCCTCCCCATATCCCCCCTCCCCCATATCCCCCTCCCCCATATCCCCCATATCCCCCCTCCCCCATATCCCCAATATCCCCCTCCCCCATATCCCCCCTCCCCATATCCCCCCATATCCCCCCCTCCCCATATCCCCCGTCCCCATATCCCCAAAATCCCTCCTCCCCCATATCCCCCCTCCCCCATATCCTCCATATCCCTCCTCCCCATATCCCCCTCCCCATATCCCCCCTCCCCCATATCCCCCTCCCCCATATCCCCCATATCCCCCCTCCCCAATATCCCCCTCCCCCATATCCCCCATCCCCATATCCTCCCTCCCCATATCCCCCATCCCCCATATCCCACCTCCCCCATATCACCCATCCCCCATATCCCCCTCCCCATATCCCCCCTCCCCCACATCCCCATATCCCCCCCTCCCCATATCCCCCTCCCCATATCCCCCATATCCACCCTCCCCCATATCCCCCCTCCCCCATATCCCCATATCCCCCTCCCCCATATACCCCATATCCCCCTCCCCCATATCCCCCCTCCCCATATCCTCCCTCCCCCATATCCCCCATATCCCCCCTCCCCCATATCCCCCTCCCCATATCCCCCATATCCCCCCTCCCCCGAATCCTCCCTCCCCCATATCCCCCATATCCCCCTCTCCCCCATATCCCCAAGTGAATCCAGCCCTAACCTTAACCTCTGCAATACATGCGCAACCGATGGCGTGCATTCATTTACCTGTCTAACACTGTTGCCTTTTACCCCTGCCACCATCCCCCCCCCCCCGCCGCCCCCCGCCACAGGAGAAACACGCACAAAACACCAGGGAGCATGTGAGGACTGGAGGAGGCCCCGCTGATGAGAGGCCACTGACCGAACACAAGGAAAGGGCCCTGGAACTGGCTGGCGGACCTGAGGACCGGGAGGTTGCTGATGCAGAGGTCGGGGGCGTACTAGCAAGTGAGCCGCCGACAGCCCGTCCCCATATCCCCACTCCCCTATATCCCCCTCCCCCATATCACCTGATCACTGCCTGCGTGTCTAACCATGCATGCTTCATTGTGTATCGCAGGACCAAACGTCCAGGCACCCATCCCCACAGATGCAGACCGCCTGCAGAATGCCCCTCGGAGGCCACGGGAGACGGAGAGACCCGGACCCTCCGGCATGCGACGCCCGCAGGATGCCCCTCGCACACCACGGAGACGGAGAGACCCGGACCCTCCGGCATGCGACGCCCGCAGGATGTCCCTTGGAGACCACGGGATCGGAGAGACCTGGAGCAACAGGGAGACGACGCCCCCGTCACGTGCGGGTGCGACGACGCAGGCGTGTGCCACCCAGCGAAGAGAGGGGCAGCCACAGGCCCCTGTCACAGCCGAGCCAGGACACCACTACCCAGGACACCACTACCCAGGACACCCCTACCCAGGACACCCCTACGGGACACCCCTACCCGGGACAGCACTACCCAGGAAGACGAAATACCGGACAGTGACACAGAGTGGATGGGTGGTGACGAACCCCCACCCCGAAGTGCCATGGACTCAGAGTGGGACGAAGAGCACGACACAACGCCACTGCTGTCACCAACACCCTCCACCATCGCAGAAACACTCACCTCGGTTGGGCACTTTAGTGATGAGGCGTCTAGTACACTCACTGGTGCGCACAACACAGCCGTCCCGGTACAGCAGGTGGAGGTAGGAGCAGCAGAGGGGCCGGGCGGTCGGAGGGCAGCCCAGCCCAAGCGAACATCTGCCGCCCAGATGGATCCCGGGTTCCTGCAGTTACCACACCCACACATAGATCCGATGCAACCACCGACCCGGAGACGAGCGAATAGGGTGACGGGTGGCTTGCGGCGGCAGCAGTCGCAGGTGGAGGAGTCCACCCGCGTCCAGGAGCTGGGAGTGGTGCCGGTCATACGTGCCACCCAGGCCGACACCGCACGGGTGGCGTCCGCGGTGGAGGCAATGGGTGCGACGGTGTCAGACATGGGGAACGGTTTGCGAGGCCTGGGGCTTTCCGTGCAGGCGGCGTCTGTGGCCCAGGGACATGGCTGCCCTCTCACAGGAGGCCATGAGCCAGTGCCAGCGCCAGATGGCAGAGGCGCTCAACGCCATGGCCCAGTCTCAGCAGGCCTTAGCCCAGTCTCTGCAGGCCATAGCCCAGTCTCAGCAGTCCATGGCCCAGTCTCTGCAGGCCATGGCCCAGTCTCTGCAGGCCATCGCTGAGGGCATCGGCGCCATTGGCCATGTGCGAGTCGGCGTCGCACAGTCACAGACAGGGTTTGCCAACCCCCCTGAGCTCCATGGCTGCAAACCTGCAGACCCCTGTCGATACCAGCACGGGCCTCCAGGACTGGCAGCGCCAGATGTCGGGGGGGGCGTCGGATGGCCAGTCCGTTCGCATCCCCCACCCATGTAGAGGCCTGGGGGCCATCGGGCACCCCGAGGGAGGAGGAGGTGGTGTGGTCCGTCCCGGGTCCCCCTTGTAGGGGAGGTCCCGGAACACCGCGACACCTCGGACTCCCCCCCTTCCGTCCCAGGTGCATCGGGTGGGCAACGGGCAGGACAGGCTGGCAGCTCGCCATCCCAGTCGCCCGGGCCGCAGCCTGGCCCATCTGGGCCAGGACGCCCCAGGAAACGGCCGCCAAAGGGATCCAGTGTCAGAGGGCAGGAATCACAGGAGTCCACCTCCAGTTCTGCTGTACCGTCTGGGGAAACACGTAGACGTAGTCAAAGGGCCCGTAAGGCCAAACAATTAGACACTGAGTAAGTTGGCACGGGTGCAGGGCACAGATGAGTTTTAGGGGCTAGGGCACGTGCATGAACTCCTTTGGTTGTTAAAGTCAATGTTACACCTACAGAAGCTGCCTTTGTGCTCTGTCCAAAGCGTGCGGGGGTGTCATGTACGTTGAGCGCAAGGGTGTGTGTGAGGGGTGGTCTTACCTCAGCCCCAGGTGAGTCTGCCCCTTCCCCCTGGGCCACCATCAACATCCCCCCGGGCAGAGGACGGGACCGTGCGCTGCAGTGTCACAGCCGCATGCAGGGATGGTCCGGGTGGATGGTGGTACTGTGGCCATGGGTCAGACATAGTCCAACGATGTGGAGCCAGGAGCTCATCGCAGGGCGGGTTGTCATCATCCTCCATGGCCTGCAATAGACACGCGTCCACCCGCAACTGTGTGAGCCCGGCCCGTTGTGCCGCAGGTGGATCGGCAATGGGGGGGGTGGTGTGCATGCGGGTGGGGCGGGTGGGGTTGGGGAGGGGGGTGAGGGTGCTGGATGGGTGGATGGGTGGGGGGTGTGGGTGGGCGGCTGTTGCCATGGTGTGCGGTCTGTGGCCATACTACCCGATTCCCATGCCCATCTAGTCACTGAAGCGGGTATCAGCCTGTCCCGTGCTCGCTGGGCCAGCCGGTAACGGTGGACAGCCACCCGCCTGTGTCTAGCCCGTCTGCCCTGACCATTGCCCCCATCCCCCTCATCTGGGGAGGACTGCGCCTCTTCCTGCTGCTCCTCCACTCCGCCCTCCTCTGCCTGCGGCACATCGCCCCTCTGTTGGGCTATGTTGTGCAGGACGCAGCACACCACAATGATGCGGCCAACCCTATCTGACCGATACTGGAGGGCGCCCCCAGAGAGGTCCAGGCACCTGAAACGCATCTTCAGCACGCCAAAGCACCTCTCTATCACTCCCCTTGTCGCTACATGGGCATCATTGTAGCGGTTCTCCGCCTCATTGCGTGGCCTCCGTATAGGCGTCATCAGCCACGATCGCAATGGGTAGCCCCTGTCGCCCAGCAACCAGCCCCTCAGCCGGGGATGGCGTCCCTCGTACATGCTGGGGATGGATGACCGCGACAACACGTATGAGTCTTGTACACTGCCTGGGTAACGGGCGCAGACGTGCAGGATCATCATGCGGTATTCGATGAACATACAGGTCGCAGACCACCTGTATGTTCATCGAATAGGTCCCCTTCCTATTGGTGAACACGGCCCTGTTATCTGCAGGTGGCCGCACGGCGACGTGCATCCCATCAATCGCGCCCTGGACCATGGGGAACCCGGGCCACGGCAGAGAAGCTCATGGCCCGGGCATCTTGGCTGGCCCGGTCCACAGGGAAGCGGATGTAGCGGTGTGCCATGGCATATAGGGCATCTGTCACTGCCCGGATGCACTGATGCACCGATGTCTGCGATATGCCGGACAGGTCCCCACTCGGTGCCTGGAATGACCCCGTTGCATAAATGTTCAGGGCCACCGTAACCTTGACGGACACGGGGAGAGGGTGTGCAGCAGGTGGCAGATGTGTGCCACAGTTTCCCGCCTCATCCGGAGTCTCCTCCTGCATTCTCGGTCCGTGAGGTCCTGGTATGACTGCCGGGGCCGGTACACACGGGGCGCCCTCGGGTGCCTCCGTTGCCGTGGGGCCGCAACGTCCTCCTTCCCCCTCCTCGTCCTGTCGCTCAGGTGTCCCTCCAGCCTGGGCGGCTGCCGCCTGCCCCTCTGCGGAAGCCTGCGCCACCTCTCTGGCACGCTCCTCCTCCTCCTCCTCCTCATCCAGGGCAACATAGACATGAGCGGCTGCCGCCATGGCGGCCAACATCGCTGGATGATCGGAAAACATGACGGCCTAGTGTGTGGAGGGGGGGGGGGGGGGGGGGAGGGGGGGGGGGGGGAACGACGACATGTCACCATTGCCCATATCCCCCTCCTCCCCCCAGCCAGGTGGCATGGACCGCATGGGTCCAACTGTTGGAGGCTGGCACCTGGCCAGGTGGACCAGCTCACTTGCCCTCGCATCCCCCTCCCCAGCACGGGCCCCCCATCCTCCTCCCCGGCACGGACCCCCCCCCATCCCCCTCCCCGGCACGGACCCCCCCATCCTCCTTCCCGGCACGGACCCCCCCCCCCCCCCCCCCATCTCCCTCCCCGGCCCTCCCCGGCACGGACCCCCCCTCCTCCTCCCCTGCATGGACTCCCCCATCCTCCTCCCCGGCACGGATCCCCCCATCCTCCTCCCCTGCACGGACCCCCCCATCCTCCTCGCCGGCACGGACCCCCCCATCCTCCTCCCCGGCACGGACCCCCCCCCCCATCCTCCTCCCCGGCACGGACCCCCCCCATCCCTCTCCCCGGCACGGACCCCCCCCATCCCTCTCCCCGGCACGGACCCCCCCCCATCCTCCTCCCTGGCACGGACCCCCCCCCAACCCCCTCCCCGGCCCTCCCCGGCACGGACCACCCCATCCTCCTCCCCGGCACGGACCCCCCCCCATCCCCCCTCCCCGGCACGGACCCCCCCCATCCTCCGCCCCGGCACGCACCCCCCCCCCCCCCATCTCCCTCCCCTGCACGGACCCCCCCATGGCTGGGGGGTCGGAGAATGACGCCCCAGATGTTCAAAATCATAAAACTCTGAATTGGGTAGACTGATTCTAAATTGTGATTACACTGAACACCCTGAATCGGCCAGGGTTCCTGCTCCTAGTTATATTGTCTGACACGGTGGTGTGATTGGGTGGGTGGTGAGGACAGGATGAGGAATGGCCAGAATCCTGCCAGTTTTCAAATTGCTAACGAAAACCCGTTGAAGACTGGCCACTCGAGAAAGACAAAGAGAAAGGTTTTTTTTTTCAATTTCTAAAGATTCATATTCAGCTGAAAGGCTTCAATATTTAAGACACTCTCTGGGGTGAAGAGGTTTCACACAGGCCGTGGAGGTGCTGCTTGGAGTACACACATGTTTTGTCACTCACAAACGCACGTATTTCCTGCACCTTGTCAGATCAAAGCATACAGACAACGGAACAAAGGTCAGAAATGGAATACAGCCCAAACAAGCAATGAATCATTTCTCCTCTGTTGCCCAGTAGGTCTGAGTTTGCGTTACAGCTGATTGGGACTCCAAACGAGGAGTGAAGTCGTGCCTGGAGTTAACCACATGCAACATTTAAACCTCACTCAATAGGTATGTAATATTGTAGATGGTGTAGCTATGGGGCGGGATTCTCTGATCCTGAGGCTAAATGTTGATGACGTTGTAAACCCCGTCGCGTTTCCCGACGGCGTCAACATGGCCTCAGGAGCAGCAATTCTGACCCCTACAGGGGACCAGACACCGCGGTACTGGAGTGACCCACGCTATTCCAGCTGCCGATCTCAGCGTCACATGGGTGCCGCGGGTCTGCGCATGCGCGGTGTCTCCCTTCTCCGCGCCGGCCCGACACAACATGGCGTAGGGCTACAGAGGCTGGCGCGGAACAAAGGAGGCCCCCAGCCCGAGAGGCTGGCCTGCCGATCGGTAGGCCCCGATCGCAGGCTAGGCCACAGCGGAGGCCACCCCCCAGGATCAGACCCCTGTCCCCCCCCCCACAGGCAGCCCCCGGATCCTTCCACGTCGAGGCCCCGCCGGGTAAGCCCAGGTTAGAACGGCGCCCGTGGGACTCGGGTTTTTTTTGTACGGCCGCTCAGCCCAGCCCGGGCGCAGAATCGCCAGAGGGGCCCCGTAGAGCGGCCCCCGACCAGCACCGATTCTCCGCTCTCTGGAAAATCACGTCCCGGTGTCGGGGAGGCGTAGTGCGCTTCGCGCCGGTCGTGGTGATTCTCCGGCCCGGCCTTGGGGTGAGAGAATCCCGCCAAAGATCTTTCAATGTTCTGTTGATCTCGGACCTGTTTCTTTAGATTGGAAATTCGCGCATCTCTCTGAGGTATTTCAGAAAATTGAAAGAGATAAAAAAAGGGAGTTGCAGACCAGTAACTGTCTGCAGGAAATGTTTTGCATCTTGATTCAGGATACAGTAACTGAACAGTTTGAAATGTTTCAGTTGATCAGAGAGAAACACGGATATGTAGAGAGTTAATCACGGATGACAAACCTGATTGAATCTTTTGAATGGTGGCTAACGTAGTGGACAGCGGAATGTCTATGAACGTTAGTTATATTTTGTTTGTTTGGGCTTCACTGGCCCGGCCCAGGGTCCTAAACCCCAGCAAAGGTCTGGCACTGGCCAGTTAAGTGCCTGATGGATACGTAATATGGAGAGTCTTCCCCAGAGGAGGTGACGCTGGGCTCACACCAGTTCTCCAGCCAGTGGCTAAGACCCCCGTCACAAATATTAAATGTGTGTGTTTTTTTAAATATTAATTTACATGATGTGGGGGTCACTGGCTAAGCCAGAAGTATTTTGCCCCTCCTTAATTGCCCTTGGGAAGGTGATTGTGAGCTGCCTTCTGGAACCGCTGCAATCCATGAGGTGTAGGTACACCCACAGTGCTGTTAGGGAGGGAGTTTCAGGTTTTTGACTCAGTGATAGTGAAGGGACTGTGATATATTTCCAAGTCAGGATGGTTTCCTAAAGCATTTGATAAAGTTCCACAGGAGAGACTGTTAACTAAGGTGGAAACCCACGGAGTTGAGGGCAAATTATTGACATGGTTCGTGGCAGGCCACAGAGAGTGGGGATAATGGGTAATTACTCTAATTGGCAGGAGGTGGCCAGTGTTCACCACAGGGATGTGTGTTGGGGGTCTCAATTATTCACTTTATTCATGAATAACTTGGATGATGGCATTGAAAGTCATATATCCAAATTTGCGGATGAAAGAAAGTTAGGTGGCAGGACGATGGCAGAATATTGCACGGAGATATTGACAGACTAGGTGAATGGGCAAAATTGTGGCAGATTGAATTTAATTTAAGCAAGTGTGAGGTTATCCATTTTGGTCCAAAAAAGAATAGAGCAGAGCACTTTCCAAGTGGAAAGAGGTTGGGTACAGTGGGTGTCCAAAGAGATTTGAGGGTTCAGATGCAGAGATCCTTAAATTGCCAGGAACAAGTGCAGAAAGTAATCAAAAAGGCTAATGGAATGTGAGCCTTTCTACCTCGAGGATTGGAGTATAAAGACACGGGGGTTATCTTGCAGCTTTACAAAACCCCAATTAGACTCCACTAGGAGTCACTGTGAGCAGTTCTGGGCACCACACCTTAGGAACGATATTTTGGCCTTGGAGGGAGAGCAACGTGGGTTCACAATAATGAGACCTGGACTACAGGGGTTGAGTTACGAGGAGAGATTACTCAATTTAGACCCGAGAATTTAGAAGGGTATGGAGAGATCCGATCAAAGTATTCAAGATATTAACAGTGAAAGACAAGGTCGATGAAGTAAAAACTATTTCCACTGTTTGAGATTCTAAAACTAGGGGGTAGAGTCTAAAAATTAGGGCCAGACTGTTCAGGAGAGATGTTGGGAAGAACTTCTTCACTCACAGGGTGGTAGAAGTTTGGAACTCTCTCCCACACAGAGCAGCTGAAGCTGGATCAGTTGTTCATTTGAAATCTGAGATAAATAAATTTTTGTTCAGCAAAGATATTCAGGATATGGGCCAAAGGCCCATGTATATGTCGTTAGGCCATAGATCAGCCATGATCTCATAAATGGTGGGACAGGCTCGAGGTGCTGAATGGCCTACTTCTTGTTCCTTTGTTCCTATGTTAGTTGCACAGAGGGGAACTTCCAGCTGGTGGGGTTCTCAGGTATCTGCTGCTCTTGTCCTTCTAGAAGGTAGTGGTCATAGGAAGGTACTGCCGAAGGAACTTGGTGATTTACTGCAGTGCATCTTGTAGATGGCGCACACGGCTGTGCTGTTCATTGATGGAGAGAGTGAACATTTGTGGCAGGGGGAGCAATCAAGCGGGCTGCTTTGTCCTGGATGATGTCAAATTTCTTCAGTGTTGTTGGAGCTTCACTCAGCCAGGTTAAAGGGAGAATATACCATCACACCTCTGATTTGTGCCTTGTAGATTGTAAACAGGTATTTGAAGGCATTCAGTAAAGTCCCTTGTCATAGATTTTGAGTGAAAGTAGAAGCTCATACAATTGAAAGGAAATTATTGACCTGGTTGGGGAATTGGCTTAGGGACAGGACACAGTGAATAGAGGTAGTGAGCAGGTACTTACTAAGATGGAACCTTAGTTAGGCCACACTTGGAGTATAGTGTTCAATTCTGGTCGCCACACTACCAGAAGGATGTGGAGGCTTTAGAGAAGGTGCAGAAGAGATTTACCAGAATGTTGCCTGGTATGGAGGGCATTAGCTATGAGGAGCGGTTGAATAAACTTGGTTTGTTCTCATTGGAATGATGGAGGTTGAGGGGCGACCTGATAGAGGTCTACAAAATTATGAGGGGCATAGACAGGGTGGATAGTCAGAGACTTTTTCCCAGGGTAGAGGGGTCAATTACTAGGGGGCATAGGTTTAAGTTGCGAGGGGCAAGGTTTAGAGTAGATGTACGAGGCAAGTTTTTTACACAGAGGGTAGTGGGTGCCTGGAACCTGCTGCCGGAGGAGGTGGTGGAAGCAGGGACGATAGTGACGTTTAAGTGGCATCTTGACAAATACATGAATAGGATGGGAATAGAGGGATACGGACCCAGGAAGTGTAGAAGATTTCAGTTGAGACGGGCAGCATGGTCGGCACAGGCTTGGAGGGCCGAAGGGCCTGTTCCTGTGCTGTATGTTTCTTTGTACTCTAACTGGAGACTGTGAGAGATTGATTGATTGATATTTATTGTCACATGTACCGAAGTACAGTGAAAAGTATTTTTCTGCGGCCGAGGGAACGTACACAGTACGTACATAGTAGACAAAAAAATAATCAACAGAGAACATTGACAAATGGTACATCAACAAATAGTGATTGGTTACAGTGCGAAACAAGGGCCAAGCAAGAGCAGCATAGGGTGTCGTGAATAGTGTTCTTACAGGGAACAGATCAGTCCGAGGGGGAGTCGTTGAGGAGTTTAGTAGCTGTGGGGAAGAAGCTGTTCCTATGTCTGGATGTGCGGGTCTTCAGACTTCTGTACCTTCTGCCTGATGGACGGGTCTGGAAGAAGGCAATGCCTGGGTGGGAGGGGTCTCTGATAATGCTATCTGCCTTCCTGAGGCAGCGAGAGGTGTATACAGAATCAATGTGGAGGTGGCAAGCTTGTGTGATGCGTTGGGCTGAGTTCACCACACTCTGCAGTTTCTTGCGATCTTGGGCCATACCAGGCTGTGATGCAGCCGGATAGGATGCTCTCTCTGGCACATCTACTAGTGGTGTCCTGCAAGGATCTGTTTTGGAGCCTCAACTATTCAAATATTTATTCATGATTTAGATGATGATATCCAAATTTCACAGAGCGATATAGATAGGCAGCCTTCTATGAAGGAAGCATTAATTACAAAGAGATATTCCTGGATTAAATAAATGGACAAAACTGTGCAAATAAATTTCAATGTAGGCGAATGTGAGGTTATCCACATTGAAACAAAGAAACAATATAACAGAGGACTTTCTAAATACGGAGTCGAGAATTAGGGGGATTAATCTAGAAATTAGTCCCAGTGAAGTTAGGAAACAAGTCTCCACACAAAAGCCATTAGAAGGTGCTAGGCATTTTCTCATTAGAACGGAGAAGGATGAGGGGCGACTTGATAGAGGTTTATAAGATGATCAGGGGAATAGATAGAGTAGGGAGTCAGAGACTTTTTCCCCGGGTGGAACAAACCATTACAAGGGGACACAAATTTAAGGTGAATGGTGGAAGATATAGGGGGGATGTCAGAGGTAGGTTCTTTACCCAGAGAGTAGTGGGGGCATGGAATGCACTGCCTGTGGAAGTAGTTGAGTCGGAAACATTAGGGACCTTCAAGCAGCTATGGGATAGGTACATGGATTACGGTAGAATGATGGGGTGTAGATTAATTTGTTCTTAATCTAGGACAAAGATTTGGCACAACATCGTGGGCCGAAGGGCCTGTTCTGTGCTGTATTTTCTATGTTCTATGTTCTAAGGTTAGAACTCTCTCCTGAAAATGGCAATTAATGATAGATTGTTTTTTACAAAGAACTATTTCGCAAAGATGGGGATATGGGAATTAAGCCAGAATCTCATTGAATGGGGGAACAGGTTTGAGGGTGAAATGACCTCCTCCTGTGCCTCTGTTCTTGGGTTGGCTTTTCATAAGGATCAGACACAGAACACAGAACATACAGTGCAGAAGGAGGCCATTCGGCCCATCGAGTCTGCACCGACCCACTTAAGCCCTCACTTCCACCCTATCCCCGCAACCCAATAACCCATCCTGACGTTTGGATAGTCAGAGGCTTTTCCCCAGGGTAGAGGGGTCAATTACTAGGGGGCATAGGTTTAAGGTGAGAGGGGCAAGGTTTAGAGTAGATGTACGAGGCAAGTTTTTTACGCAGAGGGTAGTGGGTGCCTGGAACTCGCTACCGGAGGAGGTGGTGGAAGCAGGGACGATAGTGACATTTAAGGGGCATCTTGACAAATACATGAACAGGAAGTGTAGAAGATTGTAGTTTAGTCGGGCAGCATGGTCGGCACGGGCTTGGAGGGCCGAAGGGCCTGTTCCTGTGCTGTACATTTTTTTGTTCTTTGTTCTTTGTTCTAACCATTTTTTGGTCACTAAGGGCAATTTATCACGGCCAATCCACCTAACCTGCACACCTTTGGACTGTGGGAGGAAACCGGAGCACCCGGAGGAAACCCACGCACACACGGGAGTAACCCAGCGGGGAATCGAACCTGGGACCCTGGCGCTGTGAAGCCACAGTGCTAGCCACTGTGCTACCATGCTGCCCGTACTGACTTGTTGATGAAACTTCCACTCTCCCATCCAGCGACTGGTACTGAAACTCACTAAAGCAGGAAATCTGACCAAAAGCTCTTGGCACAGCTCGTATTTCTATCCGGGTATTTCTGTCCTAATCTTTAAAGGTAACTGAAAAATACCAACTCCAGGGCAGGATTTATGAGAAAATGAGAATAGGCAGCTAGAGGTTTAGGAATGACTGATGTTCATCCATCCACATCCCATTCTGATCAACATCATTCATTAAACGAAGATGTTGTCACATGGATCAAAGTGATCTGTCATCCTGATGATATCCATTAGATTGACGAATAGGAGTGAAGTCTGATGTCTTTCATTATCTGCAGCAGAAAGTTCTGAAACCTGACCCTGGAAATATGGAATTAATTTCTGCTTTGGTCAAGTGTATTTTGACCTTCCTATTAGTGACAATTAAGATCCCCCAAGCTGTGGGTTCTAAGGATACCATTCCCCATGGGTACGATCCCAGTGGGTTATAAGGATACCATTCCCCACGGGCACGATCCCAGTGGGTTATAAGGATACCATTCCCCATGGGTACGATCCCAGTGGGTTATAAGGATACCATTCCCCACGGGTACGATCCCAGTGGGTTATAAGGATACCATTCCCCACGGGTATGGTCCCAGTGGGTTATAAGGATACCATTCCCCACGGGTACGATCCCAGTGGGTTATAAGGATACCATTCTCCACGGGTACAATCCAGTGGGTTATAAGGATACCATTCCCCACGGGTACGATCCCAGTGGGATATAAGGATACCATTCCCCACGGGTACGATCCCAGTGGGTTATAAGGATACCATTCTCCACGGGTACGGTCCCAGTGGGTTATAAGGATACCATTCCCCACGGGTACGATCCCAGTGGGTTATGAGGATACCATTCTCCACGGGTACAATCCAGTGGGTTATAAGGATACCATTCCCCACGGGCACGATCCCAGTGGGTTATAAGGATACCATTCCCCACGGGTACAATCCAGTGGGATATAAGGATACCAATCCCCACGGGTACAATCCAGTGGGATATAAGGATACCAATCCCCACGGGTACAATCCAGTGGGATATAAGGATACCATTCTCCACAGGTACGATCCCAGTGGGTTATAAGGATACCATTCCCCACGGGTACAATCCAGTGGGCTATAAGGATACCAATCCCCACGGGTACAATCCAGTGGGATATAAGGATACCATTCTCCACAGGTACGATCCCAGTGGGTTATAAGGATACCATTCCCCATGGGTACGGTCCCAGTGGGTTATAAGGATACCATTCCCCACGGGTACAATCCAGTGGGATATAAGGATACAAATCTCGACGGGTACAATCCAGTGGGATATAAGGATACCAATCCCCACGGGTACAATCCAGTGGGATATAAGGATACCATTCTCCACGGGTACGATCCCAGTGGGTTCTAAGGATACCATTCTCCACGGGTACGATCCCAGTGGGTTATAAGGATACCATTCCCCACGGGTACGGTCCCAGTGGGTTATAAGGATACCATTCCCCACGGGTATGGTCCCAGTGGGTTATAAGGATACCATTCCCCACGGGCACGATCCCAGTGGGTTATAAGGATACCATTCCCCACGGGTACGATCCCAGTGGGTTATAAGGATACCATTTTCCACAGGTACGGTCCCAGTGGGTTATAAGGATACCATTCCCCACGGGTACAATCCAGTGGGATATAAGGATACCAACCCCCACGGGTACAATCCAGTGGGATATAAGGATACCATTCTCCACGGGTACGGTCCCAGTGGGTTCTAAGGATACCATTCCCCATGGGTACAGTCCCAGTGGCTTATAAGGATATCATTCCCCACGGGTACAATCCAGTGGGATATAAGGATACAAATCCCCACGGGTACAATCCAGTGGGATATAAGGATACCAATCCCCACGGGTACAATCCAGTGGGATATAAGGATACCAATCCCCACGGGTACAATCCAGTGGGATATAAGGATACCAATCCCCACGGGTACAATCCAGTGGGTTCTAAGGATACCGTTCTCCACGGGTACGATCCCAGTGGGTTATAAAGATACCATTCTCCACGGGTACGATCCCAGTGGGTTATAAGGATACCATTCCCCACGGGTACAATCCAGTGGGTTATAAGGATACCATTCCCCATGGGTACGGTCCCTGTGGGTTATAAGGATACCATTCCCCATGGGTACGGTCCCAGTGGGTTATAAGGATACCATTCCCCACGGGCACGATCCCAGTGGGTTATAAGGATACCATTCTCCACAGGTACGATCCCAGTGGGTTATAAGGATACCATTCTCCATGGGTACAATCCCAGTGGGTTATAAGGATACCATTCTCCACAGGTACAATCCCAGTGGGTTATAAGGATACCATTCCCCATGGGTACGATCCCAGTGGGTTATAAGGATACCATTCCCCACGGGTATGGTCCCAGTGGGTTATAAGGATACCATTCCCCACGGGTATGGTCCCAGTGGGTTATAAGGATACCATTTTCCACAGGTACGGTCCCAGTGGGTTATAAGGATACCATTCCCCACGGGTACAATCCAGTGGGATATAAGGATACCAATCCCCACGGGTACAATCCAGTGGGATATAAGGATACCATTCTCCACGGGTACGGTCCCAGTGGGTTCTAAGGATACCATTCCCCATGGGTACGGTCCCAGTGAGTTATAAGGATATCATTCCCCACGGGTACAATCCAGTGGGATATAAGGATACAAATCCCCACGGGTACAATCCGGTGGGATATAAGGATACCAATCCCCACGGGTACAATCCAGTGGGATATAAGGATACCATTCTCCACGGGTACGATCCCAGTGGGTTCTAAGGATACCATTCTCCACGGGTACGATCCCAGTGGGTTCTAAGGATACCATTCCCCACGGGTATGGTCCCAGTGGGTTATAAGGATACCATTCTCCACGGGTACGATCCCAGTGGGTTATAAGGATACCATTCTCCACAGGTACGATCCCAGTGGGTTATAAGGATACCATTCTCCACAGGTACGATCCCAGTGGGTTATAAGGATACCATTCCCCATGGGTACGATCCCAGTGGGTTCTAAGGATACCATTCTCCACGGGTACGATCCCAGTGGGTTCTAAGGATACCATTCTCCACGGGTACGATCCCAGTGGGTTCTAAGGATACCATTCTCCACGGGTACGGTCCCTGTGGGTTATAAGGATACCATTCCCCATGGGTACGATCCCAGTGGGTTATAAGGATACCATTCCCCATGGGTACGATCCCAGTGGGTTATAAGGATACCATTCCCCACGGGTATGGTCCCAGTGGGTTATAAGGATACCATTCCTCACGGGTATGGTCCCAGTGGGTTATAAGGATACCATTCCCCACGGGTATGGTCCCAGTGGGTTATAAGGATACCATTCTCCACGGGTACGATCCCAGTGGGTTATAAGGATACCATTCCCCACGGGTATGGTCCCAGTGGGATATAAGGATACCATTCCCCACGGGTATGGTCCCAGTGGGTTATAAGGATACCATTCCCCACGGGTATGGTCCCAGTGGATTATAAGGATACCATTCCCCACGGGTATGGTCCCAGTGGATTATAAGGATACCATCCTCCACGGGTATGGTCCCAGTGGATTATAAGGATACCATCCTCCACGGGTACGGTCCCAGTGGGTTATGGTTTGAACCACAGGGAACAACGAGTAGAGTCAACACTGCCAATTAATAATAGTAATAATAATCGCTTATTGTCACAAATAGGCTTCAATGAAGTTACTGTGAAAAGCCCCTAGTCGCCACATTCCGGCGCCTGTTCGGGGAGGCTGGTACGGGAATTGAACCCGCGCTGCTGCCTTGTTCTGCATTACAGTTTTCTCCATAATATTGAATTACTGAGTTAGGTCACAGCACGAAAGTTTAAAATTGGTGGGGATATGCAGCATGCCGCAGGACACAATGATGAGATGGTGACATTTCACTGAATCTATCTACCTATGTCTCTCCTCCTGCCAGGTTGCTTCAACTCTCCTCCCATCCCATAGAAATGCAAGTTGTTTCTTTTCTTTATCCCACTTCAATTGTTTTATTTTAACTTGATTACATACACAGCTCACAAAATCTCTGCAGTAAAACTCCTGACAACACAGTAACCTTTGTGTGACATTGCAGTGAGTGAGAAAGCAGGCTGTTGCTAGCCGAGTGCAGTTGCAATCCATTCTTTCTCCTGTTGTTAACGCTGGTGTCATGCTTGATGCATTTCCTATTTTCTGTCTGATTTGTCTGAGTGATAAAACTTTCTGTTGAAATGGATCTAGAAGGGATCCTGGTGAAATGGTGAGGCCCCCGGAATTCACACAATGACTGAGAGCCAGCCCTATACGCGAGGTGCATATTGAGAAGCAGCCTGGGCTGCCTTCTGACTAAGCAATGAGACTCTGTGCTTGTAAATCTCCCTGAAATTCCCCCATAGCTGTGCTCAAAGCAGAGATTCTATGCAATTCCCAGCAACCCATTCTTCAGCTCATCACCACATTGTATTAACTGTCCAAAGCAGCCTTTTCATCAAACAGCTTGGAACCGTCAAACTGGAAGAGTTTCACACTTAGCCTAGGCGACTTCAATAGCCCATTTCATTCTGTTTGAACTGCACAGATTTGCACTTTCCCACCAAGTACTGGCGCTTCAGACTTTCTTTCTCGTTCTTTAATGACCCTGTTCTTTTGTCTTCAACATCTGAATGGCAGAGTTTCTGTGAGGTGTTCATTGCAAAGTGCTGTTACGGATGAGGAAACTTTGCTCATTTGATGAAACAACCTTATTTCTCATTGACACTCACTGACCAAGTGGACAGGACAATGCTGGCAGGTGCATGGTCCAGCTCACCTCTGATTGGAGTTGATTTATTATTTGATTTGATTTATTATTGTCACATGTATCAGTATACAGTGAAAAGTGTTGTTTCTTGCATGCTGTACAAACAATGCACCGTACACAGGGAAGGAAGGACAGACTGCAGAATATAATGTTACAGTTATAGCAAGGTGTAGAGAAAAGATCAACTTAATACGAGGTCGGTCCATTCAAAAGTCTGAAGGCAGTCAGGAAGAAGCTGTTCTTGAGTCGGTTGGTACGTGACCTCAAACTTTGGTATCTTTTTCCTGATGGAAGAAGGTGGAAGAGAGTATGTCCGGGGTGCGTGGGGTCCTTAATTGTGCTGGCTGCCTTTCCGAGGCAGCGGGAATTGTAGACAGAGTCGATGGATGGGAGGCTGGTTTGCGTGATGGACTGGGCTACATTCACAACCTTTTGTAGTTTCCTGCGGTCTTGGGCAGAGCAGGATCCACACCAGGCTGTGATACAACCAGAAAGAATGCTTTCTATGGTACATCTATAGAGGTTTGTGAGGGTCGTAGCTGACATGCCAAATTTCCTTAGCCTTCTGAGAAAGTAGAGTCGTTAGTGGGCTTTCTTAACTATAGTGTCGGCATGGGGGGCCCAGGACAGGTTGTTGGTGATCTGGACACCTAAAAACTTGAAGCTCTCGACCTTTTCTACTTCGTTCCCATTGATGTAGACAGGGGCATGTTCTCCACTACGCTTCCTGAAGTCGATGACAATCTCCTTCGTTTTGCTGGCATTGAGGGAGAGATTATTGTCGTCGCACCAGTTCACCAGATTCTCTATCTCATTCCTGTACTCTGTCTCATCATTGTTCGAAATCCAGCCCACTACGGTGGTGTCAACAGCAAATTTGAAAATCGAGTTGGAGGGGAATTTGGCCACACAGTCATAGGTGTATAAGGAGTATAGTAGGGGGCTGAGGACACAGCCTTATGGGGCACCGGAGTTGAGGATGATCGTGGAGGAGTTGTTGTTGCCTATCTTTACTGATTGTGGCCTGTGGGTTAGAAAATTCAGGATCCAGTCGCAGAGGGAGGAGCCGAGGCCAAGGCCACGGAGTTTGGAGATGAGTTTCGTAGGAATGATGGTGTTGAAGGCTGTAGTTGATAAATAGGAGTCTGACATAGGTGTCTTTGTTATCTAGGTGTTCCAGGGTAGAGTGCAGGACCATGGAGATGGTGTCTGCTGTGGACCTGTTGCAGCGGTAGGCGAACTGTAGTGGATCAAGGCAATCCGGGAGGCTGGAGTTGATTCGGGCCATGACTAACCTTTCGAAGCACCTCATGATGATGGATGTCAGAGCCACTGGACGATGGTCATTAAGGCCACGCTGCTTGGCTTTTTTTTGGTACAGGGATGATGGTCGTCCCGAAGCAGATAGGGACCTCAGATTGTTGTAAAGAGAGGTTGAAGATGTCTGCGAATACCCCCGCCAGCTGATCCGCGCAAGACCTGAGCACTCGTCCGGGTACCCCATCCGGGCCAGTGGCTTTCCGTGGGTTGACCTTCGAGATGGCTGCTCTGACGTCTGCAGTGGTGATCTCAGATACAAGTCCATCCGCGGCTTCTGGGGTGGAGGGCTCGCTCTCGCTGACCTCTTGTTCAAAGCAGGCATAGAATGCGTTGAGCTCATCAGGGAGGGGTGTGTTGGAGCCGACGATTTTACATGCCTTCATCTTGTAGCCCGTTATGTCTTGCAAGCACCTGCCAAGCTCAAGGCTGTTGTTCCACATTTTCACTTCAGATAGTAACTGATCCTTTTACTGAGGTTAACAGAATGATGAGAGTTTTCGATAGCGTGGATAGGGAGAAATTATTTCCACTGGCTGGAGAGTCGGTAGACAGATGATCAGAGAGAGTGACACAAATTGAAGGTAATTGGCTGGAGATGGGGAGAATTGTTTCCACAGATTGTTGTTCTGATCTGGGATCGCTTCCTAATAATCGCTTATTGCCACAAGTAGGCTTCAATGAAGTTACTGTGAAAAGCCCCTAGTCGCCACATTCCGGCGCCTGTTCAGGGAGGCCGGTACGGGAATTGAACTGTGCTGCTGGCATTATTCTGCATTACAAGCCAGCTGTTTAGCCCGCTGTGCTAAACCAGCCTAAACGAACAATGGACGAAGAAATGGATAAATACTTGAAATGGAAAATAATTTGCAAGGCTATGGGGAAAGAACAGGGAGCTGCGATAAATTGATTAAAATTTCAAAGAGTCAGCACAGTAAAAATGGGCCAAATGGCCTCTTTCTGTGCTCTCCAATTCGAGTTTGGAGTTCAGGGTCAGTTTGGAAGGAGGGGTTTGGTTGGGATGAGAAATCAGGTTGGGATAAAGGGTTAATGGGGTGAGGGTAAGTTTGGGGTGAGTTTTCAATTCAGGGTGAGGGGTCAGTTTAGGGGTGGGGCAGCAATTTGTGAATGACGGATGGGTGGATTTGGAGTGATGGGATATTTTGGATCTGAGGGGTAAAAATGAGATTTGCAGTGAGGAGGCATTTTGGACGGGTTGGGGGGAGGTTTGGGTGAATTAGATTGGGGTGGGGTTATCACTTTGAGGATGAGGGGCCAATTTAAGGGCCAGTTTGGGGTGAAGGGTCAGTTTGGGGTGAAGGGTCAGTGCCGAGAGTGGAGCCAGGGAGTGAGAATGCCATCAGAGAAAGGTGTTGGCGGGGAAGATTTGGGCAGCTGTGTCGAACATGACAGAGAGTTGAGAAGGAACTATCTGCAGCCAATTAGCTCTGTCGACAAATCTCTAATTCGAGCAGTTATATCTTCGTCTGTGATGGAGCATTCAAAATAGGGGATACAAAAGAGCCGAGTATTGGAGGAGCACAGATATCGCAGAGGATTGTGGGGCTTGAGGAGTTTATGAAGATAACGAAGGGAAAAGTCATGGGCTGAATTCTCCAGTTGTTGCGACTCACTTTTCCAGCCAGTACGCACTCCCTCCTGCGGGAAACCCATTGACAAGCGACGGGAGGAGAGAATCCCGCTGCCAGTGAACGGCTTTCCGCCGAGAAACACACGTCTGGGACAGCGGAGAATCCCGCCCCACGGAGCGATTTGAAAACAAGGATGAGAATTTAAAAATTGAGGCATTAATGCACCGGTGGTCAAAATGGGTCAGTGAATGTAGGGGAGATTTATGAATGGGACCTGGTAAGAGATGGGACACAGCAAGCAGAGATTTGGATGTTGTCAGGTTAATAGAGGGTGGAAGAAGGGCGATCAGGCAGGAGGGTATTGAAATAGTCAAGTCTAGAAGTAACAAGGACACAAAAGACTGTCGTCTATGAGTTGAGGAAAAGGTGATGATGTTACTAACAGTCTTAGTGATGCTGCAAACATTTGGTGGGAAGTTCATATCGGGGTCAAACCCAGGACAAATGTTGCCTTACAAAGTGCTCCATTCAGAAGGGAGAATTTTGGAGGAATATTGAATTATCAGATCACAACGTGCCTGTCACGAGCTGTTATCTATCTGATACATGGTCAGATTTTAATACTCAATTTAGACCATAAACAAAAATAGCTTAAAAACTGAGAAAGAGTCTGATACACATATCTTTTGGGGATAAATTCTGTGCTCACAGGGTATGAAACTTCAGAGTTAACAGAAATCATCCAGAAACGTTGATTCTGTCGAGTCGAGCAATATCCTTCAAGTCTTCTCCTATTCTCGATATAAAACTGGAAGTGTTCAGTACATAGGACCAGGAGGGAACCTTTCCACCAGGGCTCAATTTAATTCACTTGCCTTTGCAACACATCTTTCTTATTTAAAGGTTTTGCGTGTGAAAGCTGAACCTGTTACCGAAATCCCAACTAAAACCAGAAAAAGCAGGATCATTTTCAGATATGTCATCACCGCTGGAAAATCATATCGAATGAAAATTTTAGCAATCTTCGAGATAGCACCATCTTCAATTTGCTCACAGTGAATTGACACAATTAACATAATAATAATAATAATAATCAACACTTGTTGTCACAAGTAGGCTTCAATGAAGTTCCTGTGAAATACCCATAGCCGTCACATTCCGGCACCTGTTCGGGGAGGCCGGTACGGGAATTGAACCCGCGCTGCTGGCCTAGTTCTGCATTACAAGCCAGCTGTTTAGCCCCCTGTGCTAAACCAGCCAGGCACACATGCCAGCTTCTTGTTCATTTCAGAAGGTGGAGGCTTGAGGTGGCACCAGTAACAGCAGCTTTCAGAGTTGTGAAGGGAGCGAACAATGTTAATCCAGGAAAGATGCTCATTATGCTGAGAGATTCCAAATCCAAGGAGTTAGAAATGAGTAGAGTGGTCAGATTGTTATGACTGCGTAGCGGTTATAGAGCGCGTGACTTGGACAGTTATTAGAGAGGACAGAGTGTGTGTGTTCAATGGTCATGTGCACCCACCTTTGTAATAATAATCTTTATCAGTGGCCTAGCAAACCATTCAATTGTATTGAAGCACTAAAGATTGGATCAGTTCAAGAAGATGGCCCCCCACACGTGCTCAGGACAAGTACAATTACCGTCTTGCCTGTGATGTCCATATTCAAGGAGAGCAAAAGAACAAAGAAATATATGAGAGGACAGATCAGTGAGTTTGAGGTGAATGGCGAGAAGGTGGGTTGAAGAGTTTGAGGGAATTAAAGTGGAGGGAGGGTAGGTGGGATTTGAGGGATATGGGCGGAGGGAGGGTAGGTGGGAATTGAGGGATATGGGCGGAGGGAGGGTAGGTGGGAATTGAGGGATATGGGCGGAGGGAGGGTTGGTGGGAATTGAGGGATATGGGCGGAGGGAGGGTAGGTGGGAATTGAGGGATATGGGCGGAGGGAGGGTAGGTGGGAATTGAGGGATATGGGCGGAGGGAGGGTAGGTGGGAATTGAGGGATATGGGCGGAGGGAGGGTAGGTGGGAATTGAGGGATATGGGCGGAGGGAGGGTAGGTGGGAATTGAGGGATATGGGCGGAGGGAGGGTTGGTGGGAATTGAGGGATATGAGGAGAAGGTGAGTAAGTTTTCTAGGTCAGCCTGTAAATGTTGTCATTTTCTTAAATACCAACCCACTAACAACACTTTTCAACTCCATTGGAATTTCCATCCACCCTAACCCTGTGCTAACTGTGATCCCGGAAACTTTAATTGTCTACTTGGGTCCAATGAAATCCATTCAGAATTGGCACAGAAAAGGAGGCAAATTCCCGTTACACTGGTACGTCTTACAGCTCACTTTCTAACCTCACCACGAGCTTTACATTGACAGCAGCAGCGAGAAGGGCAGCAAAACGCAGCAGATGTACCCCAAGCATTCAACCTTTCTTACCTTTCTTATCATCAAAGTAAAGAGTCTGCTGAGCCGGGTTTGACCACTGGAGGGAGGTGTTGTCATTTTGGTCCACCTTACAGGTCAGTGTTGCAGTTCCCCCCTCGACTGCAGTGACATTCTGGGTCAGTGGAGACTGTGCCTGGCTGCCTGTCGATGGGAGACAGAGAGAAAGTGATTTTAAAAAATACTTTACTACCTGACCTGCAGCCATTCACATGACATCAAACCTCCTTCAGTCGTGTGGATCACAATCGTACCGAGCATTTAGCTGAAAATATTCTACATGCGGTGACACGACATTGTATTAAAATGCTGGCAGTGCTTTATTTATCAGGCAGCGCTGAGGTAGGGGCTGGGGTTGTCGCCCCAAAGAGGTGGGGAGGGAGCTGCTTTTTCTGTCAAAGCTGTCCGGATTCCTGGTGTGTGAGCTATTCCCCTGAATCATCAGCAACATTAAGCAACAGCGGTGTCTGAAGCACATTGAAATGGTTCCCAGCAGGTGGCACTGGAGCATTCTGTGGTGAAAAAGCAGCCCGCTAACAGTATGTTTAAAGAACACCCTGGGAAATAGGGAAACGGTGAGCAGTCTGCTGTGAGCTTAACAACTATTCCGTAAGAGGCACTTTACAGCTTCCCAATTAAATCTCCTTTTGGACTTTCTGATTCATTGTGTCACATTAGCTCATTGCCATTTTGATTTTATTCAAAGGCCTTGCATTTATTTAGCTCTTCTATTGCAGGGAAGCATGCCAAGAAACACTGAGCCAGAGATGGGCATGTTTGACAGGTGATCAAGAGATAGGCTTAAAGCAGCCAAAACACCTTCCACGATCTCACCAGGAATGCCGCCTTGCTGTTCGAGGGTACTCAGTAGCTTCAAACCCAGTCATGCCATTAATGCATATCCATGGGACCCCTGACCACACTAAGTGAATCCACATCTTACAGCAAACATGCCGCATCCACATCGCGGAATGATTCCCAGCAAACAATGTATCACAGCCTCACGAGCAGGTAAATAAAAACATTCTGGAAAGATCTGTTCCTCAATGCAGAGATTGCCATCCTCATTAAACCTGATGATTGGAGGATTAAGATCCTGTGAAGAAGCTTTGTTCTTTCTGCCGAAGCTCTGGATCTATTCACCTTTGGCAGGCTACAGGGCAGAGATATTCCCGCATGTGCTTCTCCCAGTCCATCACTAACTGATCAGAGAAACTATGGATTTGAAATCACTTCTTTCAACTCGCACTGTGGCAGAGTTGCTGCTCTAAAATAGGCCTTTGGGTGTTTGCATGGTAACTGGTGATCACTGCAAGGCACACTGCACAATGTCATGTCAAATGTGTGAACAGCACAAGTGCAGGTGTATCCATTCAGCTCTTACTTTGCATTCAGGTAAACATTTTTCTCTGGGTCCCTTACTTAAAATGTTATCATTTCAGCTGATGTTACAACTGAACAAGCCAAATCCCAGGGTGGGCTCAGCTTGGTCTAAACTTTTATGTTTTGTTTCGATACGTGGAGGGCAGCTACTGAACAGAGTCACAGAGGCTGCTGATATACATTGAACAAAATAATAAAACATATATTAAATAAGAATAGATTAACTACAATACATTACTCCTTGACCCACAACTCCCTTTACAGATATATACAGATTTGTGAGGATAACACAAGTTACAAAATCTTATTATCCTCTAATGTTCTCAGTAGGTACTCAGTCCATGTAAGCCAATAGTTGACCTGTGGACAGACACACCACACTTTGGAAACAAGTGACAGATGCCACCCACAGCAATTTCTACAGATCTCTCATCAGCTTCCCCCAGATGTTTGTCACACCATGAGCCATCTGGCCTCTGTCTTTTAACTTGAGGTTCCAAGCTGTTCTCTTGAAGAACTTGCCTGGGAAATCCCTCCCAAACTATGCTTTCACTTGGACACCTTCAACAAGGATCCACCTCCAGGGTTTCAGTCTCTCCTTCTGATGTTCCTCTCTCTGGATCGCCACACGCACTCAAGCTTTACCTTCCACACTCTGTCAGATACTCAGCATTCCAACAGAACACTTCGACTTCACAGGCCCGTAGTAGAGAGTTACAAATTTCAGCTGTCTCTAAATCTTCTGGATCCTTAAAAGCCTAGTTATCTTTGTGTCTCCTTCCTGCTGATTTCTCTCTTTAATTTGAAGTCTTCCCTCTGCTCCTTGCTTCAACTTCACTGATCAACTCCTGGGGCGAAATTCTCCGGAAACGGCGCAATGACCGCCGACTGGCGCCCAAAACGGCGCCAATCAGACGGGCATCGCGCCGCCCCAAAGGTGCGGAATACTCCGCATCTTTGGGGACCGAGCCCCAACATTGAGGGGCTAGGCCAACGCCGGAGGAATTTCCGCCCCGCCAGCTGGCGGAAACGGCCTATGTTGCCCCGCCAGCTGGCACGGAAATGACATGTCGGGGCGGCGCATGCGCGGGAGCGTCAGCGGCCGCTGAAAGTTTCCCGCGCATGCGCAGTGGAGGGAGTCTCTTCCGCCTCCGCCATGGTGGAGGCCGTAGCGGAGGCAGAAGGGAAAGAGTGCCCCCACGGCACAGGCCCGCCCGCGGATCGGTGGGCCCCGATCGCGAGCCAGGCCACCGTGGGGGCACCCCCCGGGGTCAGATCGCCCCCCCACCAGGACCCCGGAGCCCGCCCACGCCGCCTTGCCCCGCCATTCAAAAGGTGGTTTAATCCACGCCGGCGGGACAGGCAATTTATCGGCGGGGCTTCGGCCCATCCGGCCCGGAGAATCCAGCGGGGGGGGGCCCGCCAACCGGCGCGGCCCGATTCCCGCCCCCGCCGAATATCCGGTACCGGAGACTTCGGCAACCGGCGGGGGCGGGATTCACGGCAGCCCCCGGCGATTCTCCGACCCGGCGGGGGGTCGGAGAATCCCGCCCCTGTTTTTGGTCCGTGTCCTTTTTCCTTGGCTTACCTGTGATCTTGGGACTTTTTCCTGTCCCTCCCTGGTTTTTAGAACCTTCTTCATTAGTTTGGGTCTTGTTCTGTTTCCCTTTCCTGTCTTGCCTGGCACCTTCTTCCAAATAACTCCAAACTGTTTCTTTTTGTCGGTGTGGAGCCCCTGTTGCTAGGCAACATCATAGATTTTTTTCTCTTCAAAAATGATGAAACCTCATTGGAACACAAGTATCTTTTAAAGTGAAACCAAAACTCTGGTTTCCCTTTCCTAACACACAAATTCAGAAATATAAACTAAACTTAAAGCTATAGTTTATTCCTAACACACACAAATATAACTGACTCCTTCTGGCTCTGTAAGGGCAACATGAGTTGAAAGCCATAAACCTGAACCACACAGCAACAAAAACTTTTAAAATAAACCTCATGGCTGCTAGGCGACATATGCTGAGAAAATTCATTTCAATGTGGAGTATTTCTGTGTCACGTTTCACTTTAACTAGCCACACAATTCCCAGGTGAATACATGAACGGTTTGCCTAAAATCCTGCTCAGTATTCAAGCTGAACAGTCCTTTAATTACGATCAATAATCATTTGCTGTTCTAAAATCTGGAGTAAAATACCCTTCAATGCAAAAATACACTCTGCAAATGTTGTATTCATGAGTCTAAACGCATTCTGTGTTTGGGCAAATCATCCGTACATATCATCCATACTGTGAGTATTCAGGGCTATCATAATAAATACAGCATGGGTTAGATACAGAGTAAAGCTCTCTCTACTCTGTCCCCATCAAACACTCCCAGGACTGGTACAGCACGGGGTTAGATACAGAGTAAAGCTCCCTCTACACTGTCCCCATCAAACACTCCCAGGACTGGTACAGCACAGGGTTAGATACAGAGTAAAGCTCCCTCTACACTGTCCCCATCAAACACTCCCAGGACAGGTACAGCACGGGGTTAGATATAGAGTAAAGCTCCCTCTATACTGTCCCCATCAAACACTCCTGGGACAGGTACAGCACGGGGTTAGATACAGAGTAAAGCCCCCCCCTACACTGTCCCCATCAAACACTCCCAGGACAGGTACAGCACGGGGTTAGATACAGAGTAAAGCTCCCTCTACACTGTCCCCATCAAACACTCCCGGGACAGGTACAGCACAGGGTTAGATACAGAGTAAAGCTCCCTCTACACTGTCCCCATCAAACACTCCCAGGACAGGTACAGCACGGGATTAGATACAGAGTAAAGCTCCCTCTACACTGTCCCCATCAAACACTCCCAGGACAGGTACAGCACGGGGTTAGATACAGAGTAAAGCTCCCTCTACACTGTCCCCATCAAACACTCCCAGGACAGGTACAGCACGGGGTTAGATACAGAGTAAAGCTCCCTCTACACTGTCGACACCATTCTGGGCAGCATAATGTCCAATATATGGATGTCTGTTTGTTAAATCCTGGTCACATTATCTCTGCTCAATTGTAGCAAAGTGAAACTCTTACTGGAGAAAATGGGACCAAAGAAATATTGGAAGAGGGATGGTGTACTTCTCAAATCTACATTGTGTTTGCTGCAGTTAAAAGCTGGCAAAATAAATAATTGTATTCAGAGGTAAGCAAGATATAAGTGATGGAAATGAAATTGGACAAGGTGTTTATTGGACAAGGTGTTTATTGTTCATTGTGATTGCATCTGAATTCCGGAATTGTTTCAAAAAATAAACAGTTCTGGTAATTTTAGGTTCAATTAGTAATCACTGTGCATAAGGGATGCAGAACTGGACTTAATGCACTGTTATCATTCACCACTTCAATCCACTTTCAGTTTATTCTTGACACAATCGCACAGAAACATTACAAAACACTTCAAATATATCCCAATCACAGGGAATGCATTTGCCGGAGAATTTAGAGACTGAGATCATTAATCACCAGCTCGAGTCGGCAGCCTCTTTGACTTCTCTAATTTTGGATCTAAATAGTCATTTGGTAGTACAGAACTTGAGTATTGCTGAAAAAGGAGACATGCTGTTAAAGCTTTTCATCCTGGACTCATCAGAACAGCTCACAAAAACACCAAATTTCAAAGGGAACAACAATCTATCCTGCATGAGTAAAGGGGCGGTGATTGGACATCATATTGTCTCTGGTCGAGGCGCTGCTTTGGGGGATGTACTCGGGAACTATTATTCCCCCATGTTTCCGTTTAAATTTAAAAAGCACAATGTCCGGACATGTTCCTCTGCCACCAGAGGTTCATTTATGCTTGCTGGAAGCTACATGTATTCAAACTCAGAGACCTGTCCTCTGCAGGCAAGAGGAACACGTCCTGGCATTGTGCTTTTTTTGAACAAATAAAAGCACAGTGGATAATAGTTCCCTGGTGCATTCTCCATGGCAATGTCTCGACCAATGAGAGTTGACTTACCTACTAATCAGCCCCCTTTTCTCATGCGGTGTATAAATTTCTGCTCCCTCTGAAATTTGGTGTTCTTACATTTGTCCCGATGACGACAGGATGAAAAGGTTCAACACAGGCCGGAATCCTCCAGCCGCTGCGATTCGCTTTCCCGCTGGCAGCGCACTCCCACCCGCAGTTTCCCAGTAGCATGGGGGGGGGCTTCAATGGGAAATCTCATTGCCGAGCGGCAGGAAGAGGGAATCCCGCTGCCAGCGAATGGAGCACTGCTGAGAAACCCGCGGCTCTGGGACCGGAGAATCCCGCCCAACATGTCTCTGTTTGAAGTGTAATCACCAGGATGTCCCACAGGGAAGGTGCTAGGTCCTCATTATTAATCTTAAAATTCTCCTCATCTGATGGGAAAGTTCTCAACTTCAGTGAACGATTAAAGCACTTGTCTCATTTCCTTAAGGACTCTTGGATTAATATAATCTGGACTGGCAGCTCTCATCCGAATTGTATCTAAGGTGAAAACTTGTTCTTAATATTGTTCGGGCAGCACGGTAGCACAAGTGGATAGTACTGTGGCTTCACAGCGCCAGGGTCCCAGGTTCGATTCCCCGCTGGGTCACTGTCTGTGCGGAGTCTGCACATCCTCCCCGTGTCTGCGTGGGTTTCCTCCGGGTGCTCCGATTTCCTCCCACAGTCCAAAGATGTGCAAGTTAGGCGGATTGGCCATGATAAATTGCCCTTAATGTCCAAAAAGGTTAGGTGGGGTTACTGGGTTACGGAGATAGTGTGGAAGTGAGGGCTTAAGTGGGTCGGTGCAGACTCGATGGGCCGAATGGCCTCCTTCTGCACTGTATGTAGGGGCTGGTTTAGCACAGGGCTAAACCGCTGACTTTGAAAGCAGACCAAGGCAGGCCAGCAGCACGGTTCAATTCCCGTACCAGCCTCCCTGAACAGGTGCCGGAATGTGGCGACTAGGGGCTTTTCACAGTAACTTCATTTGAAGCCTACTTGTGACAATAAGCAATTTACATTTCATTTTCATTTTCATGTTCTATGTTCTAATATCAACAGCACTTTTGTTAACAGCACTGCCTTCCGTATGTCATCGAGCGTAAAGACTGATGCTACATATCTTTGTACAGGCAAAGAGTCCTCAGAATCACAGAATCCTAGAATTGTTACTCTGGACGAGGAAACAGAGTATCCGAACATTATTTAAAAGGTGATCTTTTGGGAAATGCAGCAGTGCAAAGGGACCTGGGTGTCTTTGTATAACAGTCATTCAAAGCAAGCATGTGGATACAGCCAACAATTGCCTTCACTGCAAGAGGACTTGAGTATAGCAGCAAGGATATCTTACTGCACCTGTACAGGGCCTTAGTGAGACCACACCTAGAGTATTGTGTGTAGTTTTGGACTCCTTATCGAAGAAAATATAGACTTGCCACATGGAGGGTGCAACGATGATTCACCAGACTGATTCCTGGCATGGCAGGATTGTCGTGTGAGGAGAGATTAGGTCAACTGGGCCAAGAGTCAGTAGAATGTAGCAGATTGAGAGAGAATCTCAGAGAAACGAATCAAACTCTGACAGGTCTGGACAGAGTGGGTTTAGGGATCTTGTCTCCCCTGGGTGGAGGGTCTAGAACAAGGGCTCTCAGGATACAGGGTAGGCCGTTTAAGAACTGAGATGAGGAGAAACGTCTTCACTCACACAGCAGTGAATTTGTGAAATTCTTGACCGCAAAAAGCTGTGGAGGCCTGAATATATTTAAGAAGGAAATAGATGGATTTCTAGACTCTTAAGGTGTTCTTTTTTATTCATTCATGG
This sequence comes from Scyliorhinus torazame, assembly GCF_047496885.1. NCBI lineage: Eukaryota > Metazoa > Chordata > Chondrichthyes > Carcharhiniformes > Scyliorhinidae > Scyliorhinus > Scyliorhinus torazame. The sequence goes on from NC_092714.1 coordinate 4,761,775, forward strand.
AACGTGTGCGTCGCAGGCTGTGCCAGCATTTATTGCCCATCCCTAATTACCTTTGAGGAAGCGGTTAAGAGTCAATAACATTGCTGTGGGTCTGCAGGCACTAGGCCAGACCAGGTAAGGATGGCAGACTTCCTTCTTCTAATAATAATCATTATTAGTGTCACAAGTCGGCTTACATTAACACTGCAATGAAGTTACTATGAAAATCCCCTAGTCACCACATTCCGGCACCTGTTCGGGTACACAGTGGGAGAATTCAGAATGTCCAATTCACCTAACAGCACGTGTTTCGGGACGTGTGGGAGGAAACCGGAGCACCCGGAGGAAACCCACGCAGACCCGGGGAGAACGTGCAGACTCTGCACAGACAGTGACCCAAGTCGGGAATCAAACCCGGGGCCCTGGCGCTGTGAAGCAACAATGCTAACCGCTCTGAAGGACATTAGTGAACCAGATGGGTGTTTACAATCGACAATGGACATTACTAGACTTTCAATTCCAGATTTTTATTGAATTCAAATTTCACCATCTGCAGTGGTGGGATTTGAACCTGGATCCGCAGAGCATTACTCTGTGTCTCTGGCTTACTAGTCCGGTGACAAGCCCACTATGCCACCGCCTCCCCTCAGGGGTGTTGGGGGGAGTGTGGTGTTGAGATAGAGGATGAGCCAGGATCATATTAAATGGTGGAGCAGGGTCAATGGGTCTATTCTTCCTTTTTTCTGTTTCTACATTACAGTGCAGAAGGAGGCCATTCGGTCCATTGAGTCTGTACCAGGTTTTCAAATGAACAACTCACCTGGTTCCATTCCTCAACTTTCTCCCTGTAATCTTACAAGTTCTTTTCAGATAACAGGCAGATGCCCTTTTGAATGCTTTAGTTGAAAGTGCCTGCACCACACTATCAGGCAGAGCATTTCAGACCTGAACTACTTGCTTTGTGAAAAAGATTTCTTCTTATTTCATCATTGCTTCTCTTGTTCTTCATCCCTTCACAAATAGGAAGTTTCTCTCGATCTAATCTGGCCAGACCCTCACTATTTTCAATACCTCCATCTAATCTCCTCTACTTCTCCAAGAAAAACTGTCCCAACTTCTCCAAACTATCTTCAGAACTGAAGTTCCTCATCTCTGGAATCATTCTTGTGGACATTTTCTGCTCCCCCTCCAATACCTTCACATCTTTCCTAAAGTCTGGTGCCCAGAACACGGCCCGAGACTCCAGCTGAGGCTGGACTGTGCTATCTCAGTTCAGTATAACCTCCTTACTCTGGCACTCTATCCCCGATTAATAAAGCCCAGGAATCTGGATGGCTTTTTAATCACTTTCTTAACCTGTCCAGTGCCTTTAGCGATCTCTGCACATAAACACCCAGTTCCCTCTGCCCCTGCATCCACTTCAGAATTGTCCCACGCATTTTATATGGTCTCACCTTGTCCTTCTGACCAAAACGAATCACCTCACATTTCTCTGTATTGAATATCATCTGCCACCTGTCCGTCCATTCCATCTCCAGTGTCCCCTTCACAGTTTACAATAGTTCCTGCTTTCGTATTGTCCACAAATTCTGAAATTGTGGTCTGTGCACCTTGGCCTTAATATATATCAGGAGCATCCTTTCTGAACACTGCTTGGGAATCATTCAATGGAAAAGCATTGGTGTCTAACAGCCCAATAACTCTTAGGGTAGCTGAAACATCATCCCTAGAATGGGTCAATATCTACCTTCCCAATAACCGTTTTGCTGATACCAGCCTGTTCTTTGTATTGAGTACTCTTAAATGCTGAAAATGTTTCTGTTAATATTGGAAATTTATCTTTGTACATAACGAGTGAGACCTCTTTGCTACTTATGACCATACCACTGTGTTTGGCTTCAGGTATATACACAGCTTCCATGAATATTAATTTGCTGTTTAAAACCTGTCACTTCCATTCGGCATCAATTGCAACCACCTGGAGGGTTAACCAACATGCTTTCTGCTATTCCATTAAAGTTGGCCCTTGTGAGTTTGGGAAATCAGTGCAGCTATTGTAACTTCTCATTACATTTGTTTCTGCCGGCCAATTAAAAGCAATGCTGTGACTGGTGCTCAGATCCTGTGATTTACTGATGGATACTCTGGGCTGAATCTTCCAGTGCGGCCAGCAGCGTGAATCCAGGGCCGGGAGGGGGAATTTCATTTGGTGAGAGGGAAAAATTTGTTTCCCACCTTGTTCCACTGAATTTCTGGATGGGTTGAAGGCAGGTTGAGTAGCGTCGGGTACCCTGATGCATTCGTTAACATCTCACCCACACTCGTTGAAAGACTGGAATGAAGTTTGTTCACCAAATTAGGTTCCCCGCCGGTGAGAAGTTAGAACGTTCAGTTTTACGACTGTATTTCAGTGACCTGCACCTGCTCAGTTTCACCTCTTCCCTGACTTTGAGGTCAGTAGATGCAGCTCTCCTCTCCTTGAGGATCTCACCTCACCTCAATTGGCTGCCAGTCGCAAAAGCTGCACCAAGGAAGGAGACGGGAGGACGGTAAAGGCAGGAAGGTAGAGGGTGGTTGGAGCAAATGCAGGAAGTGGGGAGGTGGGGGGGGGGGGGGGGGTGGAGGAGGGTGTCCAGGGAAGTAGGAGGGAGAGAGTCTGGGAATGTGGGGGGTGAGAGTCTGGGAATGTGGGGGTGAGGTTCTGGGAATATGGGGGGAGAGAGTCTGGGAATGTGGGGGTGAGGGGATCTGGGAATGTGTGGGGAGAGAGTCTGGGAATGTGGGGGGAGAGAGTCTGGGAATGTGGGGGTGAGGTTCTGGGATTGTGGGAGGGAGACAGTGTCTGGGAATGTGGGGGGAGAGAGGCTGGGAATGTGGGGGGAGAGAGTCTGGGAATGTGGGTGTGAGGTTCTGGGATTGTGGGAGGGAGACAGTGTCTGGGAATGTGGGGGGTGAGAGTGTCTGGGAATGTGGGGGGAGAGAGGCTGGGAATGTGGGGGGTGAGAGTCTGGGAATGTGGGGGGTGAGAGTGTCTGGGAATGTGGGGAGAGAGAGTCTGGGAATGTGGGGGGTGAGAGTGTCTGGGAATGTGGGGAGAGAGAGTCTGGGAATGTGGGGGGTGAGAGTGTCTGGGAATGTGGGGAGAGAGAGTCTGGGAATGTGGGGTGTAAGAGAGTCTGGGAATGTGGGGGGTGAGAGTGTCTGGGAATGTGGGGTGTAAGAGAGTCTGGGAATGTGGGGGGGGGTGAGAGTCTGGGAATGTGGGGGGGGGTGAGAGTGTCTGGGAAGGTGGGGGGTGAGAGTCTGGGAATGTGGGGGGGGGGTGAGAGAGTCTAGGAATGTGGGGGGTGAGAGTCTGGGAATGTGGGGGGAGAGAGTCTGGGAATGTGGGGGTGAGAGAGTCTGAGAATGTGGAGGGTGAGAGTGTCTGGGAATGTGGGGGTGAGAGTCTGGGAATGTGGGGGGAGAGAGTCTGGGAATGTGGGGGTGAGAGAGTCTGAGAATGTGGAGGGAGAGAGTGTCTGAGAATGTGGAGGGTGAGAGTGTCTGGGAATGTGGAGGGTGAGAGTGTCTGGGAATGTGGGGGGGGTGAGAGAGTCTGGGAATGTGGGGGGTGAGGGTCTGGGGAGGTGGGGGGGGGGGGTGAGAGAGTCTGGGAATGTGGGGAGTGAGAGTCTGGGAATGTGGGGGGGTGAGAGAATCTGGGAATGTGGGGGGTGAGAGTCTGGGAATGTGGGGGGAGAGAGTCTGTGAATGTGGGGGTGAGAGAGTTTGAGAATGTGGAGGGTGAGAGTGTCTGGGAATGTGGGGGGGTGAGAGTGTCTGGGAATGTTGGGTGTAAGAGAGTCTGGGAATGTGGGGGGGGTGAGTGTGTCTGGGAATGTGGGGGGAGAGAGTCTGGGAATGTGGGGGGAGAGAGTCTGGGAATGTGGGGGTGAGAGTATCTGGGAATGTGGGGAGAGAGAGTCTGGGAATGTGGAGGGTGAGAGCGTCTGGGAATGTGGGGTGTAAGAGAGTCTGGGAATGTGGGGGGTGAGAGTGTCTGGGAATGTGGGGGGAGAGAGTCTGGGAATGTGGGGGGAGAGAGTCTGCGAATGTGGGGGTGAGAGTGTCTGGGAATGTGGGGAGAGAGAGTCTGGGAATGTGGGGGGTGAGAGTCTGGGAATGTGGGGGGTGGGGTGAGAGTGTCTGGGAATGTGGGGGGAGAGAGTCTGGGAATGTGGGGGGAGAGAGTCTGGGAATGTGGGGGGAGAGAGTCTGGGAATGTGGGGTTGAGAGTCTGGGAATATGGGGTGTAAGAGAGTCTGGGAATGTGGGGGGAGAGAGTCTGGGAATGTGGGGGGAGAGAGTCTGGGAATGTGGGGGGTGAGAGTCTGGGAATATGGGGCAGGATCTGGAGCAGGATCAGGGTGGGCATGGGGTTAGTAACGGGCTTCTAATCTGAGGGGAGGAAAAGTTTATGGAGTAGGATCATAATAGGATCCGTGGCAACGAGGGACGGTTCAGGGATACAGAGGGGAGAGGAATGATGGGTCATGCGTGATGGGGAGAGGTTGGTGGGTCACGCATGATGGGGAGAGGTTGGTGGGTCACGCATGATGGGCAGAGGTTGGTGGGTCACGCATGATGGGGAGAGGTTGGTGGGTCACGCATGATGGGGAGAGGTTGTTGGGTCACGCATGATGGAAAGAGGTTGGTGGGTCACGCATGATGGGGAGAGGTTGGTGGGCCACGATGACGGGGAGAGATTTGTGGGTCATGCATGATGGGGAGAGGTTGGTGGATCACGCATGATGGGGAGAGTTTGGTGGGTGACAGGGGAAGGGGGATGGGAGGAGAATAGAAGATGGCAGACCAAGTCTAGAATGTGATGTGCATCAGTTTTCAAAAACGACTGTGACTACACACTGAGTCAATAGGTGAGATTCCTCAGTGTGGGGCGGAGGATCTTTTCAGCTGGGTGGAGTCAGGGTCAGCACAGGCAAAGTCACCAGAATCCCAGATGGCGATAGGAGGAGGGCTGTCTGGTGGTGATTTAACCGGAGGGTAACCGCACCTCAGACGAGGGGCAGGGTTGAGAGGGCGGGGCCTTCATGAATAACCTCAGCCGGTACGGGGATTGAACCCACGCTGCTGGCCTCGCTCTGCATCAAGAACCAGCTATCTGCCAACTGAGCTAAACCGGCTCCCAACGGTCAGCACAAGTGGCTGACTAAAGGAACACCTTTCGATTATGAAGCAACTGGATGTCCAGCATGTTCAGTTGTGTCCTCCTCTCTATGGTGAAGCCCACACAACAGAAGGTCGGTTCCCGACTCATAGGTCTCAGAACATCAAGATCCCAACAAAGTGGAGCTGCCTTTCATTCTGTGTCATTCTGCTACTGGATGGAGTCAGTGTCGGGTGAAGGGTGGCGTGAGCTGGATGCCTCCAAGGGGCACGGCTGGTGGAGGACAACCAGCTCATGACTCCCAACCTCCATCCTCTCGGGATAATTGACATGGTTGACAAGGTTCATTTGGTTAGTTTATTCATGCTGCTAGACATTGGTCTCACTCTAACAGGCTTGTCCAACTGGGGGTCTGTGGGTCGGACTGTGCTCACCAAAGCCATTGTTCAAAATACTGATAATACAGGTGAGTGAAGTTGATGGCTTTGAGATTGCGGGAAACCTGCCCACTAAATGTATCACTTCAACTCACTCTCACAGCCACTGAGCTATTGAGGGTGCAGGAAACCCCACCTTTACAAAGTGATGGTGAGTTGCCTTCTTGAACCGCTCTCATCCAGGGGAGGAGAAGGAGGGTTCATCGCAGGTTGGCACGTGGCCAGCAGGAGCAAGGATCTGAGCAGCAAGGGGCAGCGGGGCATCGACACGGTCAAGGGGCTGGCAAGCACAGGGCTAAATCGCTGGCTTTGAAAGCAGACCAAGGCAGGCCAGCAGCACGGTTCAATTCCCGTAACAGCCTCCCCGAACAGGTGCCGGAATGTGGCGACTAGGGGCTTTTCACAGTAACTTCATTTGAAGCCTACTTGTGACAATAAGCGATTTTCATTTCATTTTCATTTCATTTCAGGGTCCACAGCAATGGTGAGTATTTGCCTGGCCATGAGTGTATCGTCGGTGGTGCTCTTACCGAGAGATGAACAAAACACAATAACACAAAGGCAAAAACCGAAAATACTGGACAATCTCAGCAGGTCTGACAACATGGGCAAAATTCTCCGGTATCGGCGCGATGTCCGCCGACCGGCGGCAAAAACGGCGCTAATCAGTCTGGCATCGCGCCGCCCCAAAGGTGCGGAATCCTCCGCATCTTGGGGGGCCGAGCCCTAACCTTGAGGGGCTAGGCCCACGCCGGACTGACTTCTGCCCCGCCAGCTGGCGGAAAAAACCTTTGGTGCCCCGCCAGCTGGCGCGGAAATGACATCTCCGGGCGGCGCATGCGCGGGAGCGTTAGCGGCTGCTCACGGCATCCCTGCGCATGCGCAGTAGAGGGGGTCTCTTCCGCCTCTGCCATGGTGGAGACCGTGGCGGAGGCGGAAGGGAAAGAGTGGCCCCATGGCACAGGCCCGCCCGCTGATCGGTGGGCCCTGATCGCGGGCCAGGCCACCGTGGGGGCACCCCCCGGGGCCAGATCGCCCCGCGCCCCCCCCAGGACCCCGGAGCCCGCCCGCACCACCTTGTCCCGCCGGTAAGAGGTGGTTTAATCCACGCCAGCGGGACAGGCATTCTAGCAGCGGGACTTCGGCCCATTTGGGCCGGAGAATCGCCGGGATTCACGCCAGCCCCCGGCGATTCTCCGACCCCGCGGGGGGTTGCAGAATCTCGTGTGTGGAGAGAGAAGGGAGCGAACGTTTCGAGTCTGGATCAGCTTCTCCAGTTTGAGCTGTGGCCACTCGGTCTCTGGAGAAGTAAAGAAGATCTCCTGGGCCACAGTGAGTGAATGGCTATCTGGGTGGCGTTTAATATGGCGCCAGTAACTTGGAGCCATAATTGGATGTTGGAACCGGCAACTTCCTGCAGACACTGCCACAAGATTCACCAAACTCCCCGTGGATGGACAAATAATGAGCTGAATAGCAAAAGATCGCAGATATTCTGGGAATTACACCAACTATCGCTCCCGCCACTTGACCAAGACTCCAGACGGAAAGTCCATCCTGTATCTGATCAATGATGACCGCGGTTATCCCCTTTGACAAGCATCAGGAATGAGTCCGCTGTCATCTCTGCATCTTTTAGCTTCACACACACGACATGGAGGGTAAAACCACCCCTCCCAAACTTAATGAAGAAAAGATGTCAAACAAAGAGCTTAAGTTTCAATGCCCAAAGAAAATAATTTCCAGAGTCACGCGTCATGTTCAGGTGCTGATCTAGGGACAAGGGAAGAGGAAAAGTCACAATATAATATGTCAATATTAAGAATTAAGGGGTCAGATTAAGTGCCATTATTGGAATATGTAAAGAGCAACTTTAACTGTATCCCTTTGTCCTGGGAGTGTTTGATGGGGACAGTGTAGAGAGAGCTTTACTCTGTATCTAACCCCGTGCTGTACCTGTCCTGGGATTGTTTGATGGGGACAGTGTAGCGGGAGCTTTACTCTGTATCTAACCCCGTGCTGTACCTGTCCTGGGAGTGTTTGATGAGGACACTGTACCTGTCCTGGGAGTGTTTGATGAGGACAGTGTAGAATGAGCTTTACTCTGTATCTAACCCCGTGCTGGACCTGTCCTGGGAGTGTTTGATGGGGACAGTGTAGAGGGAGCTTTACTCTGTATCTAACTCCGTGCTGTACCTGTCCTGGGAGTGTTTGATGGGGACAGTGTAGAGGGAGCTTTGCTCTGTATCTAACCCCGTGCTGTACCTGTCCTGGGAGTATTTGATGGGGGCAGTGTAGAGGGAGCTTTACTCTGTATCTAACCCCGTGCTGTACCTGTCCTGGGAGTGTTTGATGAGGACACTGTACCTGTCCTGGGAGTGTTTGATGAGGACAGTGTAGAATGAGCTTTACTCTGTATCTAACCCCGTGCTGTACCTGTCCTGGGAGTGTTTGATGGGGACAGTGTAGAGGGAGCTTTACTCTGTATCTAACTCCGTGCTGTACCTGTCCTGGGAGTGTTTGATGGGGACAGTGTAGAGGGAGCTTTGCTCTGTATCTAACCCCGTGCTGTACCTGTCCTGGGAGTATTTGATGGGGGCAGTGTAGAGGGAGCCTTACTCTGTATCTAACCCCGTGCTGTACCTGTCCTGGGAGTGTTTAATGGGGACAGTATAGAGGGAGCTTTACTCTGTATCTAACCCCGTGCTGTACCTGTCCTGGGAGTGTTTGATGGGGACAGTGTAGAGGGAGCTTTACTCTGTATCTATCCCCGTGCTGTACCTGTCCTGGGAGTGTTTGATGGGGACAGTGTAGAGGGAGCTTTACTCTGTATCTAACTCCGTGCTGTACCTGTCCTGGGAGTGTTTGATGGGGACAGTGTAGAGGGAGCTTTATTCTGTATCTAACCCCATGCTGTACTTGTCCTGGGAGTGTTTGATGGGGACAGTGTAGAGGGAGCTTTACTCTGTATCTAACCCCGTGCTGTACCTGTCCTGGGAGTGTTTGATGGGGACAGTGTAGAGGGAGCTTTACTCTGTATCTAACTCCGTGCTGTACCTGTCCTGGGAGTGTTTGATGGGGACAGTGTAGAGGGAGCTTTATTCTGTATCTAACCCCATGCTGTACTTGTCCTGGGAGTGTTTGATGGGGGCAGTGTAGGGGGGGCTTTACTCTGTATCTAACCCCGTGCTGTACCTGTCCTGGGAGTGTTTGATGGGGACAGTGTAGAGGGAGCTTTACTCTGTATCTAACCCCGTGCTGTTCCTGTCCTGGGAGTGTTTGATGGGGACAGTGTAGAGGGAGCTTTGCTCTGTATCTAACCCCGTGCTGTACCTGTCCTGGGAGTGTTTAATGGGGACAGTATAGAGGGAGCTTTACTCTGTATCTAACCCCGTGCTGTACCTGTCCTGGGAGTGATTGATGGGGACAGTGTAGAGGGAGCCTTACTCTGTACCTAACCCCATGCTGTACCTGTCCTGGGAGTGTTTGATGGGGACAGTGTAGAGGGAGCTTTACTCTGTATCTAACCCCGTGTTGTACCTGTCCTGGGAGTGTTTGATGGGGACAGTGTCGAGGGAGCTTTACTCTGTATCTAACCCCGTGCTGTACCTGTCCTGGGAGTGTTTGATGGGGACAGTGTAGAGGGAGCTTTACTCTGTATCTAACCCCGTGCTGTACCTGTCCTGGGAGTGTTTGATGGGGACAGTGTAGAGGGAGCTTTACTCTGTATCTATCCCCGTGCTGTACCTGTCCTGGGAGTGTTTGATGGGGACAGTGTCGAGGGAGCTTTACTCTGTATCTAACCCCGTGCTGTACCTGTCCTGGGAGTGTTTGATGGGGACAGTATAGTGGGAGATTTACTCTGGATCTTGCACATATTATGGATTGATTTCAGTGATGTTGCCAAGCACCCAGGAAGGAATCAGTGCAACAAAATCTATGCAACTGTTCTGTCTTTTTTTTTGTCCCTTTCAACCTTTGACTGAATGAGAAGATTATTTACTATTTTGATACCCGTCACCCCCTCTTTTTTCCCTTTTGTCCGTATTAGAGTTACGTGAAGCATTTCCTTGCACAACACTAAATAAGGATGTCACAACATAATGTAATGATGACACAATAATCATCTTTAAGTTATACAGCATCTCAGAACACTGGCAGGTGTATTACTGAAGGTCGGTAATGTGTGTTAAAGAATCTTTTCTGGTGAGTATTTGCTGTTATTTTTGAGTCACTGCTGTAAGTGTAATCCAACTGCCAAGGTTATAGAGGGCAGGGTTTTCACGAATTTCTGAAACATCTCCTCTCAATCCCCCACCTCTGCCCTAACTTCCGCTTCTTCACATCTTTCTGGGATGTTATTGTGCTGATGGGACTGCCCCTGACATGTTGGGATGGTGGTCACTTGTCATCTGATTGTGGGCTGGATTTTGCACTCCCTGTCAGTGGATTGGAAGGCTGGGGGGTGCTTAGAAAATTTAGCAGGTGGCCTTCTCTCTGCCTCCTGTCCTCCCCGACCTATCTGAAATACACAGGGGCCGTGGCGGCGGGCGTCCAGCGTCCTGTGGCTTATTTAACCCTCTATGTGGCCACTTAAGGACCTCAGCCCACCTCTGCCAGTATGTTATCCATTGCAGGCAGAGGCCCGTGCTACGTAGGACGCTCAGCAGATTTAACCTTGTGGGTGAGTGTCTGGCAGGGGAATCCTCCATTCGAGGTTCCCCAGGTCGATCGGAGGTATCAACTCCTCAAAGTCATCTGCCTCCTTTAAGCCCCCCTCACGACCTCTTGGATCGAGCCCCCAGCCCTCCCTCACTGAGACTCCGGACTTAACTTTGGGCGGTATGGTAGCACAGTGGCTAGCACTGCTGTCTCACAGTTCAAGAGTTCCAGGTTCAATTCTGGCCTCGGGTGACTGTCTGTGTGGAGCTTGCACATTCTCCCATGTCTACATGGGTTTCCTCCGGGTGCTCCGGTTTCCTCCCACAGTCCAAAGATGTGCAGGTTAGGTGGATTGGCCATGATCAATTGCCCTTAGTGTCCAAAGAAAACCGTTAGGTGGGATTACTGGGTTGCGGGGATAGGGTGGAGGCATGGGGTTCAGTCGGGTGCTCTTGCCAAGGGCCGGTGCAGACTCGGTGGGCCGAATGGCCTCCTTCTGCACTGTCAATTCTATGATTCTATGAACTTAGTTCCCCAGCCAGTGACGTGATGCCACTGGGACCACAGAGCTGTCACCACTTGATTGCCTGATAGCTCCCGAAGGTGGAACTCCCTCGGAGAAAGAGGCAGAGGTCTCCCATTAAAGTAGTTAATATTACTCCCAACATTCAATTACTGCACGGCAGCCCTCAGGGTCTTAGGTCACACCCTCCAACATGACCTGGAACAGTAATAGACCCAGAGGAGCTTAGAATCAATTTAGATTGATTCGGGGAAAATTGAATATCTCTGTCAAGGACATTTTAAAGTTTATGTGTGAAGTTTGTTTTATTTTTGGTTGGTCTAAGAATAAGAAGGGGGCATTTTGTTCTGTGGCTTAATGTACAAGCTGCCTGCAAAGCTAGTGTAAAGTTCAAAGTGTTTTTAGTCATGTGTTGCAGTAAATACCTAAAAATATGAAATCTTGATCTGTTATTCTTTCAGCTATTAATTTGAAGTTTTAATTCCCTTTTAAAAGTCTCTCCGGAGATCATGGGCAGGATTCTCCGCAATCGGCGCGATGTCCGCCGACCAGTGCCACAAACGGCGCGAACCAGTCCGGCATCGCGCCGCCCCAAAGGTGCGGAATTCTCCGCACCTTGAGCGGCCGAGCCCTCACCGTGAGGGGCTAGGCCCGCGCCGGACTGATTTCCGCCCCGCCAGCTGGCGGGAAAGGCCTTTGGCGCCCCGACAGCTGGCGCGGAAATGACTTTGCCGGGCGGCGCATGCGCGGGAGCGTCAGCGGCCGCACGGCATCCCCACGCATGCGCAGTGGAGGGGGTCTCTTCCGCCTCCGCCATAGTGGAGACCATGGCGAAGGCGGAAGGAAAAGCGTGCCCCCATGGCACAGGCCCGCCCGCGGATCGGTGGGCCCTGATCGCGGGCCAGGCCACCGTGGGGGCACCCCCTGTGGCCAGATCGCCCCGCGCCCCCCCCCCAGGACCCCGGAGCCCGCCCGCACCACCTTGTCCAGCTGGTAAGATAGGTGGTTTGATTCTCGCTGGCGGGACAGGCATTCCAGCAGCGGGACTTCGGCCCATCGCGGGCCGGAGAATCGCCGGGGGGGGGGGGGGGGGCCGCCGACCGGCACGCCGCGATTCCCACCCCCGCCGAATATCCGGTGCCAGAGAATTCGGCAACCGGCGGACGCGGGATTCACGCCAGCCCCCGGCGATTCTCCGACCCGCCGGGGGTTCGGAGAATCCCGCCCCAAAACATTCTTCAGAGGGCTGTGGGTTCAAGACCCACACTTGGCTTGAGCCCATGACCAGGCTGACAGCCGAGTGCAATACTGAGGGAGCACGGCACTGTCAGGGGTGCAGTCTTTCCTATGCGATGTTCAAAAGAGGCTCTCTCTTCCTTCACAAGTGAATGTAGACGATTAATGGCTTCATTCAAAGAACAGTAAGGAATTGTAGCAGGTCACTAGCTCAATAGTTACGCTTCAACCAACATCACCAAATTAAATTATCTAGTTCTGAAGTGTGTGCAAATTGGCTGCTGATCCTCCAGGACAATTATGTTTTGCTCTGCTGTGGAGTGCATTCGATCAGAACATTCTTAAAGATGCTGTAGAAATGCGACAGGCACCAATCGCAAATCCAATGCAACTTTGGGAATGGAGATCTCGGCCATGTGCTAACTGGGAGCATCCTACACAAAATAAGCTTGGATATGTCAATCTAGTTCCAAACCAGTTATGGGTCCCCCACACCACGCTGAAATCTGGCAATTGAATAGCAAGCCTTGTTTAAAAGTGCTGGAATGGGAATGGACAATGGCACTGCAGCACACGTTCCTGAGGTTCCACCTCAGCTAAGAATACTGGGGTAGAAAAGCGTTCATCCGTCAGTGAGTAAAGAAGACAGAATTCACAAAAGAATTGGGAAGAGGCAGCAGCATCACACCCACTTCCTCAACACCTCTACTTCTGGATAGTACAGTCAGTGTTAACTGGATAGTACAGTCAGTGTTAACTGGATAGTACATTCAGTGTTAACTGGATCGTACAGTCAGTGTTAACTGGATAGTACAGTCAGTGTTAACTGGATCGTACAGTCAGTGTTAACTGGATAGTACAGTCAGTGTTAACTGGATCGTACAGTCAGTGTTAACTGGATAGTACAGTCAGTGTTAACTGGATCGTACAGTCAGTGTTAACTGGATAGTACAGTCAGTGTTAACTGGATCGTACAGTCAGTGTTAACTGGATAGTACAGTCAGTGTTAACTGGATAGTACAGTCAGTGTTAACTGGATAGTACGGTCAGTGTTAACTGGATCGTACAGTCAGTGTTAACTGATATCTATTCCTATGTAATTCCCTTGTTGTCATAATACATTGTGATTACAACAGCAATGAATTATCGTTGCAGGACACAGCTAACATTGAAACTGCCCAGTGTAAGTGACTTCATGGTCTGAGCCCAGAATAAGCAATGCAAGATAAAGACAGACACGGTACATTGTGCCGCTGTGGTCAGCACCTCCCCAAGCAGCAAAGATCGCACTATTTCCAGCCCATTCCAGTTCTCAGTCATTGTCTGACTTGATATATTCAGGATGTCGAAAAGTGGACACAGACCTATTGTTCAGGAATGTCGAAGGTACCAATGCAAACTGCTGTTGATTGGGAAACGATTGAGGATTCAAGCTCCACTGTGCAGTCCAGTGATTAATGAGAGAGGTAATAATATCATAATGTGTTTGAAGGTTCACAGAATGAAGAATTTTTTTGTGTGGAACTCAGATAATATCATTCCTAATGAGATAATGGCATTGCTACGAGGGGGTGGCTAATGGCTCAGAACAAATTCAAATTTATTCAAAGACTGAACATACCAACATGTGGAAACTTGCTCTCAACTTTTCCCAGCTTTTTGGGTTTGATTAAAAGTTTACCATTTCTCGTCCCAGTACCCAAGAGTCCTCGAAGATCACGGCTTCAAGAAAGAGTAGGCTACTTCCATCACTAAAGCAGATGATCTGATCAGTATCACATTGCTGTTTCTGGAATCTTGCTGTGCGCAAATTGCTTTGACTGTTTCTAACATAATTAAAGTGACAACACTTCAAAAACCCTTCATTGGCTCAAAATCGCTTTTGGGATGCCCTGAGGAGGTGAAGAGTATTACAGAAATGCAAGTCCTGATGTTTTTCCAGATTGTAAGTTTGTTTTCATAGAATTTACAGTGCAGAAGGAGGCCATTCGGCCCATCAAGTCTGCACCGGCTCTTGGAAAGAGCACCTTACCCCATGGTCAACACCGCCACCCCATCCTCATAACCCAGCAACCCCACCCAACACTATGGGCAATTTGGACACTAAGGGCAATTTATAATGGCCAATCCACCTAACCTGCACATCTTTGGACTGTGGGAGGAAACCGGAGCACCGGAGAAAACCCACGCCCACACGGGGAGGATGTGCAGACTCCGCACAGACAGTGACCCAAGCCGGGAATCGAACCTGGGACCCTGGAGCAGTGAAGCAATTGTGCTATCCACAATGCGACCGTGCTGCCCTTTTGAGTTAAGGTGCTTACTGTAATGATTTAGGCCAGGCCTTTGAGATTGGCCAATGAGAATACGAGTTCCCTGATTAGTGGCCCAATCAGGGAACCCCTTTCTGTGTATAGAACAGGGAGTGTCAGATCCTCTGCACTCCCAGTGTAGACAGCGAGCTGAGTGCACTCCCGGTGTAGTCAGCGACCTGAATGCACTCCCGGTGTAGACTGCAGACTGAATGCACTCCCGGTGTAGACAGCGAGCTGAGTGCACTCCCGGTGTAGATAGCGAGCTGAGTGCACTCCCGGTGTAGACAGCGAGCTGAGTGCACTCCCGGTGTAGACTGCAGACTGAATGCACTCCCGGTGTAGACAGCGAGCTGAGTGCACACCCGGTGTAGACAGCGAGATGAGTGCACTCCCGGTGTAGACAGCGAGCTGAGTGCACTCCTGGTGTAGACAGCGAGCTGAGTGCACTCCCAGTGTAGACAGCGAGCTGAATGCACTCCCGGTGTAGACAGCAGGCTGAGTGCACTCCCGGTGTAGACAGCGAGCTGAGTGCACTCCCAGTGTAGACAGCGAGCTGAATGCACTCCCGGTGTAGACAGCAGGCTGAGTGCACTCCCGGTGTAGACAGCGAGCTGAATGCACTCCCGGTGTAGACAGCGAGCTGAGTGCACTCCCGGTGTAGACAGCGAGCTGAGTGCACTCCCGGTGTAGACAGCGAGCTGAGTGCACGCCCGGTGTAGACAGCGAGCTGAATGCACTCCCGGTGTAGACAGCGAGCTGAGCGCACTCCCGGTGTAGTCAGCGACCTGAATGCACTCACGGTGTAGACTGCAGACTGAATGCACTCCCGGTGTAGACAGCGAGCTGAGTGCACTCCCGGTGTAGACAGCGAGCTGAGTGCACTCCCGGTGTAGACAGCGAGCTGAGTGCACTCCCGGTGTAGACTGCAGACTGAATGCACTCCCGGTGTAGACAGCGAGCTGAGTGCACTCCCGGTGTAGACAGCGAGCTGAGTGCACTCCCGGTGTAGACAGCGAGCTGAGTGCACTCCCGGTGTAGACTGCAGACTGAATGCACTCCCGGTGTAGACAGCGAGCTGGGTGCACTCCCGGTGTAGACAGCGAGCTAAGTGCACACCCGGTGTAGACAGCGAGATGAGTGCACTCCCGGTGTAGACAGCGAGCTGAGTGCACTCCTGGTGTAGACAGCGAGCTGAGTGCACTCCCAGTGTAGACAGCGAGCAGAGTGCACTCCCGGTGTAGACAGCAGGCTGAGTGCACTCCCGGTGTAGACAGCAAGCTGAGTGCACTCCCGGTGTAGACAGCGAGCTGAATGCACTCCCGGTGTAGACAGCGAGCTGAGTGCACTCCCGGTGTAGACAGCGAGCTGAGTGCACGTCCGGTGTAGACAGCGAGCTGAATGCACTCCCGGTGTAGACAGCGAGCTGAGCGCACTCCCGGTGTAGACAGCGAGCTGAGTGCACTCCCGGTGTAGACAGTGAGCTGAGTGCACACCTGGTGTAGACAGCGAGCTGAATGCACTCCCGGTGTGGACAGCGAGCTGAATGCAGTCCCGGTGTAGACAGCGAGCTGAATGCACTCCCGGAGTAGACAGCGAGCTGAGTGCGCTCCCGGTGTAGACAGGGAGCTGAATGCACTCCCGGTGTAGACAGCGAGCTGAATGCACTCCCGGTGAAGACAGCGAGCGGAATGCACTCCCGGTGTAGACAGCGAGCGGAATGCACTCCCGGTGTAGACAACGAGCGGATTGCACTCCCGGTGTAGACAGCGAGCTGAGTGCACTCCCGGTGTAGACAGCGAGCTAGGTGCACTCCCGGTGTAGACAGCGAGCTGAGTGCACTCCCGGTGTAGACAGCGAGCTGAATGCACTCCCGGTGTAGACAACGAGCGGAATGCACTCTCGGTGTAGACAGCGAGCTGAGTGCACTCCCGGTGTAGACAGCGAGCTGGGTGCACTCCCGGTGTAGACAGCGAGCTGGGTGCATTCCCGGTGTAGACAGCGAGCTGAATGCACTCCCGGTGTAGACAACGAGTGGAATGCACTCCCGGTGTAGACAGCGAGCTGAGTGCACTCCCGGTGTAGACAGCGAGCTGGGTGCACTCCCGGTGTAGACAGCGAGCTGAGTGCACTCCCGGTGTAGACAGCGAGCTGGGTGCACTCCCGGTGTAGACAGCGAGCTGGGTGCACTCCCGGTGTAGACAGCGAGCTGAATGCACTCCCGGTGTAGACTACGAGCGGAGTGCACTCCCGGTGTAGACAGCGAGCTGAGTGCACTCCCGGTGTAGACAGCGAGCTGAATGCACACCCGGTGTAGACAGCGAGCTGGGTGCACTCCCGGTGTAGATAGCGAGCTGAATGCACTCCGGGGGCGTCATTCTCCGCCGGCGGGAGTCACCGTTCTGCCGGCGCTCGGGGGTTTCCCGACGGCGTGGGGCTGCCCCACAATGGGAAACCCCATTGACTGGCCGGTGTTACGGAGACTCCCGCCGGCCGGTCGGCGCAGAAATGTGGCGGGGCGGGTAGGAGAATTTCGCCCCCGGTGTAGACAGCAAGCTGAGTGCACTCCCGGTGTAGACAGCGAGCTGAGTGCACTCCCGGTGTAGACAGCGAGCTGAGTGCTCTCCCGGTGTGGACAGCGAGCTGAGTGCACTCCCGGTGTAGACAGCGAGCTGAATGCACTCCCGGTGTAGACAGCGAGCTGAATGCACTCCCGGTGTAGACAGCGAGCTGAGTGCACTCCCGGTGTAGACAGCGAGCTGAGTGCACTCCCGGTGTAGACAGCGAGCTGAGTGCTCTCCCGGTGTAGACAGCGAGCTGAATGCACTCCCGGTGTAGACAGCGAGCTGAGTGCACTCCCGGTGTAGACAGCGAGCTGAGTGCACTCCCGGTGTAGACAGCGAGCTGAGTGCACTCCCGGTGTAGACAGCGAGCTGAGTGCACTCCCGGTGTAGACAGCGAGCTGAGTGCACTCCCGGTGTAGACAGCGAGCTGAGTGCACTCCCGGTGTAGACAGCGAGCTGAGTGCACTCCCGGTGTAGACAGCGAGCTGAGTGCACTCCCGGTGTAGACTGCAGACTGAGTGCACTCCCGGTGTAGACAGCGAGCTGAGTGCACTCCCGGTGTAGACAGCGAGCTGAGTGCACTCCCGGTGTAGACAGCGAGTTGAGTGCACTCCCGGTGTAGACAGCGAGCTGAGTGCACTCCCGGTGTAGACAGCGAGCTGAGTGCATTCCCGGTGTAGACAGCGAGCTGAGTGCACTCCCGGTGTAGACTGCAGACAGAATGCACTCCCGGTGTAGACAGCGAGCTGAGTGCACTCCCGGTGTAGACAGCGAACTGAGTGCACTCCCGGTGTAGACAGCGAGCTGAGTGCACTCCCGGTGTAGACAGCGAGTTGAGTGCACTCCCAGTGTAGACAGCGAGCTGGGTGCACTCCCGGTGTAGACAACGAGCGGAATGCACTCCCGTTGTAGACAGCGAGCTGAGTGCACTCCCGGTGTAGACAGCGAGCTGGGTGCACTCCCGGTGTAGACAGCGAGCTGAGTGCACTCCCGGTGTAGACAGCGACCTGGGTGCACTCCCGGTGTAGACAGCGAGCTGAATGCACTCCCGGTGTAGACAACGAGCGGAATGCACTCCCGGTGTAGACAGCGAGCTGAGTGCACTCCCGGTGTAGACAGCGAGCTGGGTGCACTCCCGGTGTAGACAGCGAGCTGAATGCACTCCCGGTGTAGACAGCGAGTTGAGGGCACTCCCGGTGTAGACTACGAGCGGAATGCACTCCCGGTGTAGACAGCGAGCTGAGTGCACTCCCGGTGTAGACAGCGAGCTGAATGCACACCCGGTGTAGACAGCGAGCTGGGTGCACTCCCGGTGTAGACAGCGAGCTGAATGCACTCCGGGGGCGTCATTCTCCGCCGGCGGGAGTCTCCGTTCTGCCGGCGCTCGGGGGTTTCCCGACGGCGTGGGGCTGCCGCACAATGGGAAACTCCATTGACTGGCCGGTGTTACGGAGACCCCCGCCGGCCGGTCGGCGCAGAAATGTGGCGGGGCGGGTAGGAGAATTTCGCCCCCGGTGTAGACAGCAAGCTGAATGCACTCCCGGTGTAGACAGCGAGCTGAGTGCACTCCCGGTGTAGACAGCGAGCTGAGTGCTCTCCCGGTGTAGACAGCGAGCTGAATGCACTCCCGGTGTAGACAGCGAGCTGAGTGCACTCCCGGTGTAGACAGCGAGCTGAGTGCACTCCCGGTGTAGACAGCGAGCTGAGTGCACTCCCGGTGTAGACAGCGAGCTGAGTGCTCTCCCGGTGTAGACAGCGAGCTGAATGCACTCCCGGTGTAGACAGCGAGCTGAGTGCACTCCCGGTGTAGACAGCGAGCTGAGTGCACTCCCGGTGTAGACAGCGAGCTGAGTGCACTCCCGGTGTAGACAGCGACCTGAGTGCACTCCCGGTGTAGACAGCGAGCTGAGTGAACTCCCGGTGTAGACTGCAGACTGAATGCACTCCCGGTGTAGACAGCGAGCTGAGTGCACTCCCGGTGTAGACAGCGAGCTGAGTGCACTCCCGGTGTAGACAGCGAGCTGAGTGCACACCCGGTGTAGACAGCGAGCTGAGTGCACTCCCGGTGTAGACTGCAGACTGAATGCACTCCCGGTGTAGACAGCGAGCTGAGTGCACTCCCGGTGTAGACAGCGAGCTGAGTGCACTCCCGGTGTAGACAGCGAGCTGAGTGCACTCCCGGTGTAGACAGCGAGCTGAGTGCACTCCCGGTGTAGACAGCGAGCTGAGTGCACTCCCGGTGTAGACAGCGAGCTGAGTGCACTCCCGGTGTAGACAGCGAGCTGAGTGCACTCCCGGTGTAGACTGCAGACTGAATGGACTACCGGTGTAGACAGCGAGCTGAGTGCACTCCCGGTGTAGACAGTGAGCTGTGTGCACTCCTTGTGTAGAAATCGAGCAGAGTGCACTCCCGGTGTAGACAGCGAGCTGAGTGCACTCCCGGTGTAGATAGCGAGCTGAGTGCACTCCCGGTGTAGACAGCGAGCTGAGTGCACTCCCGGTGTAGACAGCGAGCTGAGTGCACTCCCGGTGTAGACAGCGAGCTGAGTGCTCTCCCGGTGTAGACAGCGAGCTGAATGCACTCCCGGTGTAGACAGCGAGCTGAGTGCACCCCCGGTGTAGACAGCGAGCTGAGTGCACTCCCGGTGTAGACAGCGAGCTGAATGCACTCCCGGTGTAGACAGCGAGCTGACTCCACTCCCGGGGTAGACAGCGAGCTGAGTGCACTCCCGGTGTAGACAGCGAGCTGAGTGCACTCCCGGTGTAGACTGCAGACTGAATGCACTCCCGGTGTAGACAGCGAGCTGAGTGCACTCCCGGTGTAGACAGCGAGCTGAGTGCTCTCCCGGTGTAGACAGCGAGCTGAATGCACTCCCGGTGTAGACAGCGAGCTGAGTGCACTCCCGGTGTAGACAGCGAGCTGAGTGCACTCCCGGTGTAGACAGCGAGCTGAGTGCACTCCCGGTGTAGACAGCGAGCTGAGTGCTCTCCCGGTGTAGACAGCGAGCTGAATGCACTCCCGGTGTAGACAGCGAGCTGAGTGCACTCCCGGTGTAGACAGCGAGCTGAGTGCACTCCCGGTGTAGACAGCGAGCTGAGTGCACTCCCGGTGTAGACAGCGAGCTGAGTGCACTCCCGGTGTAGACAGCGAGCTGAGTGCACTCCCGGTGTAGACAGCGAGCTGAGTGCACTCCCGGTGTAGACTGCAGACTGAATGCACTCCCGGTGTAGACAGCGAGCTGAGTGCACTCCCGGTGTAGACAGCGAGCTGAGTGCACTCCCGGTGTAGACAGCGAGCTGAGTGCACACCCGGTGTAGACAGCGAGTTGAGTGCACTCCCGGTGTAGACTGCAGACTGAATGCACTCCCGGTGTAGACAGCGAGCTGAGTGCACTCCCGGTGTAGACAGCGAGCTGAGTGCACACCCGGTGTAGACAGCGAGCTGAGTGCACTCCCGGTGTAGACAGCGAGCTGAGTGCACTCCCGGTGTAGACAGCGAGCTGAGTGCACTCCCGGTGTAGACAGCGAGCTGAGTGCACTCCCGGTGTAGACTGCAGACTGAATGCACTACCGGTGTAGACAGCGAGCTGAGTGCACTCCCGGTGTAGACAGTGAACTGTGTGCACTCCTTGTGTAGACATCGAGCAGAGTGCACTCCCGGTGTAGACAGCGAGCTGAGTGCACTCCCGGTGTAGATAGCGAGCTGAGTGCACTCCCGGTGTAGACAGCGAGCTGAGTGCACTCCCGGTGTAGACAGCGAGCTGAGTGCACTCCCGGTGTAGACAGCGAGCAGAGTGCACTCCCGGTGTAGACAGCGAGCTGAATGCACTCCCGGTGTAGACAGCGAGCTGAGTGCACTCCCGGTGTAGACAGCGAGCTGTGTGCACTCCCGGTGTAGACAGCGAGCTGAGTGCACTCCCGGTGTAGACAGCGAGCTGACGGCACTCCCGGTGTAGACAGCGAGCTGAGTGCACTCCCGGTGTAGACAGCGAGCTGAACGCACTCCCGGTGTAGACAGCGAGCTGAATGTACTCCCGGTGTAGACAGCGAGCTGAACGCACTCCCGGTGTAGACAGCGAGCTGAATGTACTCCCGGTGTAGACAGCGAGCTGAGTGCACTCCCGGTGTAGACAGCGAGCTGAATGCACTCCCGGTGTAGACAGCTAGCTGAATGCACTCCCGGTGTAGACAGCGAGCTGAGTGCACTCCGGGTGTAGACAGCGAGCTGAGTGCACTCCCGGTGTAGACAGCGAGCTGAGTGCACTCCCGGTGTAGACAGCGAGCTGAGTGCACTCCCGGTGTAGACAGCGAGCTGAGTGCACTCCCGGTGTAGACAGCGAGCTGACGGCACTCCCGGTGTAGACAGCGAGCTGAGCGCACTCCCGGTGTAGACAGCGAGCTGAGTGCACTCCCAGTGTAGACAGCGAGCTGAATGCACTCCCGGTGTAGACAGCAGGCTGAGTGCACTCCCGGTGTAGACAGCGAGCTGAATGCACTCCCGGTGTAGACAGCGAGCTGAGTGCACTCCCGGTGTAGACAGCGAGCTGAGTGCACTCCCGGTGTAGACAGCGAGCTGAGTGCACGCCCGGTGTAGACAGCGAGCTGAATGCACTCCCGGTGTAGACAGCGAGCTGAGCGCACTCCCGGTGTAGTCAGCGACCTGAATGCACTCACGGTGTAGACTGCAGACTGAATGCACTCCCGGTGTAGACAGCGAGCTGAGTGCACTCCCGGTGTAGACAGCGAGCTGAGTGCACTCCCGGTGTAGACAGCGAGCTGAGTGCACTCCCGGTGTAGACTGCAGACTGAATGCACTCCCGGTGTAGACAGCGAGCTGAGTGCACTCCCGGTGTAGACAGCGAGCTGAGTGCACTCCCGGTGTAGACAGCGAGCTGAGTGCACTCCCGGTGTAGACTGCAGACTGAATGCACTCCCGGTGTAGACAGCGAGCTGGGTGCACTCCCGGTGTAGACAGCGAGCTAAGTGCACACCCGGTGTAGACAGCGAGATGAGTGCACTCCCGGTGTAGACAGCGAGCTGAGTGCACTCCTGGTGTAGACAGCGAGCTGAGTGCACTCCCAGTGTAGACAGCGAGCAGAGTGCACTCCCGGTGTAGACAGCAGGCTGAGTGCACTCCCGGTGTAGACAGCAAGCTGAGTGCACTCCCGGTGTAGACAGCGAGCTGAATGCACTCCCGGTGTAGACAGCGAGCTGAGTGCACTCCCGGTGTAGACAGCGAGCTGAGTGCACGTCCGGTGTAGACAGCGAGCTGAATGCACTCCCGGTGTAGACAGCGAGCTGAGCGCACTCCCGGTGTAGACAGCGAGCTGAGTGCACTCCCGGTGTAGACAGTGAGCTGAGTGCACACCTGGTGTAGACAGCGAGCTGAATGCACTCCCGGTGTGGACAGCGAGCTGAATGCAGTCCCGGTGTAGACAGCGAGCTGAATGCACTCCCGGAGTAGACAGCGAGCTGAGTGCGCTCCCGGTGTAGACAGGGAGCTGAATGCACTCCCGGTGTAGACAGCGAGCTGAATGCACTCCCGGTGAAGACAGCGAGCGGAATGCACTCCCGGTGTAGACAGCGAGCGGAATGCACTCCCGGTGTAGACAACGAGCGGATTGCACTCCCGGTGTAGACAGCGAGCTGAGTGCACTCCCGGTGTAGACAGCGAGCTAGGTGCACTCCCGGTGTAGACAGCGAGCTGAGTGCACTCCCGGTGTAGACAGCGAGCTGAATGCACTCCCGGTGTAGACAACGAGCGGAATGCACTCTCGGTGTAGACAGCGAGCTGAGTGCACTCCCGGTGTAGACAGCGAGCTGGGTGCACTCCCGGTGTAGACAGCGAGCTGAGTGCACTCCCGGTGTAGACAGCGAGCTGGGTGCATTCCCGGTGTAGACAGCGAGCTGAATGCACTCCCGGTGTAGACAACGAGTGGAATGCACTCCCGGTGTAGACAGCGAGCTGAGTGCACTCCCGGTGTAGACAGCGAGCTGGGTGCACTCCCGGTGTAGACAGCGAGCTGAGTGCACTCCCGGTGTAGACAGCGAGCTGGGTGCACTCCCGGTGTAGACAGCGAGCTGGGTGCACTCCCGGTGTAGACAGCGAGCTGAATGCACTCCCGGTGTAGACTACGAGCGGAGTGCACTCCCGGTGTAGACAGCGAGCTGAGTGCACTCCCGGTGTAGACAGCGAGCTGAATGCACACCCGGTGTAGACAGCGAGCTGGGTGCACTCCCGGTGTAGATAGCGAGCTGAATGCACTCCGGGGGCGTCATTCTCCGCCGGCGGGAGTCACCGTTCTGCCGGCGCTCGGGGGTTTCCCGACGGCGTGGGGCTGCCCCACAATGGGAAACCCCATTGACTGGCCGGTGTTACGGAGACTCCCGCCGGCCGGTCGGCGCAGAAATGTGGCGGGGCGGGTAGGAGAATTTCGCCCCCGGTGTAGACAGCAAGCTGAGTGCACTCCCGGTGTAGACAGCGAGCTGAGTGCACTCCCGGTGTAGACAGCGAGCTGAGTGCTCTCCCGGTGTGGACAGCGAGCTGAGTGCACTCCCGGTGTAGACAGCGAGCTGAATGCGCTCCCGGTGTAGACAGCGAGCTGAATGCACTCCCGGTGTAGACAGCGAGCTGAGTGCACTCCCGGTGTAGACAGCGAGCTGAGTGCACTCCCGGTGTAGACAGCGAGCTGAGTGCTCTCCCGGTGTAGACAGCGAGCTGAATGCACTCCCGGTGTAGACAGCGAGCTGAGTGCACTCCCGGTGTAGACAGCGAGCTGAGTGCACTCCCGGTGTAGACAGCGAGCTGAGTGCACTCCCGGTGTAGACAGCGAGCTGAGTGCACTCCCGGTGTAGACAGCGAGCTGAGTGCACTCCCGGTGTAGACAGCGAGCTGAGTG
This sequence comes from Scyliorhinus torazame, assembly GCF_047496885.1. Classification (NCBI taxonomy): domain Eukaryota; kingdom Metazoa; phylum Chordata; class Chondrichthyes; order Carcharhiniformes; family Scyliorhinidae; genus Scyliorhinus; species Scyliorhinus torazame. The sequence goes on from NC_092714.1 coordinate 4,785,557, forward strand.
CACTCCCGGTGTAGACAGCGAGCTGAGTGCACTCCCGGTGTAGACAGCGAGCTGAGTGCACTCCCGGTGTAGACTGCAGACTGAGTGCACTCCCGGTGTAGACAGCGAGCTGAGTGCACTCCCGGTGTAGACAGCGAGCTGAGTGCACTCCCGGTGTAGACAGCGAGTTGAGTGCACTCCCGGTGTAGACAGCGAGCTGAGTGCACTCCCGGTGTAGACAGCGAGCTGAGTGCATTCCCGGTGTAGACAGCGAGCTGAGTGCACTCCCGGTGTAGACTGCAGACAGAATGCACTCCCGGTGTAGACAGCGAGCTGAGTGCACTCCCGGTGTAGACAGCGAACTGAGTGCACTCCCGGTGTAGACAGCGAGCTGAGTGCACTCCCGGTGTAGACAGCGAGTTGAGTGCACTCCCAGTGTAGACAGCGAGCTGGGTGCACTCCCGGTGTAGACAACGAGCGGAATGCACTCCCGTTGTAGACAGCGAGCTGAGTGCACTCCCGGTGTAGACAGCGAGCTGGGTGCACTCCCGGTGTAGACAGCGAGCTGAGTGCACTCCCGGTGTAGACAGCGACCTGGGTGCACTCCCGGTGTAGACAGCGAGCTGAATGCACTCCCGGTGTAGACAACGAGCGGAATGCACTCCCGGTGTAGACAGCGAGCTGAGTGCACTCCCGGTGTAGACAGCGAGCTGGGTGCACTCCCGGTGTAGACAGCGAGCTGAATGCACTCCCGGTGTAGACAGCGAGTTGAGGGCACTCCCGGTGTAGACTACGAGCGGAATGCACTCCCGGTGTAGACAGCGAGCTGAGTGCACTCCCGGTGTAGACAGCGAGCTGAATGCACACCCGGTGTAGACAGCGAGCTGGGTGCACTCCCGGTGTAGACAGCGAGCTGAATGCACTCCGGGGGCGTCATTCTCCGCCGGCGGGAGTCTCCGTTCTGCCGGCGCTCGGGGGTTTCCCGACGGCGTGGGGCTGCCGCACAATGGGAAACTCCATTGACTGGCCGGTGTTACGGAGACCCCCGCCGGCCGGTCGGCGCAGAAATGTGGCGGGGCGGGTAGGAGAATTTCGCCCCCGGTGTAGACAGCAAGCTGAATGCACTCCCGGTGTAGACAGCGAGCTGAGTGCACTCCCGGTGTAGACAGCGAGCTGAGTGCTCTCCCGGTGTAGACAGCGAGCTGAATGCACTCCCGGTGTAGACAGCGAGCTGAGTGCACTCCCGGTGTAGACAGCGAGCTGAGTGCACTCCCGGTGTAGACAGCGAGCTGAGTGCACTCCCGGTGTAGACAGCGAGCTGAGTGCTCTCCCGGTGTAGACAGCGAGCTGAATGCACTCCCGGTGTAGACAGCGAGCTGAGTGCACTCCCGGTGTAGACAGCGAGCTGAGTGCACTCCCGGTGTAGACAGCGAGCTGAGTGCACTCCCGGTGTAGACAGCGACCTGAGTGCACTCCCGGTGTAGACAGCGAGCTGAGTGAACTCCCGGTGTAGACTGCAGACTGAATGCACTCCCGGTGTAGACAGCGAGCTGAGTGCACTCCCGGTGTAGACAGCGAGCTGAGTGCACTCCCGGTGTAGACAGCGAGCTGAGTGCACACCCGGTGTAGACAGCGAGCTGAGTGCACTCCCGGTGTAGACTGCAGACTGAATGCACTCCCGGTGTAGACAGCGAGCTGAGTGCACTCCCGGTGTAGACAGCGAGCTGAGTGCACTCCCGGTGTAGACAGCGAGCTGAGTGCACTCCCGGTGTAGACAGCGAGCTGAGTGCACTCCCGGTGTAGACAGCGAGCTGAGTGCACTCCCGGTGTAGACAGCGAGCTGAGTGCACTCCCGGTGTAGACAGCGAGCTGAGTGCACTCCCGGTGTAGACTGCAGACTGAATGGACTACCGGTGTAGACAGCGAGCTGAGTGCACTCCCGGTGTAGACAGTGAGCTGTGTGCACTCCTTGTGTAGAAATCGAGCAGAGTGCACTCCCGGTGTAGACAGCGAGCTGAGTGCACTCCCGGTGTAGATAGCGAGCTGAGTGCACTCCCGGTGTAGACAGCGAGCTGAGTGCACTCCCGGTGTAGACAGCGAGCTGAGTGCACTCCCGGTGTAGACAGCGAGCTGAGTGCTCTCCCGGTGTAGACAGCGAGCTGAATGCACTCCCGGTGTAGACAGCGAGCTGAGTGCACCCCCGGTGTAGACAGCGAGCTGAGTGCACTCCCGGTGTAGACAGCGAGCTGAATGCACTCCCGGTGTAGACAGCGAGCTGACTCCACTCCCGGGGTAGACAGCGAGCTGAGTGCACTCCCGGTGTAGACAGCGAGCTGAGTGCACTCCCGGTGTAGACTGCAGACTGAATGCACTCCCGGTGTAGACAGCGAGCTGAGTGCACTCCCGGTGTAGACAGCGAGCTGAGTGCTCTCCCGGTGTAGACAGCGAGCTGAATGCACTCCCGGTGTAGACAGCGAGCTGAGTGCACTCCCGGTGTAGACAGCGAGCTGAGTGCACTCCCGGTGTAGACAGCGAGCTGAGTGCACTCCCGGTGTAGACAGCGAGCTGAGTGCTCTCCCGGTGTAGACAGCGAGCTGAATGCACTCCCGGTGTAGACAGCGAGCTGAGTGCACTCCCGGTGTAGACAGCGAGCTGAGTGCACTCCCGGTGTAGACAGCGAGCTGAGTGCACTCCCGGTGTAGACAGCGAGCTGAGTGCACTCCCGGTGTAGACAGCGAGCTGAGTGCACTCCCGGTGTAGACAGCGAGCTGAGTGCACTCCCGGTGTAGACTGCAGACTGAATGCACTCCCGGTGTAGACAGCGAGCTGAGTGCACTCCCGGTGTAGACAGCGAGCTGAGTGCACTCCCGGTGTAGACAGCGAGCTGAGTGCACACCCGGTGTAGACAGCGAGTTGAGTGCACTCCCGGTGTAGACTGCAGACTGAATGCACTCCCGGTGTAGACAGCGAGCTGAGTGCACTCCCGGTGTAGACAGCGAGCTGAGTGCACACCCGGTGTAGACAGCGAGCTGAGTGCACTCCCGGTGTAGACAGCGAGCTGAGTGCACTCCCGGTGTAGACAGCGAGCTGAGTGCACTCCCGGTGTAGACAGCGAGCTGAGTGCACTCCCGGTGTAGACTGCAGACTGAATGCACTACCGGTGTAGACAGCGAGCTGAGTGCACTCCCGGTGTAGACAGTGAACTGTGTGCACTCCTTGTGTAGACATCGAGCAGAGTGCACTCCCGGTGTAGACAGCGAGCTGAGTGCACTCCCGGTGTAGATAGCGAGCTGAGTGCACTCCCGGTGTAGACAGCGAGCTGAGTGCACTCCCGGTGTAGACAGCGAGCTGAGTGCACTCCCGGTGTAGACAGCGAGCAGAGTGCACTCCCGGTGTAGACAGCGAGCTGAATGCACTCCCGGTGTAGACAGCGAGCTGAGTGCACTCCCGGTGTAGACAGCGAGCTGTGTGCACTCCCGGTGTAGACAGCGAGCTGAGTGCACTCCCGGTGTAGACAGCGAGCTGACGGCACTCCCGGTGTAGACAGCGAGCTGAGTGCACTCCCGGTGTAGACAGCGAGCTGAACGCACTCCCGGTGTAGACAGCGAGCTGAATGTACTCCCGGTGTAGACAGCGAGCTGAACGCACTCCCGGTGTAGACAGCGAGCTGAATGTACTCCCGGTGTAGACAGCGAGCTGAGTGCACTCCCGGTGTAGACAGCGAGCTGAATGCACTCCCGGTGTAGACAGCTAGCTGAATGCACTCCCGGTGTAGACAGCGAGCTGAGTGCACTCCGGGTGTAGACAGCGAGCTGAGTGCACTCCCGGTGTAGACAGCGAGCTGAGTGCACTCCCGGTGTAGACAGCGAGCTGAGTGCACTCCCGGTGTAGACAGCGAGCTGAGTGCACTCCCGGTGTAGACAGCGAGCTGACGGCACTCCCGGTGTAGACAGCGAGCTGAGCGCACTCCCGGTGTAGACAGCGAGCTGAGTGCTCTCCCGGTGTAGACAGCGAGCTGAATGCACTGCCGGTGTAGACAGCGAGCTGAGTGCACTCCCGGTGTAGACAGCGAGCTGAGTGCACTCCCGGTGTAGACAGCGAGCTGAGTGCACTCCCGGTGTAGACAGCGAGCTGAGTGCACTCCCGGTGTAGACAGCGAGCTGAGTGCACTCCCGGTGTAGACAGCGAGCTGAGTGCACTCCCGGTGTAGACAGCGAGCTGAGTGCACTCCCGGTGTAGACTGCAGACTGAATGCACTCCCGGTGTAGACAGCGAGCTGAGTGCACTCCCGGTGTAGACAGCGAGCTGAGTGCACTCCCGGTGTAGACAGCGAGCTGAGTGCACACCCGGTGTAGACAGCGAGCTGAGTGCACTCCCGGTGTAGACTGCAGACTGAATGCACTCCCGGTGTAGACAGCGAGCTGAGTGCACTCCCGGTGTAGACAGCGAGCTGAGTGCACTCCCGGTGTAGACAGCGAGCTGAGTGCACTCCCGGTGTAGACAGCGAGCTGAGTGCACTCCCGGTGTAGACAGCGAGCTGAGTGCACTCCCGGTGTAGACAGCGAGCTGAGTGCACTCCCGGTGTAGACAGCGAGCTGAGTGCACTCCCGGTGTAGACAGCGAGCTGAGTGCACTCCCGGTGTAGACAGCGAGCTGAGTGCACTCCCGGTGTAGACAGCGAGCTGAGTGCACTCCCGGTGTAGATAGCGAGTTGAGTGCACCCCCGGTGTAGACAGCGAGCTGAGTGCACTCCCGGTGTAGACAGCGAGCTGAGTGCACTCCCGGTGTAGACAGCGAGCTGACGGCACTCCCGGTGTAGACAGCGAGCTGAGTGCACTCCCGCACTCCCGGTGTAGACAGCGAGCTGAATGCACTCCCGGTGTAGACAGCGAGCTGAGTGCACTCCCGGTGTAGACAGCGAGCTGAATGCACTCCCCGTGTAGACAGCGAGCTGAACGCACTCCTGGTGTAGACAGCGAGCTGAATGCACTCCCGGTGTAGACAGCAAGCTGAATGCACTCCCGGTGTAGACAGCGAGCTGAGTGCACTCCCGGTGTAGACAGCGAGCTGAGTGCACTCCCGGTGTAGACAGCGAGCTGAGTGCACTCCCGGTGTAAACAGCGAGCTGAATGCACTCCCGGTGTAGACAGCGAGCTGAATGCACTCCCGGTGTAGACAGTGAGCTGAGTGCACTCCCGGTGTAGACAGCGAGCTGAATGCACGTCCGGTGTAGACAGCGAGCTGAGTGCACTCCCGGTGTAGACAGCGAGCTGAATGCACTCCTGGTGTAGACAGCGAACTGAGTGCTCTCCCGGTGTAGACAGCGAGCAGAGTGCACTCCCGGTGTAGACAGCGAGCTGGGTGCATTCCCGGTGTAGACAGCGAGCTGAGTGCACTTCCGGTGTAGACAGCGAGCTGAGTGCACTCCCGGTGTAGACAGCGAGCTGAATGCACTCCTGGTGTAGACAGTGAGCCGAGTGCACTCCCGGTGTAGACAGCGAGCTGAGTGCACTCCCGGTGTAGACAGTGTGCTGAGTGCACTCCCGGTGTAGACAGCGAGCTGAGTGCACTCCCGGTGTAGACAGCAGGCTGAATGCACTCCCGGTGTAGACAGCGAGCCGAGTGCACTCCCGGTGTAGACAGCGAGCTGAATGCACTCCCGGTGTAGACAGCGAGCTGAGTGCACTCCCGGTGTAGACAGCGAGCTGAATGCACTCCGGGTGTAGACAGCGAGCTGAGTGCACTCCTGGTGTAGACAGCGAGCTGAATGCACTCCCGGTGTAGACAGCGAGCTGAGTGCACTCCCGGTGTAGACAGCGACCTGGGTGCACTCCCGGTGTAGACAGTGAGCTGAGTGCACTCCCGGTGTAGACAGCGAGCTGAATGCACTCCCGGTGTAGACAGCGAGCTGACTGCACTCCCGGTGTAGACAGCGAGCTGAATGCACTCCCGGTGTAGACAGCGAGCCGAGTGCACTCCCGGTGTAGACAGCGAGCTGAATGCACTCCCGGTGTAGACAGCGAGCTGAGTGCACTCCCGGTGTAGACTACGAGCGGAATGCACTCCCGGTGTAGACAGCGAGCTGAGTGCACTCCTGGTGTAGACAGCGAGCTGAGTGCACTCCCGGTGTAGACAGCGAGCTGAGTGCACTCCCGGTGTAGACAGCGAGCTGAATGGTTGTGGTTGTTCGGCTGTTGGGTTTGTAAATAAAAGGAATTCTGGTGACGGGACTTCTGCCTCCGAGATCCTATTCCACTTACTGTCAGAGATCCCGAAACAACTTCACAGGGCATCGCGGCAGAGTTTCTTTGGAGGAAGTTGGATTTGGCAGCCCGAGGAGATAGTGCTTCGACATCCTGAGCATATTTTAAACCTACTCTGGCTTGATTTAAACGTGCATGCAACCAATCTCCCTCAATACATTCGGCTATTACCACTGAAGGCTGAGCCTTCAACACAACAGCCAAAGTAAATCAGTCCAACTGCACATTCACATCATTGTGACACAAGACGTAGCTGCAAAAGTTATCGTCATGTTCTGATACTGAATGTGGTGAAGCGATTAGGACAGTGAAATGAACGCTGAAATAAGCAGACCGAGGACTGGAGTGAAGGCTGTAGCTGACCATGAGCAATGGCATCACTCTGCACTGTAAAAAAATCCCTCTGCTTTTAACATAGGCATTAACTTTACAAAATACATTGGCTTAATGTCTGCTAGAATAGCAGAGACGGAATTTACTACAAGCGTGTGAAACATTTAAATGATAACATTGCTCATAGTCATTGTGAGTTTTCCAACTATATATCAATCACTTTGAGGGTTACAATATGCTTCGAGAGCTGTCTGCAATTCTGGTCACGTCAGTTCAAAAGAGAAGTGAATGGATTTTAGAAGCTGTGTGAAAACCCGACTCAGTGGGAAGTGGATGAAAGATGAGGAAAGATTAGAGATGAATAAGTCGCAGCAAAATGGGGAATGTTATTGCGAAAGTTACACCGGAGTTCTCCAGCTGTTCACTGGCGTCAGAATTGTCCGTTACTGCTGGCAGCGCACCCCCTCCTGCAGGTTTCCCCACGGCGTGGGGCGGCTTCAATGGGAATTGCCAGTGTCAGTGGCAGGACCAGGGGGACCCCACCCTCAGTGAAGAGCGCACCGCCTCCCGTTACTGAGAAACATGTGGCTGGGAAGCTGGAGAATCCCACTCTTCGTGTTTTATGGTCAATATAAGATGAACCCAGAGTATTATTTAATTGACAATCAGGCCAAGGAACAAGGAAGGGAAGAATTTAAATTGCTGAAAAGTGAAGTGAAAATTAATGCAATGAAAAAATATTCTACTCTAACGAAATTAATGCAACACTCTACCAAGTGGGTTGAAGGTTCAAATCACTAAATGCATTAAAACATAGTTTAAAATGAGTAATTTACAGTATTCACAAGATGTACTTAATTGGTTGATTAAAGAAAGAAAGACTTCCATTTATATAACACCTTTATAACCTCAGAATGTTTTATAATGTTCAAAGGGACAAAGGTATTGACTGAGTACATTGGGGTCTCTCCCTTCCTACTTAATTGTTCCGATCTATGTCGCATTCACCAGCTGCCATATGCCAGCCAAAGTCCCCAGGCATTGTTACCATCGACAAGGTTTGCATCAACAAACCCTCTCTCACTTGGGTCATGTTCAGAAGTTTTACAACACCAGGGGCGAAATTCTGCCCCAACGGCGCGATGTCCGCCGACTGGCGCCAAAAACGGCGCCAATCAGACGGGCATCGCGCCGGCCCAAAGGTGCGGAAGTCTCCGCATCTTTGGGGGCCGAGCCCCAACATTGAGGGGCTAGGCCGGCGCCGGAGGGATTTCCGCCCCGCCAGCTGGCGGAAATGGAGTTTGGTGCCCCGCCAGCTGGCGCGGAAATGCGGCGCATGCGCGGGAGCGTCAGCGGCCGCCGACAGTTTCCCGTGCACGCGCAGTGGGGAGAGTCTCTTCCGCCTCCACCATGGTGGAGACCGTGGCGGAGGCGGAAGGGAAAGAGTGCCCCCACGGCACAGGCCCGCCCGCGGATCGGTGGGCCCAGATCGCGGGCCAGGCCACCGTGGGGGCACCCCCCGGGGTCAGATCGCCCCGCGCCCCCCCCCCCAGGAGCCCGCCCACGCCGCCTGGTGGTAAATACCAGCTTTGATTTACGCCGGCGGGACAGGCAATTTCTGGGCGGGACTTCGGCCCATCCGGGCCAGAGAATTGAGCGGGGGGTCCCGCCAACCGTCGCGGCCCGATTCCCACCCCCGCCCAATCTCCGGTAACGGAGACTTCGGCGGGGGCGGGATTCACGGCGGTCATCGGCCATTCTCCGACCCGGCGGGGGGTCGGAGAATGACGCCCCAGGTCACCAGGTTAAAGTCCAACAGGTTTGTTTCGAATCACTAACTTTCGGAGCGCTGCTCCTTCAGGAGATGGGTTGCCTGAAAGCTAGTGATTCGAAACAAACCTGTTGGACTTGACCCTGGTGTTGTAAGACTTCTTACAGTGCCCACCCCAGTACAACGCCGGCATCTCCACATCTTGGGTCATGTTGGGCCTGAGGGACAGAATCTCCAGAACACTCCAAAGAGTCTGGCAACACTGAAATAGCAGCAATAGGTCTTGTCCAATTCACATGTCATTTGTTCCCCTGCCTTCAGCTCTCTGCTCTTTCTAAATGGATAACACAATCAGATGCACAGTCGTTGCTCTACTGTTAAAGACATGCTTCAACATCAGGGGATCAGTTCAAAGACTGCCAGACAAAAGACCTCTATTCGGAGAGAACCTCATTTGTTTCCTCTTTCCATGAATTCTCAGGGTGTTCCGAACTGCCAAACAAAAAACACAAGCTGACCCAACCCCACTGCAATTAGCTTTCTATTTACCCTTTGCTTCTTAGTTGTTGATCCCCATGGTAACCCAAGGTCACATGGGCATTTCTTAGAACCTAATGATGTCACAATCAGGAAATCAATTAACCCTCACGCCGCCGAGGTCCCTGGTTCGATCCCGGCTCTGGGTCACTGTCCGTGAGGAGTTTGCACATTCTCCCCGTGTTTGCGTGGGTTTCGCCCCCACAATCCAAAGATGTGTAGGTTAGGTGGATTGGCCACGCTAAATTGCCCCTTAATTGGAAAAAATTAATTGGATACTCTCAATTTAAAAAAAAAGGAAATCAATTAACCCCATTTCAGAATATTCCCAACCAACTTTGGTATTGCTACACCCTACCCATTTGGCAGAGGTATTGGCACGGTAGCACAGTGGTTAGCACTGTTGCTTCACAGCGCCAGAGTCCCAGGTTCGATTCCCGGCTTGAGTCACTGTCTGTGTGGAGTCTGCATGTTCTCCCCGTGTCTGCGTGGGTTTCCTCCTGGTGCTCCGGTTTCCTCCCACAAGTCCCGAAAGAAGTGCTGTTAGGTGAATTGGACATTCTGAATTCTCCCTCTGTGAACCCGAACAGGCGGCGGAATGTGGCGACTAGGGGCTTTTCACAGTAACTTCATTGTAGTGTCAATGTAAACCTACTTTTGACAATAATAAAGATTATTATCACTGCAATAAAAAAAACACGCAGACTTTTCCCAGACACATCACAGTAGACATAGAGATTCTCCGCCTGCGGGATGTCGGGATTCTCCGCCTGCGAGATCTCGGGATTCTCCGCCTGCGGGATCTCGGGATTCTCCGCCTGCGGGATCTCCGTTTTACTGGCAGTGCCCTCACACTGGCAGATTTCCTGACGGTATGGGGGTGCCCACAATGGGAAATCCCATTGGCCGCCTGGCAGGACGGAGGATCCTACTGAAGGTGGGGGGGGGGGGGACCGCACCAAAATACGGGTGCGGATGGGCAGAGAATCCCACCCAAGGGGCGGGATTCTCCGACCCCCCGCCGGGTCGGAGAATCGCCGGGGGGGGGGGGGGGCGGCGTGAATCCCGCCCACGCCGGCCGCCGAATTCTCTGGCACCGGAGATTCGGCGGGGGCGAGAATCGTGCCGCGCCGATCGGCGGGGCCCCCCTGCGATGGGCCGAAGTCCCGATGCTGTTATGCTCCGGGGTCCTGGGGGGGGGGGGGGAGCGTGGTGCGATCTGGCCCCAGGGAGTGCCCCCACGGTGGCCTGGCCCACCGATCCATGGGCGGGCCTGTGCCGTGGGGGCACTCTTTTCCTACTCGCGGCCATCAGCCTTCACCATGGCCGACGCGTAGGAGACTCCCCCCGCCCTGCGCATGAGCGTGGATGACGTCAGCAGCCGCTGACGCTCCCGCGCATGCACAGACTGCCGCCAGCCGGCGGAGTCCCTTCGGCCCTGGCTGACGTGGCGCCAAAGGCCTTCCACGCCAGCCGGCGGGGCGCCAACCACTCCGGCGCGGGTCTAGCCCCTAAAGGTGTGGACTTGGCCCCTAAAGGTGTGGAAGAATCCGCACCTTTGGGGCGGCCTGACGTGGGAGTGGTTCCCGCCACTCCATCCCGCCGGGACCCCCGCCCCGCCGGGTAGGGGAGAATCCCGCCCAAGGTGTTTACATTTCTGGGGAGTCCAAAACTATTGGAATTAAATGTGAAATAGTAACTAATATATCCAACAGGGAATTCAGAGAGTGTGAGACTATGACACTCGCTCTCACAAGGAGCGGGTGAGGGAGACGCACAGATGCATTTATGGGGAAGAGAAAGCAGAGAAGGTGTGGCAGGGTAATCTGACACAATTCAGGAATAACAAGGTGGGGGCAGTGTTATATCAACATCGGAGCAGCATGGTGGCACACTGGTTAGCACTGCTGCCTCATGGTGCCAGAGACCTGGGATCAGTTTTGGCCTTGGGTGACTGTGTTGGGTTTGTACCTTCTCCCCGTGTCTGAGAGGGTTTTCTCCGGGTGCTCCGGTTTCCACCCACAGTCCACAGATGTGCAGGTTAGGTGTAATGGCCATGATAAATTTCCCCTCAGTGTCCAAAGATGTGCAAGTTAGCTGGGGTTACGGGGATCGTGTAGGGGAGTGGGTTTAGGTAGGGTGTGCTGTCAGAGGGGCCGTGCATACTAGATGGGCCGAATGGCCTCCTTCTGCACTGTAGGGATTCTATGAACATTGGCCAATGAATCACAGAATCATTGTTTCTCTACAGAGCAGAAGGAGGCCATTCGGCCCTTTGAGTCTGCATCAACCCTTTGAATGAGCACTCTACCCCTGTCCACCCCTCCCTCTCCCGTAACCCCATCATCGAATCTGCACATCCCTGCACACTAAGGGACAATTTACTACGGCCAATCCATCTAACCTGCATATCTTTGGACTGTGGAAGGAAGTCGGAGCCCCCGGAGGAAACCCACGCAGACACGGGGAGGAAGTGCCAACTCCACACAGACAGTGACCCAAGGCTGGAATTGAACCCGGGTTCCTGGAGCTGTGAGGCAGCAGTGCTGACCACTGTGCCACCATGAGAAAGCGAGCTGACTAGGAGGGCTGACGGACATTGAGCGAAGAGCCTGCTGTCCTCAGGTGCAGTGTAGTGGGAGAGTGAGATCCAGAACGTAGCCCATTGCTGGCAGAAAGCTTCATTCCAGTGCAATGCCGTGGGAGTCACACCTCCCTGTATCTGATTGGAGCCAGACAGATTTAGAGTTCTGACCTCCTGTACTTCTCCAATGTGCTAATCACCAGACTGAATCTGACACCAGAGGCTGACAATGAGTTCTGTGTGCCCAATCGGTGATGCGAGCCTGAAATCCCAGTATGGAATTAACCTTTGGCAAAGCAGATTAATTCTAATGTCACAACCAGAGTGCAGCACCTGGGATTACTCCATTTATAATCTCTCCTGAGATGATAATAATGGCCCAACACTCTGGATTTACTGAGCTCTTTCTTCCTAATAGATAAACAGAAAATGCTGTAAATATTCAGCAGGTCTGGCAGCATCTGAAAAGAGAGAGAAACAGAGGCAGTTCAGAACTGGAAGGCGATTGAGCTGAAATGTTAACTCTGATTCTCTCCCCTTGCCAGACCTGCTGAGTAGTTTCGACATGAATTTCAAAATTCCAGGAAATGCAGGAGTTTGCTTTTTGTCTTGGATCCTAATGTCTGGACTTTCCATCTGGCCTCTGGAACCCATCGAGATCACAGTGCTCCTTTCAAATATGATGCGTGGTGGACTTTCCTGCCCCTCGATCATTAATGTATCTTGTATCTGAGTCTGAAAGCTGATTCCCACTTCAGGGACCAGCCGTATAAATACAGTGGTTAAAGAGCATTAGGGAAATCTGTGGAGAGTAACTCACCTCCTGGCCCCCTCAAAGCCTTTCCACCATCTGTGATGATATGCATAACCAGTCATGTATATAGTGATAGACAAGACCTCTGACCAGCATGTGGCAGTAGAGAACAATCACGTGACACTGACCTCTGCGGGATGATAGAGAGTCTTCGTAATGCATACTCATAGTTTGTAGTAGCTCATAATTAATTTAATATACTTCGCAGTTTTTGATAGGATTCTCACTGTTTTTTTAACCATGCAACTGTTAAATAATAAAACTTTAATTAGTCTATGAACTAGACATTCTTTAGTGCATTTATTCCAACTGGCCACGCACGAGAATGTAAGACCATCAACAAGGTATAGGCCAGGAGTGTGATGGGATACTCTCCACTTGCCTGGATGAGTGCAGCTCCAACACTCAAGAAGCTCGACACCATCCAGGACAAAGCAGCCCACATGATTTGCACCCAATCCACAAATGTTCAATCCCTCCCCTACTGGCGAACAGCAGCAGCCGTGTGCACCATCTACAAGACGCACTGCAGGAACTCACCAAGGTTCCTGAGATAACAGCTTCCAAACTCACGAAGGAAAAGCAGATCCCTGGGAACCCCACCACCACCATATTGCCGTTCCTTCACTGTCGCTGCGGCAACATCCTGGAACTCCCTCCCTAACAGCACAGTGGGTGTACCTACACCTCTCGACTGACTCATGGGGCGCAATTCTCCCATCGGGAGGGCAGCACGGTGGCGCAGTGGGTTAGCCCTGCTGCCTCACGGCACCGAGGTCCCAGGTTCGATCCCGGCTCTGGGTCACTGTCCGTGTGGAGTTTGTACATTCTCCCCGTGTCTGCGTGGGTTTCACCCCCACAACCCAAAGATATGCAGGGTAGGTGGATTGGACACGTTAAATTGGCCCTTAATTGGAAAAAATGAATTGGGTACTCTTAAAAAAAAATAAAAATAATTCTCCCATCAGGAGACTGAGTCCCGACGCCGGAGTGTTTCACTCCGCCGTCGGAGGTCGTTCCCAGCCCCCTATTCTCCCGCCCCCGGGGGGCTAGGAGCGGCGCAGCGTAAAATCGGCTCCGCGTAAATGACACGACCGGCATCTCGTAAATGTCGTTACCCGCGCATGCGCGGTTGCCATCCTCCCCGCGGCCGACCCGCAAGAAGATGGCGGATCGATCTTGCAGGGCAGCGGAGGAAAGGAGGTCCTCCTTCAGAGAGGCCGTCCCGCCGATCAGTGGGCACCGATCGCAGGCCAGACCCCTTTTGAGCCCCCCCACGGTGCAGGAACCCCCCTCGCCCCCCCCAAAGGTTGCCCCCCAGCGTTCCCGTGCTGTTCCCACCGGCAGCGACCAGGTGTGGATGGCGCCGGCGGGAACGTGTCGTGCTGGGTAAGCCGCTCGGCCCATCCGGGCCGGATAATCGCCGCTCGCCCATTACCAACGGCAAGCGGCAATTCTCCCAGCGGCCAGCCGTGATTCGTGCCGCGCCGGTTTGGGGGGGGGAGGGGGAGAATCGCGTGCGGGCGTCGGGATGGCATGGCGGGACTGGCGTGTTGCCCGGGCGATTCTCCCAACCGGCGTGGGGGGGGGGAGAATTCCGCCCATGGACTGCAGCGGTTCAAGAAGGCAGCTCACCACCACTTCTCAAGGGAAATTAGGTAATAAATGTTGGTCCAGCCGGCAATATCCATGTCCCAGGAACAAAAAATAAGACCCTAAGTGGGTGCAGCACTGTCAGAGGGTCAGTACTGAGGGAGTGCTGCACTGTCAGAGTGTCAGTACTGAGGGAGTGCCGCACTTTCAGAGGGTCAGTACTGAAGGAGTGCTGCACTGTCAGAGGGTCAGTACTGAGGGAGTGCTGCACTGTCAGAGGGTCAGTACTGAGGGAGTGCCGCACTTTCAGAGGGTCAGTACTGAAGGACTGCTGCACTGTCAGAGGGTCAGTACTGAGAGAGTGCCGCACTGTCAGAGGATCAGTACTGAGGGAGTGCTGCACTGTCAGAGGATCAGTACTGAGGGAGTGCCGCACTTTCAGAGGGTCAGTACTGAAGGAGTGCTGCACTGTCAGAGGGTCAGTACTGAGGGAGTGCTGCACTGTCAGAGGGTCAGTACTGAGGGAGTGCCGCACTGTCAGAGGGTCAGTACTGAGGGAGTGCTGCACAGTCAGTGGGTCAGTGCTGAGGCAGTGCCGCACTGTCAGAGGGTCAGTACTGAGGGAGTGCCGCACCATCAGAGGGTCAGTACTGAGGGAGCGCCGCACTGTCAGAGCGTCAGTACTGAGGGAGCGCTGCACTGTCAGAGGGTCAGTGCTGAGGGAGTGCCGCACTGTCAGAGGGTCAGTACTGAGGGAGTGCTGCACTGTCAGAGGGTCAGTACTGAGGGAGTGCTGCACTGTCAGAGGGTTAGTACTGAGGGAGTGCCGCACTGTCAGAGGGTCAGTATTGAGGGAGTGCTGCACTGTCAGAGGGTCAGTATTGAGGGAGTGCTGCACTGTCAGAGGGTCAGTATTGAGGGAGTGCTGCACTGTCAGAGGGTCAGTATTGAGGGAGTGCTGCACTGTCAGAGGGTCAGTACTGAGGGAGTGCTGGACTGTCGGAGGGTCAGTGCTGAGGGAGTGCTGCACTGTCAGAGGGTCAGTACTGAGGGAGTGCCGCACTGTCAGAGGGTCAGTACTGAGAGAGTGCGCACTGTCAGAGGGTCAGTACTGAGGGAGTGCTGCACTGTCAGAGGGTCAGTACTGAGGGAGTGCTGCACTGTCAGAGGGTCAGTACTGAGGGAGTGCTGGACTGTCGGAGGGTCAGTGCTGAGGGAGTGCTGCACTGTCAGAGGGTCAGTACTGAGGGAGTGCCGAACTGTCAGAGGGTCAGTACTGAGAGAGTGCCGCACTGTCAGAGGGTCAGTACTGAGGGAGTGCTGCACTGTCAGAGGGTCAGTACTGAGGGAGTGCTGCACTGTCAGAGGGTCAGTATTGAGGGAGTGCTGCACTGTCAGAGGGTCAGTACTGAGGGAGTGCTGGACTGTCGGAGGGTCAGTGCTGAGGGAGTGCTGCACTGTCAGAGGGTCAGTACTGAGGGAGTGCCGCACTGTCAGAGGGTCAGTACTGAGGGTGTGCTGCACTGTCAGAGGGTCAGTACTGAGGGAGTGCTGGACTGTCGGAGGGTCAGTACTGAGGGAGTGCTGCACTGTCAGAGGGTCAGTACTGAGGGAGTGCCGCAATGGCAGTGGGTCAGTACTGAGGGAGTGCAGCACTGTCAGAGGGTCAGTACTGAGGGAGTGCTGCACTGTCAGAGGGTCAGTACTGAGGGAGTGCTGCACTGTCAGAGGGTCAGTACTGAGGGAGTGCTGCACTGCCAGAGGGTCAATACTGAGGGAGTGCAGCACTGTCAGAGGGTCAGTACTGAGGGAGTGCTGCACTGCCAGAGGGTCAGTACTGAGGGAGTGCTGCACTGTCAGGGGGTCAGTACTGAGGGAGCACTGCACTGTCAGAGGGTCAGTACTGGGGGAGTGCAGCACTGTCAGAGGGTCAGTACTGGGGGAGTGCAGCACTGTCAGAGGGTCAGTACTGAGGGAGTGCTGCACTGTCAGAGGGTCAGTACTGAGGGAGTGCTGCACTGTCAGGGGGTCAGTACTGAGGGAGCACTGCACTGTCAGAGGGTCAGTACTGGGGGAGTGCAGCACTGTCAGAGGTGCCATATTTTCGATGCAACATCATTGAATGCAAAAGATCCCAAGGAACTATTTCTGTTACTGTGGCCCAGTTCCCATACCTTGTGAATGACTCTGGTCACTGAGTTGTGGCAGGCTTCACTGTGTAAACTGATAGGGCTCTTAGCCAATCTCCACTCGTGCTTGGCTGCGTCGGTAGTGATTAGGAGCAAGAAAAGCGGCTTTTCCCCTCCCTCTCCCTGAGTAACAGGGAGGATATTTGCAACACTAATAGAGCTGTCAGATCTGAGACCAACTTCCACAGCACAGTCTAACTACTGAAACCAGCACCTTCTGATTGCTGTGGTCTGTGTCCTTACTCACAATTAAGACGTTACATTTTTGTATTCACCTGGCTCATCTTACTATTTATCATCATTTCTGACAGACAACTCTTCACTTTAGTAAATGAACAACAACAACTTGTATTTGTGTAGTGTCTTTTCTCAGGCAGGAGAAAGGCCCACAATGCATTGCCGAAGAATAATCCGTCATGATGACTGTTGTTTCAATGAGAGAGATATTGGGAATGGTGATCAAAAGCTGGGTCAAAGTGCTGGGTCTCGCAGGAAGAAGCAATGGTCCAGAGGGAAAGAGGTTTATGGAGAATGTGAATGAGTGGGAGGAGAGATGTCAGGGATGGTACCTGGTGACGATACCTGGGGCGAAATTCTCCATTATCTGCGGAAAGTCCGCCGATCGGCGCAAAAAACGGCGCAAATCCCACTTGCGTCACGTCATAAAAATGGGCCGATAGTCTGCGGCCCGAAATGGGCTAGCAGCGACGTAACGGGATCCGCGCTTGCGCAGTGGTTCACGCTGTGCAGCGTCATACGCGCTGCACGGCGTGACGGCTCATAAGGCCGCGCAGCTCCCCCCACCCGACCGGAACAGCCGACCGCAACACCCGACTTGATGGCTGGCCGTCGCTCAGCCCCGAGGTTCGAGTCACGCGATGTGGAGGCGCTCCTGGACGCGGTGGAGCAGAGGAGGGACGCCCTGTATCCCGGGCACGGCCGCAGAGTTGCCCCACGCCACAGCCGGCGTCTGTGGAGGGAGGTGGCAGAGGCCGTCACCGCTGTGGCCCTGACACCACGGACAGGCACCCAGTGCCACAAGAAGGTGAACGACCTCGTCAGAGCAGGCAGGGTGAGCCTCCCCATATCCCCCATATCCCCCCTCCCCCATATCCCCCCTCCCCCATATCCCCCCTCCCCATATCCCCCCTCCACATATCCCTCCTCCCCCATATCCCCCCTCCCCATATCCCCCCTCCCCCATATCCCCCCCATATCCCCCCCATATCCCCCCCAATCCCCCCTCCCCAATATCCCCCCTCCCCCATATCCCCCTCCCCCATATCCCCCCTCCCCCATATCCCCCCTCCCCCATATCCCCCATATCCCCAAGTGAATCCAGCCCTAACCTTAACCTCTGCAATGCACGCGCAACCGATGGCGTGCATTCATATACCTGCCTAACACTGTTGCCTTTTACCCCTGGCCCCCCCCCCCCCCACAGGAGAAGCGCGCACACAACAATAGGGAGCATGTGAGGACTGGAGGAGGGCCCGCTGATGAGAGGCCACTGACTGTACACGAGGAAAGGGCCCTGGAACTGGCTGGCGGACCTGAGGACCGGGAGGTTGCTGATGCAGAGGTCGGGGGCCCACGAGCAAGTGAGCCATCAACAGCCCGTCCCCATATCCCCCCTCCCCTATATCCCCCTCCCCCGTATCACCTGATCACTGCCTGATGTCTAACCATGCATGCTTCATTGTGTATCGCAGGACCAAACGTCCAGGCACCCATCCCCGCAGATGCACACCGCCCGCAGGATGCCCCTCGGAGACCACAGGAGACGGAGAGACCCGCACCCTCCAGCATGCGACGCCCGCAGGATGCCCCTCGCACACCACGGGAGACGGAGAGACCCGGACCCTCCAGCATGCGACGCCCGCAGGATGCCCCTCGCACACCACGGGAGACGGAGAGACCCGGACCCTCCAGCATGCGACGCCCGCAGGATGCCCCTCGCACACCACGGGAGACGGAGAGACCCGGACCCTCCAGCATGCGACGCCCGCAGGATGCCCCTCGCACACCACGGGAGACGGAGAGACCCGGACCCTCCAGCATGCGACGCCCGCAGGATGCCCCTCGCACACCACGGGAGACGGAGAGATCCGGACCCTCCAGCATGCGACGCCCGCAGGATGCCCCTCGCACACCACGGGAGACGGAGAGACCCGGACCCTCCAGCATGCGACGCCCGCAGGATGCCCCTCGCACACCACGGGAGACGGAGAGACCTGGAGCAACAGGGAGACGACACCCCCGTCACGTGCGGGAGCGACCACCCAGCGATGAGGGGGGCAGCCACAGGCCCCCGTCACATCCGAGCCAGGACACCACTACCCAGGACACCACTATCCAGGACACCCCTACCCGGGACACCACTACCCAGGACACCCCTACCCGGGGCAGCACTACCCAGGACACCCCTACCCGGGACAGCACTACCCGGGACAGCACTACCCGGGACAGCACTACCCAGGACACCCCTACCCGGGAAGACGAAATACCGGACAGTGACTCAGAGTGGATGGGTGGAGACGAACCCCCACCCCAAAGTGCCATGGAGTCAGAGTGGGACGAAGAGCACGACACAACGCCACTGCTGTCACCAACACCCTCCACCATCGCAGAAACACTCACCACGGTTGGGCACTTTAGTGATGAGGCGTCTGGTACACTCACTGGTGCGCACAACACAGCCGTCCCGGTACAGCAGGTGGAGGTAAGAGCGGCAGAGGGACCGGGCGGTCGGAGGGCAGCCCAGGCCAAGCGAACATCTGCCACCCAGATGGATCCCGGGTTCCTGCAGTTACCACACCCACACATAGATCCGATGCAACCACCGACACGGAGACGAGCGAATAGGGTGACGGGTGGCTTGCGGCGGCTGCGGTCGCAGGTGGAGGAGTCCACCCGCGTCCAGGAGCTGGGAGTGGTCCCGGTCATGCGTGCCACCCAGGCTGACACCGCACGGGTGGCGTCCGCGGTGGAGGCAATGGGTGCGACGGTGTCAGACATGGGGAACGGTTTGCGAGGCCTGGGGCCTTCCGTGCAGGCGGCGTCTGTGGCCCAGGAAATGGCTGCCCTCTCACAGGAGGCCATGAGCCAGTGCCAGCGCCAGATGGCAGAGGCGCTCAACGCCATAGCCCAGTCTCAGCAGGCCACAGCCCTGTCTCAGCAGGCCATAGCCCAGTCTCTGCAGGCCATGGCCCAGTCTCTGCAGGCCATGGCCCAGTCTCAACAGGCCATCGCTGAGGGCATCGGCGCCAGTGGCCATGAGCGAGCGGGCGTCGCACTGTCACATACAGGGTTTGACATCCCCCTAGGCTCCATGGCTGCAAACCTGCAGACCCCTGTCGATACCAGCACGGGCCTCCAGGACTGGCAGCGCCAGATGTCGGGGGCGCGTCGGATGGCCAGTCCGTTCGCATCCCCACCCATGTAGAGGCCTGGGGGCCATCGGGCACCCCGAGGGAGGAGGAGGTGGTGTGGTCCGTCCCGGCTCCCTCTGTAGGGGAGGTCCCGGTACACCGCGACACCTCGGACTCCCCCCCTTCCGTCCCAGGTGCATCGGGTGGGCAACGGGCAGGACAGGCTGGCAGCTCGCCATCCCAGTCGCCTGGGCCGCAGCCTGGCCCATCTAGGCCAGGACGCCCCAGGAAACGGCCGCCAAAGGGATCCAGTGTCAGAGGGCAGGAATCACAGGAGTCCACCTCCAGTTCTGCTGTACCGTCTGGGGAACCACGTAGACGTAGTCAAAGGGCCCGTAAGGCCAAACAATTAGACACTGAGTAAGTTGGCACGGGTGCAGGGCACAGATGAGTTTTAGGGGCTAGGGCACGTGCATGAACTCCTTTGGTTATTAAAGTCAATGTTACACCTACCGAAGCTGCCTTTGTGCTCTGTCCAAAGTGTGCGGGCGTGTCATGTACGTTGAGCGCAAGTGTGTGTGTGACGGGTGGTCTTACCTCAGCCCCAGGTGAGTCTGCCCCCTTCCCCCTGGGCCGCCATCAACATCCCCCGGGCAGAGGACGGGACCGTGCGCTGCAGTGTCACAGCCGCATGCAGGGATGGTCCGGGTGGATGGTGGTACTGTGGCCATGGGTCAGACATAGTCCAACGATGTGGAGCCAGGAGCTCATCGGAGGCGGGTTGTCATCATCCTCCATGGCCTGCGATAGACACGCGTCCACCCGCAACTGGGTGAGCCCGGCCCGTTGTGCCGCCGGTGGATCGGCAATTGGGGGGGGGGGTGGTGTGCATGCGGGTGGGGTGTGTGGGGTTGGGGAGTGGGGTGAGGGTGCTGGGTGGGTGGATGGGTGGGCGGTGTGGGTGCTCGGCTGTTGCCATGGTGTGCGGTCTGTGGCCATACTACCCGATTCCCACGCCCATCACGTCAGTGAAGCGGGCGTCTATCAGTCTGTCCCGTGCCCGCTGGGCCAGCCGGTAACGGTGGACAGCCACCCGCCTGTGTCTACCCCGTCTGCCCTGACCATTGCCCCCATCCCCCTCATCTGGGGAGGACTGCGCCTCTTCCTGCTGCTCCTCCACTCCGCCCTCCTCTGCCTGCGGCACATCGCCCCTCTGCTGGGCTATGTTGTGCAGGACGCAGCACACCACAATGATGCGGCCGACCCTATCTGACCGATACTGGAGGGCGCCCCCAGAGAGGTCCAGGCACCTGAAACGCATCTTCAGCACGCCAAAGCACCTCTTGATCACTCCCCTTGTCGCTACATGGGCATCATTGTAGCGGTTCTCCGCCTCATTGCGTGGCCTCCGTATAGGCGTCATCAGCCACGATCGCAATGGGTAGCCCCTGTCGCCCAGCAACCAGCCCCTCAGCCGGGGATGGCGTCCCTCATACATGCCGGGGATGGATGACCGCGACAACACGAATGAGTCGTGTACACTGCCTGGGTGACGGGCGCAGACCTGCAGGATCATCATGCGGTGGTCGCAGACCACCTGTACGTTCATCGAATAGGTCCCCTTCCTATTAGTGAACACGGCCCTGTTATCTGCAGGTGGCCGCACGGCGACGTGCATCCCATCGATCGCGCCCTGGACCATAGGGAACCCGGCAACGGCAGAGAAGCCCACGGCCCGGGCATCTTGGCTGGCCCGGTCCACGGGGAAGCGGATGTAGCGGTGCGCCATGGCATAAAGGGCATCTGTCACTGCCCGGATGCACCGATGCACCGATGTCTGCGATATGCCGGACAGGTCCCCACTCGGTGCCTGGAATGACCCCGTTGCATAAAAGTTCAGGGCCACCGTAACCTTGACGGACAAGGGGAGAGGGTGTCCCCCGCCAGTGCCACGCGGTGACAGGTGTGCCAGCAGGTGGCAGATGTGTGCCACGGTTTCCCGGCTCATCCGGAGTCTCCTCCTGCATTCCCGGTCCGTGAGGTCCTGGTATGACTGCCGGGGCCGGTACACACGGGGCGCCCTCGGGTGCCTCCGTTGCCGTGGGGCCGCGACGTCCTCCTCGCCTTCCTCGTCCTGTCGGTCAGGTGTCCCTCCAGCCTGGGCGGCTGCCGCCTGCCCCTCTGCGGCAGCCTGCGCCGCCTCTCTGGCACGCTCCTCCTCCTCCTCCTCCTCCTCATCCAGGGCAACATAGACATGAGCGGCTGCCACCACGGTGGCCAACATTGCTGGATGGTCTGAAAACATGACGGCCTGGTGGGGGGGAGGGGAACGACGACATGTCATCATTGCCCATATCCCCTCCTCCCCCCAGCCAGGTGGCATGGACCGCATGGGTCCAACTGTTGGAGGCTGGCACCTGGCCAGGTGGACCAACTCATTTGCCCTCCCATCACCCACCCCGGCACGGACCCCCCCCAACCCCCAACCTCCACCCCAGCACGGACCCCCTCCCCAACATCCACCCCAGCACGGACCCCCTCCCCAACCTCCACCCCAGCACGGACCCCCCCCAACCCCCAACCTCCACCCCAGCACGGACCCCCCCCCAACCTCCACCCCAGCACGGACCCCCCCCAACCCCCAACCTCCACCCCAGCACGGACACCCCCCATCCCCCAACCTCCACCCCAGCATGGACCCCCCCCCAACCTCCACCCCAGCTCGGACCCCCCCCCAACCTCCACCCCAGCACGGACCCCCCCCCAACCTCCACCCCGGCACGGACCCCCTCCCCAACCTCCACCCCAGCACGGACCCCCCCAACCCCCAACCTCCACCCCAGCACGAACCCCCTCCCCAACCTCCACCCCACCACGGACCTCCCCCCCAACCTCCACCCCAGCACGGACCCCCCCCCCAACCTCCACCCCAGCACGGACCCCCCCCAACCCCCAACCTCCACCCCAGCACGGACCCCCCCCCCCAACCTCCACCCCGGCACGGACCCCCCCCAACCCCCAACCTCCACCCCAGCACGGACCCGCCCCCCCAACCTCCACCCCAGCACGGACCCCCCCCAACCCCCAACCTCCACCCCAGCACGGACCCCCCCCCCAACCTCCACCCCAGCACGGACCCCCCCCAACCCCCAACCTCCACCCCAGCACGGACCCCCCCCAATCCCCCAACCTCCACCCCAGCACGGACCCCCCCCCAACCTCCACCCCAGCTCGGACCCCCCCCCAACCTCCACCCCAGCACGGACCCCCCCCCAACCTCCACCCCGGCACGGACCCCCTCCCCAACCTCCACCCCAGCACGGACCCCCCCAACCCCCAACCTCCACCCCAGCACGAACCCCCTCCCCAACCTCCACCCCACCACGGACCTCCCCCCCAACCTCCACCCCAGCACGGACCCCCCCCCCAACCTCCACCCCAGCACGGAGCCCCCCCAACCCCCAACCTCCACCCCAGCACGGACCCCCCCCCCAACCTCCACCCCGGCACGGACCCCCCCCAACCCCCAACCTCCACCCCAGCACGGACCCGCCCCCCCAACCTCCACCCCAGCACGGACCCCCCCCAACCCCCAACCTCCACCCCAGCACGGACCCCCCCCAACCCCCAACCTCCACCCCAGCACGGACCCCCCCCAACCCCCAACCTCCACCCCAGCACGGACCCCCCCCAACCTCCACCCAGCACGGACCCCCCCCCAACCTCCACCCCAGCACGGACCCCCCCCAACCCGCAACCTCCACCCCAGCACGGACCCCCCCCAACCTCCACCCCAGCACGGACCCCTCCCAACCCCCAACCTCCACCCCAGCACGGACCCCCCCCAACCCCCAACCTCCACCCCAGCACGGACCCCCCCAACCCCCAACCTCCACCCCAGCACGGACCCCCCCCAACCCCCAACCTCCACCCCAGCACGGACCCCCCCCCCAACCTCCACCCAGCACGGACCCCCCCCCCAACCTCCACCCAGCACGGACCCCCCCCAACCCCCAACCTCCACCCCAGCACGGACCCCCCCCTACCTCCACCCCAGCACAGACCCCCCCCCAACCTCCAACCTCCACCCCAGCATGGACCCCCCCCCCCCAACCTCCACCCCAGCACGGACCCCCCCCCCCCAACCTCCACCCCGGCACGGACCCCCTCCCGGCACTCCCCCGGAGCCCAGCCTACTCTAACCACCCCCCCCCCCGCCGCACACACACACACACACAAGCCGAGACACACCTCTCCTCACGCAATCAGTCTGCGGCCACGCCATTTCCTGCCCAGAGCCAACCCCCCAGGCTGTCACTCACCTCCTCGCTGGTCGGCGTGAGCCTGGAGCACCGGGTCACGCCGATGAAAAGGAGGTTTGATTCACGTCGACGTGAACGGTCATCACGTCGACGGGACTTCGGCCCATCCGGAAGGGAGAATATTGGCAGGCCGAAAATCGGCTACCTTGCGCAGACCCGTGACATTCTCCGCGGCAGCGGCGCCATTAACGCCCCGCCGACTTTTCTCCCTTCGGAGACTTCGGCGGGGGCGGGGGCGGGATTCACGGCGGCCAACGGCCATTCTCCGACCCGGCGGGGGGTCGGAGAATGACGCCCCTGATGTTGAATTTACTACTCATCGTTTCAAAGGTCTCACAGTCATGCGGGAATGTCCGTGTTTTTAAACTGATGGTTCAGGTGATGTGGAGTATTAGCAACAGTGTTCATTGTGTCAGTTCTGACATCTTTGGACTTCCTTAGATCCAGCTTTATTTCTAAGGTGCTGGAATTGTGTCAGAACCGTTAGAGTCACAGACAGCAAGTGTAAAAATCAGAATCGGGGTCTCTGACATCCAGTCACTCAATATTACTCCACTTATATTGCTGAAATTCCTGCTGCACGATCCCTACTTCTGTCAAAGTGGAATAAAAACACCAATTTGACAGTTGTACAGCAGAGCCAGGCCTACTTCACCTTCATAGCCCTCCTATCATTCTGCAGTCTGCGTTTCAACAATTACACCCTGCACAGTCCTTCCCGGCTTCAGCTGTTTGAACCAGCTCTGTGCCAATTGTGTGCACCAATGATTATGCACATCAGAATATGCAGGAACTCTCCATGTTTCAGTCTGTGGAGAGAGCTTCAATCGAGTCAGTCCAGAGGGCAAGATGATTATTTCAACAGGAACAATAGATACGGGGAAAAGACAGGGGGAAGGCACTGAGTCCTGATGCTTATTTGGAGAGCCGGGATAGACATGAGGGGCCAAATGGCCGACGTTTGCACCATTACAGTTCGGTGATTCTGTGATATAACAGGCTGCATACCCAGTGTTTCTCTGGGTAACCATCTCCTGAGTCTGAAGGTTGTGGGGTCAATTCACGAACATGAATAGGTAATGTAGGCTGAGAAACTCAGTACAGTGCTGAGGGAGTGCCGCACTGTCAGAGGGTCAGTACTGAGGGAGTGCCGTACTGTCAGTGGGTCAGTACTGAGGGAGTGCTGCACTGTCAGTGGGTCAGTACTGAGGGAGTGCTGCCCTGTCAGAGGGTCAGTATTGAGGGTGTGCTGCCCTGTCAGAGGGTCAGTATTGAGGGTGTGCTGCACTGTCAGAGGGTCAGTACTGAGGGAGTGCCGCACTGTCAGAGGGTCAGTACTGAGGGAGTGCTGCACTGTCAGAGGGTCAGTACTGAGGGAGTGCTGCACTGTCAGTGGGTCAGTACTGAGGGAGTGCCTCACTGTCAGAGGGTCAGTACTGAGGGAGTGCTGCACTGTCAGAGGGTCAGTACTGAGGGAGTGCTGCACTGTCAGTGTGTCAGTACTGAGGGAGTGCCGCACTGTCAGTGGGTCAGTACTGAGGGAGTGCCGCACTGTCAGAGGGTCAGTACTGAGGGAGTGCTGCACTGTCAGAGGGTCAGTACTGAGGGAGTGCCGCACTGTCAGAGGGTTAGTACTGAGGGAGTGCTGCACTGTCAGAGGGTCAGTACTGAGGGAGTGCTGCACTGACAGAGGGTCAGTACTGAGGGAGTGCTGCACTGTCAGAGGGTCAGTACTGTGGGAGTGCTGCACTGTCAGAGGGTCAGTACTGAGGGAGTGCTGCACTGACAGAGGGTCAGTACTGAGGGAGAGCTGCACTGTCAGAGGGTCAGTACTGAGGGAGTGCTGCACTGTCAGAGGGTCAGTACTGAGGGAGTGCTGCTCTGCCAGAGGGTCAGTACTGAGGGAGTGCTGCACTGTCAGAGGGTCAGTACTGAGGGAGTGCTGCACTGTCAGATGGTCAGTACTGAGGGATTGCTGCACTGTCAGTGGGTCAGTACTGAGGGAGTGCTGCACTGTCAGTGGGTCAGTACTGAGGGAGTGCCTCACTGTCAGAGGGTCAGTACTGAGGGAGTGCTGCACTGTCAGAGGGTCAGTACTGAGGGAGTGCTGCACTGTCAGTGTGTCAGTACTGAGGGAGTGCCGCACTGTCAGTGGGTCAGTACTGAGGGAGTGCCGCATTGTCAGAGGGTCAGTACTGAGGGAGTGCTGCACTGTCAGAGGGTCAGTACTGAGGGAGTGCTGCACTGTCAGTGGGTCAGTACTGAGGGAGTGCCGCACTGTCAGTGGGTCAGTACTGAGGGAGTGCCGCACTGTCAGAGGGTTAGTACTGAGGGAGTGCTGCACTGTCAGAGGGTCAGTACTGAGGGAGTGCTGCACTGTCAGAGGGTCAGTACTGAGGGAGTGCTGCACTGTCAGAGGGTCAGTACTGAGGGAGTGCTGCACTGTCAGAGGGTCAGTACTGAGGGAGTGCTGCACTGTCAGAGGGTCAGTACTGAGGGAGTGCTGCACTGTCAGAGGGTCAGTACTGAGGGAGTGCTGCACTGTCAGAGGGTCAGTACTGAGGGAGTGCTGCCCTGTCAGAGGGTCAGTACTGAGGGAGTGCTGCACTGTCAGAGGGTCAGTACTGAGGATGTGCTGCACTGTCAGAGGGTCAGTACTGAGGGAGTGCTGCTCTGCCAGAGGGTCAGTACTGAGGGAGTGCTGCACTGTCAGAGGGTCAGTACTGAGGGAGTGCTGCACTGTCAGAGGGTCAGTACTGAGGGAGTGCTGCACTGTCAGAGGGTCAGTACTGAGGGAGTACCGCACTGTCAGAGGGTCAGTACTGAGGGAGTGCCGCACTGTCAGAGGGTCAGTACTGAGGGAGCGCTGCACTGTCAGAGGGTCAGTACTGAGGGATTGCCGCACTGTCAGAGGGTCAGTACTGAGGGAGTGCTGCACTGTCAGAGGGTCAGTACTGAGGGAGTGCATCACTGTCAGAGGGTCAGTATTGAGGGAGTGCTGCACTGTCAGAGGGTCAGTACTGAGGGAGTGCTGCACTGTCAGAGGGTCAGTACTGAGGGAGTGCTGCACTGTCAGAGGGTCAGTACTGAGGGAGTGCTGCACTGTCAGAGGGTCAGTACTGAGGGAGTGCTGCACTGTCAGAGGGTCAGTACTGAGGGAGTGCTGCACTGTCAGAGGGTCAGTACTGAGGGAGTGCCGCACTGTCAGAGGGTCAGTACTGAGGGAGTGCCGCACTGTCAGAGGGTCAGTACTGAGGGAGTGCCGCACTGTCAGAGGGTCAGTACTGAGGGAGTGCTGCACTGTCAGAGGGTCAGTACTGAGGGAGTGCTGCACTGTCAGAGGGTCAGTACTGAGGGAGTGCTGCACTGTCAGAGGGTCAGTACTGAGGGAGTGCTGCACTGTCAGAGAGTCAGTACTGAGGGAGTGCCGCACTGTCAGAGGGTCAGTACTGAGGGAGTGCTGCACTGTCAGCGGGTCAGCACTGAGGGAATGCCGCACTGTCAGAGGGTCAGTACTGAGGGTGTGCTGCACTCAGAGGTTCAGTACTGTGGGAGTGCCGCACTCAGAGGGTCAGTACTGATGGAGTGCCGCACTGTCAGAGGGTCAGTACTGAGAGAGTGCTGCACTGTCAGTGGGTCAGTACTGAGGGAGTGCTACACTGTCAGAGGGTCAGTACTGAGGGAGTGCTGCACTGTCAGAGGGTCAGTACTGAGGGAGTGCCGCACTGTCAGAGGGTCAGTACTGAGGGAGTGCCGCACTGTCAGAGGGTCAGTACTGAGGGAGTGCCGCACTGTCAGAGGGTCAGTACTGAGGATGTGCTGCACTCAGAGGGTTAGTACTGAGGGAGTGCCGCACTGTCAGAGGGTCAGTACTGAGGGAGTGCCGCACTGTCAGAGGGTCAGTACTGAGGGAGTGCTGCACTGTCAGAGGGTCAGTACTGAGGAAGTGCTGCACTGTCAGAGGGTCAGTACTGAGAGAGTGCTGCACTGTCTGAGGTGCTGTCTTTTGGATGAGGATCCATCTCCCCCAATTCAGGTGGAAGTAAAAGATCCCACCGCGCTATTTGGAAGAAGAGCTGGGGTACTCTCTGGTGTGCTGGTCAACATTTATCCCTCAACCTCCATCACTCAAATGAATCAGATGGTAATTAGTGTGTTTGTCAGAACTTGCTACTTGCAAATTGGCGACTGCTTTTTTGATATTACAACAGTGACTACTCTTCAAAAGTACTTTATTGCCTGTGAAACACATTGTGACATCCTGATGTTGTGAAAGATGTTTTATAAAAGCAGCACTTCCTATTGAATGGTTATTGCACATTCAAGTTGATGTCGTTGATTCAGTAATTGCAAGTAGAAGAAAGAAAAGATTGTGAACATTAAGAGTGCATCCTCTGGAGAAAGATACTGAAAGTGGTAGAGGAGCAGATTCAGCAGGGTGACCGAGCTTGGAGGAGAGCGGCGGTTGGGGGGGGGGGGGGGGGGGGGGGGGGGGGGGGGCGGGCGGGGTGGCCGTGGGGGGGGCCGTGGGATGTCATGTATTAAAGGAAGAAACAGCTGGGAGGGTGGAAACGGGAATCAGTTTCTGAACTATAAATTGTGGCTATATTTGAGAGGATAATGAATGATCGCTCGACATTGCCTTGAAGCCATACTTGAAGGGGCAAGTGTGGAGGACTGAATGGGAACCTTGTTACATTGATTGAGGAATGGCAGAAGATGGGAGGAACAAGAAGTTTGTTGGAATGGGCTTGTGTTTCACGGAGGTGTTAGAGCCATTCTTATTTACTGTCTGTCCAATGTTAATGGTCTCACATCTTTCTTTCTGCAAAGCATGAGCTGCTGTTGTCACTTCTGGTGCCAACTTTTTAAACATTAAAAATTCCTATCTTTACATTTCTAATGCAAATAGCCGAGGTTAAACTGTCGCAAGAACACAGGGGATAGGAACAAGAGTAGACCGTTCGGCCCATCGAGTCTGCTCTGCCATTCATTACGCTCAGGGCTGGTCTTGGGTTTCAACTCCATTTAATAATAATAATAATCTATATTCTCACAAGTAGGCCGACATTAACACTGCAATGAAGTTACTGTGAAAATCCCCTCGTCGCTACATTCAGGCACCTGAGGGGGAATTCGGGTACACTGAGGGGGAATGTATCATGGCCAATCCATCTAACCTGCACATCTTTGGACTGTGGGAGGAAACCGGAGCACCCGGAGGAAACCCACGCACACACGGGGAGGATGTGCAGACTCCGCACAGACAGTGACCCAAGCCGGAATCGAACCTGGGACCCTGACACTGTGAAGCAACAGTGCTAACCCCTGTGCCCTTTTGCAGCACATTCCCCATATCCCATAATTCCCTGAGACCAGGGGCTGGATCCTCCGATTCTGAGGCTATGTCCCCACGCCGGCTTGGGAACGGTGGCATTTTGCGACCGGATATTCGGAGTAGAACGGCCACCGATCCTCCATTTGGCTGGGGGCTGGCAGCAAGGCACTGTTGAGCACCCGTCTCCAGCTGCCGATGTGGCCCGGAGAATTGCCGGGTCTGTGGCCATGCATGCACACGGCGGCGGTCTCCAGCAGCCACGCCGTGCAACATGGCACCGGCCGCTCGCAGACCCAGCCTGCCAAATAGTGCCCCCCCTTTGGCTGGCTTGCGTGCCCCGGATCACCCCCCCAACAGTGCCCCAGCCACGCCGAATTCCCGACGGATAGTACAACGCGCGGCCGACGCCGTCGGGAACTCAGCCGGTCGGGGGCGGAGCATCGGGGGTGGGCCTCAGGCAACATCCTGAGGCTGTTGATACGGTGCATGGAGGGGGCGGAGCATCGCGAAAGCGCCGCCGCCCCGATTCCGGCGGAAACGAGTATTTTCCGGCCGAACGCGATTCCGCCGTTGGCGAGCGGACAATCCCGCCCCAGAAATCTGCCTATTCCAGCCTGAAATATATTCACAATGGAACATCCACAATCTTCTGGGATCGAGAATTCCAAACATTCACAATCCTTTGTGTGAAGTAATTTCTCCTCATCTCAGTCCTAAATGATCTCCCCCTCATCGTGAGACTTTGCTCCATATTTTGGACTCCATGACCATCTACCCTAACCTAACCCTAATCTTGCAGTTCATATTTATCAAACCACTTCTGAGACGTGTATGTTTAAATGAGATCACCTCTTGTTCTAAGACCCAGCGCGGGATTCTCCGCCGGCGGGAGTCTCCGTTCTGCCGGCGCCCGGGGGTTTCCCGACGGCGTGGGGCTGCCCCACAATGGGAAACCCCATTGACCGGCCGGTGTTACGGAGACTCCCGCCGGCCGGTCGGGGCAGAAATGTGGCGGGGCGGGTAGGAGAATCCAGCCCCCAATTTACTCAGCTTCTCAGAATAGGACAACCCCCTCATCCCAGCAACCTAATTTGTAAATGTTTGTTGGACCAGCTCCACTGTAATTACATCCCCTTGACAGTGGCATGGATAGAGGATTGGCTGACTGGCAGAAGGCAGACAGTGGGGATAAAGGGGTATTTTTCAGGATGGCAGCCGGTGACTAGTGGTGTGCCTCAGGGGTCTGTGCTGGGACCACAACTTTTCACAATATACATTAATGATCTGGAAGAAGAAACTGAAGGCACTGTTGCTGAGTTTGCAGATGATACAAAGATCTGTAGAGGGACAGGTAGTATTGAGGAAGCAGGCGGGCTGCAGAAGGACTTGGACAAGCTAGGAGAGAATGTGGTAGTATGTATTGGGGGTCATGTGGGACTGGAAGCCCTAATGTCATTGGCTGACAGATCCCGGGTCCTGGTTGGCCGTTGACCTCAAGCTCCGCCCTGAAGGCGGAGTATAAGAAGCCGGAGTCTTCCCCCGCAGGCCAGTTTACTATCGAGCTGCGGGGGAACAGACACGCTTAATAAAGCCTCATCGACTTCACTCTATTCGTCTCACGGAGTCTTTGTGCGCTACAGAGTGAAATGAAATGAAATGAAAATGAAATGAAATTGAAATTAAATGAAAATCGCTTATTGTCACGAGTAGGCTTCAATGAAGTTACTATGAAAAGCCCCTAGTCGCCACATTCCGGCGCCTGTTCAGGGAGGCTGGTACGGGAATCGAACCGTGCTGCTGGCCTGCATTGGTCTGCATTAAAAGGCAGCGATTTAGCCCAGTGTGCTAAACCAGCCCTCTGGCAGAGGTTGCGGCCACCTCTAGTGGGCAGTGAAGTGGCAAATGAAATACAAAGTGGAAAAGTGTGAGGTTAAGCACTTTGGAAGGAGGAATGGAGGCATAGACTATTTTCTAAATGGGGAAATGCTTCGGAAATCAGAAGCACAAAGGGACTTGGGAATCCTTGTTCACGATTCTCTTAAGGTTAACGTGCAGGTTCAGTCGGGAGTTAGGAAGGCAAATGCAATGTTAGCATTCATGTCAAGAGGGCTAGAATACAAGACCAGGGATGTACTTCTGAGGCTGTATAAGGCTCTGGTCAGACCCCATTTGGAGTATTGTGAGCAGTTTTGGGCCCCGTATCTAAGGAAGGATGTGCTGGGTCTGGAAAGGGTCCAGAGGAGGTTCACAAGAATAATCCCTGGAATGAAGAGCTTGTCGTATGAGGAACGGTTGACGACTCTGGGTCGGTACTCGGAGTTTAGAAGGATGAGAGGGGATCTTATTGAAACATACAGGATACTGCGAGAGCTGGATAGAGTGGACGTGGAGAGGAAGTTTAATAATAATAATAATCTTTATTATTGTCGCAAGTAGGTTTACATTAACGCTGCAATGAAGTTACTGTGAAAAGCCCCTAGTCGCCACATTCTGGCGCCTGTTCGGGTACACAGAGGGAGAATTCAGAATGTCCAATTCACCTAACAGCACGTCTTTCAGGATGAAACCCACGTTGACACGGGGAGAAGGTGCAGACTCCACACAGACAGTGACCCAAGCTGGGAATCGAACTTGGGACTCTGAATGGAGCTGTGAAGCAACAGTGCTAACCACTGTGCTACCGTGCTGCCCATAGTAGGAAAAACTAGAACCAGAGGACACCATCTCAGACTGATGGGACGACCCTTTAAAAGAGAGATGAGGAGGAATTTCTTCAGCCAGAGAGGGTGGTGAATCTGTGGAACTCTCTACCGCAGAAGGCTGTGGAGGCCAAATCACTGAGTGTCTTTAAGACAGAGATAGATAGGTTCTTGATTAATAAGGAGATCAGGGGTTATGGGGAAAAGGCAGGAGATTGGGGGTGAGAAAATATCAGCCATGATTGAATGGCGGAGCAGATTTGATGGGCCGAATGGCCTAATTCTGCTCCTATATCTTATGGCCTTATGGAAGTGCTGTAACTGCAGATTTGCATGTCCTAGCTCCTTCCCTGGAATGTGGCAAATATATTTTGCATTTATCAAACTATGGTTTGCTAGCTAACTGAAAAAATATACAAAATTATGTATTGAGGAATATTCCAACATTACAGGCAGATGTTTAATGGAACTGGAGGTGGCCGCGACCTCTGCTCTGATTTTGCCACTTCCCACATGACTGCAATTAAAATGTGAAGTGCTGGCAATATGCTCAGGGGGCATTTGTGATTCTGCAGCAGGGTAAGCTCTTCATTGGTGAAACCCACCATCAACTGACAATGCTGAGGCTACAGGGACTATAAAAGACAAGGGAAATATTGGCCCGCGAAGGATTTAAAGTGGGGATATTGACAAAGATAATGGAGAAATGGCAGACAAGTTGAATAATTACTTTGCCTTAGTATTTACAGTAGAAAAGGAGGTTAGCTTGCCGGAATTTCTGAAGACATGAATAGTGGATTAGAGTATGTGATGAATGGAAGAGTTTAGGAATAACGGATTCTATGTTTTTGGCACTTTAAGGGTTAAAAGCCTGGGGTTATGATGTGTTTGACTGCAGTGGGTATGTTTTTTTTTTAAGAATCTTGTATTGTGGGGCCTAGGAGCTTTTCGGAACTAGTAGGTAGAATTGACCAGAGGAATGTTTTTTTCAGTCTGGGCTAATGCACTATGATTTGACTGGGGAAAGTCCTTGGAGAGTTAATTTGATTTTCATCTTGGGGAGATGATGTTGTTGCTGGGTGGAGCCAAGACATTCGGAGAGAATAGGCGGGATTCTCCGACCCCACCGCCGGGTCGGAGAATCGGCGGGGGACAGCGTGAATCCCGCCACCGCCAGCTGCCGAATTCTCCGGTACCGGGGATTTGGCGGGGGCGGGAAACGCGCCACACTGGCCCGTGATGGGCCGAGTGGCCGCCCGTTTTCGGCCGGTCCCGCCAGCGCAAATTAGAGTAGGTCCTTACCGGCAGGACCTGGCTGCGCAGGCGGCCTCTGGGGTTCTCGGGGGGTGCGTGGGGGGATCTGACCCCGGGAGGTGCCTCCACGGTGTGCTGACCCGCGATCGGGGCCCACCAATCCGCGGGCAGGCCAGTGCTATGGGGGCACTCTATTCCTTCGTGTCGGCTGCTGTGGTCCTCCACGATGGCCGATGCGGAGATGAACCCACCCTGCGCATTCACTGGGATGATGCCAGCACACGCTGGTACTCCTGCACATGCGCCAACTCGCGCCGACTGGCGGAGGCCCTTCGGCGCTGGTTGGTGTGGTGCCAGGCCCTTTCCGCGCCGGCCGGCGGGGCGCAAACCACTCCGGCCCCGGCCTAGCCCCTGAAGGTGTGGAGGATTCCGCACCTTCATGGCGGCCCGATGCCGGAGTGGTTCACGCCATTCCTCGGCGCCGGGACCGCCTGCCCCGCCGGGTAGGGGAGAAACCCGCCCAATGTTTTGGAGAAAAAAAAGCTTTTGGAGAGGAGTTGAAGTCTAATCTGGCAACCTTTGTTTTGAACACAAGTAAAGGCAGTTTTCTTTCTCAGTAGGATAGTGCTAAAAATAATATTTAAAGCAGAGCAGTCTTGTCTGAGGACAAGGAAGAAGCTGAAACACACCAGGTGAACCAGCTATTTGAAAATACTCTGCCAGAGTCTGAAGGGGTTCTAACAGAAGCCAAAAATTTGTTCATGAAGCAAGTATTACTCCCCACCATGCTGATTTTAAAGTGGATGGAGAGCCGTATGTTTCTTATCCTTTTGTTTATTGGTGGATTGAGTCGTAGCGGTCAGGGGGAATTGTAAGCTGTGTTTTTCGGATGTGAAGTTAAAGAGTTCAATACTGTATTCATAATAAAGTTTTGTTTTAAAATACCAATTCCCTATTTGTCCATGCAGTCACTCCTGGAGTGAATCATTGTTTCCACACATCGGTTCAGCATTCTCGCTACTATTGGTGACTGGTCTGGGAATGTAATAGGCGACAGGGACTAAATAAAATTAACGTAAGTGGAACATCGATAATAATAAGTAAATTCATGGAACCACAAAGTGAACAAATCCCCAGGACCTGACGGTTTCCATCCGAGGATGGTAAAGGGAGTAGGGGAGCACATTGTCGATGCCCTAACTAGAATCTTTCAGAATTCCCTGGATTCAGGAGTAGTCCCTCTGGATTGGAAAATTGCACATGCCACTTAAGGGGCGAAATTCTCCCCAAACGGCGCGATGTCCGCCGACTGGCACCCAAAACGGCGCCAATCAGACGGGCATCGCGACGCCCCAAAGGTGCGGAATGAACCGCATCTTTGGGGGCCAAGCCCCAACATTGAGGGGCTAGGTCGGCGCCGGAGGGATTTCCGCCCCGCCAGCTGGCGGAAACGGCCTTTGTTGCCCCGCCAGCTGGCGCGGAAATGACATGTCGGGGCGGCACATGCGCGGGAGCGTCAGCGGCCGCTGACAGTTTCCCGCGCATGCACAGTGGGGAGAGTCTCTTCTGCCTCCGCCATGGTGGAGACCGTTGCGGAGGCGGAAGGGAAAGAGTGCCCCCACGGCACAGGCCCGCCCGCGGATCGGTGGGCCCCGATCGCGGGCCAGGCCACCGTGGGGGCACCTCCCGGGGTCAGATCGCCCCGCGCAACCCCCCAGGACCCCGGAGCCCGCCCACGCCGACTTGTCCCACCGGTAAATAGGTACTCTAATTTACGCCGGCGGGACAGGCAATTTATCGGCGGGACTTCGGCCCATCCGGGCCGGAGAATCCAGCGGGGGGGCCCGCCAACCGGCGCGGCCCGATTCCCGCCCCTGCCGAATATCCGGTACCGGAGACTTCGGCAACCGGCGGGGGCGGGATTCACGGCGGCCAACGGCCATCCTCCGACCCGCTGGGGGGTCGGAGAATGACGCCCATGAAGGGTGGAAGGGGGAAACCAGGGAATTACAGATCAGTTAGTCTAACAAATGTCGTGGGCAAATTGCTGGAGTTTATAATCAAGGATTGGGTAACTGAACACTTTGAAAACATCAGTTAATCAGGAAGAGCCAGCTTGCATTCATGACAGGAAGGTCATGCGTGATAAACCTCACCTTTAAAATGCCAGGAGCAAGTGCAGAAAGTAATCAAGAAGGCTAATGGAATGCTGGCCTTTATATCGAGAGGATTGGAGTATTAGGACGCAGAAGTTAAGCTGCAGCTTTACAAACCCTGGTTAGACTTCACTCGGAGTCACTGGGTGCAGTTCTGGGCACCACTCCTCAGGAAGGATATTTTGGCCTTGGCGGGAGAGCAACGTAGATTGACTAAAATAATGCCTGAACTTTAGGGGTTAAGTTATGAGGAGAGATTACACAAATTATGCCTGCTTTCTCGAGGATTTAGTAGGTTAAAGACGGTAGATAAAGATAAACTATTTCCACTGGTTGGAGATTCTAAAACTATGGAGGGAAAGTCTACAAATTAGGGCAATCAGGAGATGTTCGGAAGCCTCTACACAAAGGGTGGTAGAGGTTTTCTCTCCCATAAACAGCAATTCATACTGGATTCGTTGTTGCTAATTTAAAATCTGAAATGGATAGACTTTTGTAAAGCAAAGATATTCAGGATATGGGCCAATGGCAGGTATATGGAGTTAGGCCGCAGATCAGCCATGATCTCATTGAATGGTGGAGCAGGTTCGAGGGGCTGAATGGCCTCCTGTTCCTATGTTTCCCATGAATCGCAGAAAGTCTGTGCGCAGGTACAACATGTAATTAAAAAGGCAAATGGAATGCTAGCGTTTATTGCAAAAGTACAGAAGTGTTGTTATAATTGTATAGGGTGTTGGTGAGACCACATCTGGAGTATTGTGTCCAGTTTCGGTCTCCTTATTTGAGGAAGGATGTGGTGGCATTGGAGGCAGTTCAGAGGAGGGTCACCAGATTGATTCCGGGGATGAAAGAACTGACGTACGAGGAGAGATTAAACAGTTTGGGCTTGTACTCGCTGGAGTTTAGAAGGATGAGAAGGGAACTGACGGAGGTATATAAAATACTAAAAGGGATTGATGAAGTAAACATAGACCAAATGCTGAAAAGCGGTAGATTTAAAACTGAGATGAGGAGGAACTACTTCTCGTAGAGGGTGGTGAATTTGTGGAAGTCACTGCCCCCATAATGCGGTGGAGTCTGAGTCACTAAACGGTTTCAAGATGGAGATAGATTTAGTTAAGATTAATAAAACGGGTTAAAGGGATGTGGGGAACAGGTAATAATAATAATCTTTATTAGTGTCACGAGTAGGCTTACATTAACACTGCAATTAAGTTATTGTGAAAAGCCCCTAGTCGCCACATTCCGGCGCCTGTTCGGGTACACAGAGGGAGAATTCAGAATGTCCAATTCACCTAACAAGCATGTCTTTCGGGACTTGTGGGAGGAAACCGGAGCACCCGGAGGAAACCCACGCAGACACGGGGAGAACGTGCAGACTCTGCACAGACAGTGACCCAAGCCGGGAATCGAACCTGTGACCCTGGTGCTGTGAAGCAACAGTGCTAACCACTGTGCTACCGTGCAGGTAGAGAAGTGGATTTCAGACCAGGAAGAGATTAGCCATGATCTGATTGAATGGAGGAGCAGGCTCGGGGGGCTGAATTGCCCACTTCTGCTCCTAATTCCTATGTTCCTATGGTCAAACAGGGAGGCACTGCATTGTTGCTACAACCTTTAGTTGGCACACATTGCTCGTGATATTGTGTTCCTTTCGATGTTCCCTCACACAGTACTTTCCATGTCTGATCTTCATCGTTGCAAGGTCAACTTTCTTTTTTCACTGGTTATCATTCACAGGCCAACGATCTGTGGTTAGAGTTTGCTCAACTGGGACCCCCAGCACTGCCACCATGTTGCAATGTCTTTTTGATGTTGTTGCTGTTGTTGCTGAGTGTTCCTGAGGTTTTACTAATACCTTGCTTTCCGGTCTTCCTGAACCTTGATGAGGCTTTGCTTCTCTTTGACAGACTTGAGGTAGTCACTTTGGTTTAGCTTCAAACCTTTTATTAATAACTATTTCCACAGACCTCATAGTAAGCACGAGGGGAGGGATTCTCTGACCCCCGCCCGGCCGGAGAATCGCCTGGGGGCGGCGTGAATCCCCGTCCCCGCCGGCTGCCGAATTCTCTGGTGCCAGAGTTTTGGTGGGGGCGGGTATCGCGCCGCGCCGGTCGGCGGCCGCTGGCAGCGCCCCCCCCCCCCCCGGCAATTCTCCAGCCCGCGATGGGCCGAGCAGACGCCCGTTTTAGGCCAATCCCGCCGGCGTAAATTAGACCAGGTACTTACCGGCGAGACCTGGCTCTGCTGGCGGCCTCCGGGGTCCTTGGGGGAGGGCGGGAGGATCTGGCCCGGGGGGGTGCCCCCAAGGTGGCCTGGCCCGCGATCGGGGCCCACTGATCCGCGGGCGGGCCTGTGCCGTGGGGACACTCTTTCCCTCCACACCAGCTGCTGTGGACCTCCGCCATGGCCGGTGCGGAGAAGAACCCCCCTGCACATGCGCTGGGATGACGCCAGCACGCGC
The DNA here is from genome assembly GCF_047496885.1 of Scyliorhinus torazame. NCBI lineage: Eukaryota > Metazoa > Chordata > Chondrichthyes > Carcharhiniformes > Scyliorhinidae > Scyliorhinus > Scyliorhinus torazame. Next base: position 4,823,224 of record NC_092714.1, read on the forward strand.
TGGCACTCCCACGCATGCGCCAACTCGCGCCGGACAGCGGAGGCCCTTTGACACCGGCTAGCGTGGCGCCAAACACTCCAGAGCCGGCCTAGCCCCTGGTAGTGCGGAGAATCCCACCCCGCCGGTTCGCAGAGAATCCCACCCCGCCGGTTTGTGGAGAATCCCGCGCCGCCGGTTCGCGGAGAATCCCCCCCGCCGGTTCGCGGAGAATCCCGCCCCACTGGTTCGCGGAGAATCCCGCCCCGCCGGTTCGTGGAGAATCCCGCCCCGCCGGTTCGCGGAGAATCCCGCCCCGCCGGTTCGCGGAGAATCCCGCCCCACCGGTTCGCGGAGAATCCCGCCCCACCGGTTCACGGAGAATCCCGCCCTGCCGGTTCGCGGAGAATCCCGCCCCGCCGGTTCGCGGAGAATCCCGCGCCGCCGGTTCGCGGAGAACCCCACCCCGCCGGTTCGCGGAGAATCCCGCGCCGCCGGTTCGCGGAGAATCCCGCCCCGCCGGTTCGCGGAGAATCCCGCCCCACCGGTTCGCGGAGAATCCCGCGCCACCGGTTCGCGGAGAATCCCGCCCCACCGGTTCGCGGAGAATCCCGCGCCGCCGGTTCGCGGAGAATCCCGCCACGCCGGTTCGCGGTGAATCCCGCCCAGCCGGTTCGCGGAGAATCCGCCCCGCCGGTTCGCGGAGAATCCCGCCCTGCCGGTTCGTGGAGAATCCCGCCACGCCGGCTTGCGGTGAATCCCGCCCAGCCGGTTCGCGGAGAATCCACCACGCCGGTTCGCGAAGAATCCCGCCCTGCCGGTTCGTGGAGAATCCCGCCACGCCGGTTCGTGGAGAATCCCGCCCCGCCGGTTCGCGGAGAATCCGCCCCGCCGGTTCGCGGAGAATCCCGCCCTGCCGGTTCGTGGAGAATCCCGCCACGCCGGCTTGTGGTGAATCCCGCCCAGCCGGTTCGCGGAGAATCCACCACGCAGGTTCGCGGAGAATCCCGCCCTGCCGGTTCGTGGAGAATCCCGCCACGCCGGTTCGCGGTGAATCCCGCCACGCCGGTTCGGGTAGAATCCCGCCCCGCCGGTTCGTGGAGAATCCCGCCCTGCCGGTTCGTGGAGAATCCCGCCCTGCCGGTTCGTGGAGAATCCCGCCCCGCTGGTTCGTGGAGAATCCCGCCCTGCCGATTCGTGGAGAATCCCGCCCTGCCGGTTCGTGGAGAATTCCGCCCTGTCGGTTCGCGGAGAATCCCGCCCTGCCGGTTCGTGGAGAATCCCGCCCCGCTGGTTCGCGAAGAATCCCGCCCTGCCGGTTCGTGGAGAATCCCGCCCTGCCGGTTCGTGGAGAATCCCGCCCCGCCGGTTCGCGGAGAATCCCGCCCCGCCGGTTCGCGGAGAATCCCGCCCCACCGGTTCGCGGAGAATCCCGCCCCACCGGTTCACGGAGAATCCCGCCCTGCCGGTTCGCGGAGAATCCCGCCCCGCCGGTTCGCGGAGAATCCCGCGCCGCCGGTTCGCGGAGAACCCCACCCCGCCGGTTCGCGGAGAATCCCGCGCCGCCGGTTCGCGGAGAATCCCGCCCCGCCGGTTCGCGGAGAATCCCGCCCCACCGGTTCGCGGAGAATCCCGCGCCACCGGTTCGCGGAGAATCCCGCCCCACCGGTTCGCGGAGAATCCCGCGCCGCCGGTTCGCGGAGAATCCCGCCACGCCGGTTCGCGGTGAATCCCGCCCAGCCGGTTCGCGGAGAATCCGCCCCGCCGGTTCGCGGAGAATCCCGCCCTGCCGGTTCGTGGAGAATCCCGCCACGCCGGCTTGCGGTGAATCCCGCCCAGCCGGTTCGCGGAGAATCCACCACGCCGGTTCGCGAAGAATCCCGCCCTGCCGGTTCGTGGAGAATCCCGCCACGCCGGTTCGTGGAGAATCCCGCCCCGCCGGTTCGCGGAGAATCCGCCCCGCCGGTTCGCGGAGAATCCCGCCCTGCCGGTTCGTGGAGAATCCCGCCACGCCGGCTTGTGGTGAATCCCGCCCAGCCGGTTCGCGGAGAATCCACCACGCAGGTTCGCGGAGAATCCCGCCCTGCCGGTTCGTGGAGAATCCCGCCACGCCGGTTCGCGGTGAATCCCGCCACGCCGGTTCGGGTAGAATCCCGCCCCGCCGGTTCGTGGAGAATCCCGCCCTGCCGGTTCGTGGAGAATCCCGCCCTGCCGGTTCGTGGAGAATCCCGCCCCGCTGGTTCGTGGAGAATCCCGCCCTGCCGATTCGTGGAGAATCCCGCCCTGCCGATTCGTGGAGAATCCCGCCCTGCCGGTTCGTGGAGAATCCCGCCCCGCTGGTTCGTGGAGAATCCCGCCCTGCCGGTTCGTGGAGAATCCCGCCCTGCCGATTCGTGGAGAATCCCGCCCTGCCGGTTCGTGGAGAATTCCGCCCTGTCGGTTCGCGGAGAATCCCGCCCTGCCGGTTCGTGGAGAATCCCGCCCCGCTGGTTCGCGAAGAATCCCGCCCTGCCGGTTCGTGGAGAATCCCGCCCTGCCGGTTCGTGGAGAATCCTGCCCCGCCGGTTCACGGAGAATCCCGCCCCACCGGTTCACGGAGAATCCCGCCCCGCCAGTTCACGGAGAATCCCGCCCCGCCGGTTCACGGAGAATCCCGCCCCGCCGGTTCACGGAGAATCCCGCCCTGCCGGTTCACGGAGAATCCCGCCCCGCCGGTTCACGGAGATTCCCGCCCCGCCGGTTCACGGAGAATCCCGCCCCGCCGGTTCACGGAGAATCCCGCCCCGCCGGTTCGTGGAGCATCCCGCGCCGCCGGTTCGTGGAGAATCCCGCGCCGCCGGTTCGTGGAGAATCCCGCCCCGCCGGTTCGTGGAGAATCCCGCCCCGCCGGTTCGTGGAGAATCCCGCGCCGCCGGTTCACGGAGAATCCCACCCCGCCGGTTCGCGGAGATTCCCGCCCCGCAGGTTCACGGAGAATCCCGCCCCGCTGGTTCGCGGAAAATCCGCCCCGCTGGTTCGCGGAGAATCCCGCCCCGCCGGTTCGCGGAGAATCCCGCGGTTCGCGGAGAATCCCGCCCCGCCGGTTCGCGGAGAATCCCGCCCCGCTGGTTCGCGGAGATTCCCGCCCCGCCGGTTCGCGGAGAATCCCCCCCGCTGGTTCGCGGAGAATCCCGCCCTGCCGGTTCGCGGAGAATCCCGCCCCGCTGGTTCGCGGAGATTCCCGCCCTGCCGGTTCGCGGTGAATCCCGCCCCGCCGGTTCGCGGAGAATCCCCCCCGCTGGTTCGCGGAGAATCCGCCCCGCTGGTTCGCGGAGAATCCCGTCCCGCTGGTTCGCGGTGAATCCCGCCCATGGTATTCAGGACACAGACCTCTGTTTCTACCTCTGTTGGAGCCTGATATATGTTAATCATCTAAATCTTGGTCTACTGGAGACAATGTCAAAGTCTGTGGATGATACAAAACTTGGAAGAATTGAACCGTGAAGAGGACAGTGCAGAACTTCAAAAGGACATAGACAAGTTGGTGGAGTGGGCAGGCAGGTGGCAGATGAAGTTCAAAGTGGAGAAGTGTGAGGTGTTGCATTTTGCTGGGATAAAGAGCTAGACAATATAAAATAAAGGGTACAACTCCAAAGGGTGTACAGGAGCAGAGGGACTGGGGTGTATTGTGAATACATTATTGAAGGTGACGGGACAGATGAAGACGGGTTAATAAAGCATATAGTAGTCTGGATTTTATTAGTAGGAGTATAGGGCACAGGAGCAAGGAGATTACGCTGAACTTGTCTAGGACACTAGTTAAACCTCAACTGGAATATTGTGCACAGTTCTGGGCTATAGGAAGGATGTGAACCTGTTGGAGAGATTGCAGAAGAATGGTTCCAGGAGTGAGAATTTTTAGTTGTGAGGATAGATCGGAGAGGTTGGGACTGTTCTCCTTGGAGAGAAGAAGGTGATGTTTTGTAGACTGACCGAAGTGAATGATGAACTATAGAACATCTGGTTTAACTAATTTATTATGAGACAACTGCGCGATAAAGATAACTAGGATAAAGCAAATGATAAATCACTGACACTAGTTAACTATTGTAGAGCTACTGCAAAATGTGTCTATCCTCCAATGCGACCTACTCCCAACTCCTCAGCCATGGTGGGTCACATGGTGGGTTTACAGTGCCATCTAGTGGTCAGAGGTCATGTAATTCATTCTGTACAGAATTGCTTTCTGCATATCTTCACAGAGGAGATTTGATGGAGATTTTCAATATCAGGAGGGGGCTGGACAGAGTCGATAGGGGGAAACTGTTCCCGGTCGTAGAAGGATCAAGAACGAGACGGTACAGATTTAAAATGATTTGCAAAAGAAGCAAATGTGATGCGAGAAAAAATGTTTTCACACAGCGAGGTGCTTGGGTCTGAAGTGTGCTGTTCAGAAGATTCAATGGAGGCATTCAAGAGGACATTCGATAATTATTTGAATAGGAATCGATGTGCAGGTGTAGGGGGAAGAGGCGGGGGATGGCACTAAGTGAATTGCTCATTTGGAGAGTTAGTACAGCCACAAAGATCCGAATGGCCTCCTTGCGCACTGTAACAATTCTGTGATGGTCGGTCTCAGTAACCTATCCATTAACCCATTACTCTCTAGCATTGATTGTTACAGAGGAGCACGGGTCATTTAGTTTATCATGAAAGAAACAATATTGTGTTTTTGCGTTCACTCTTTATTGAATGTCCATGTTAGTCATAATCCTGGAACACCCTCCCTAACAGCACCGTGGGTGTACCTACACCACATGGACTGCAGTGATTCAAGAAGGCAGCTCACCACCAGCTTCTCAAGGGTGATTAGCAATGGCCAATAAATACTGGCCAATCCAACGATGCCGACGCCCCATGAATGAATGAATAAATGCCTGGATTTTCCGTTCTGAAGACTATGTGCTGCCGCTGGTGGAGAATTGTGGTAACTGCATGCTGCCAGCAGGAGGACCGGTGGGTGTAAGTGTCACACAAGCGGGCCAGCATGCAGCCCACGTGCAGCCTGCCCCAGTCCGGGCCCCACAGGCGTCTGATTCCTTGGGGTCAGGATTCGCGTTCAGACTCTGACTAGCTGGAGCAGCTTTTCAGCGCTCCGCTCAGCTCAGACTGTCACTCCAGCCAAGAGGATAGCTGCACAAAGACCAGCACCAAGATTCCTGGATGCCGACATCCAGAAGTACATGCTGGAGATTCCCCTCTGAGTCACTCACCACCCTGACTTGGAAATATACCGCCGTTCCTTCACTGTCGCTGGGTCAAAATCCTGGAGCGTCCTCCCTAACAGCACAGTGGGTGTACCTACATGGACTGCTGCAGTTCAAGAAGGCAGCTCACCACCACCTTCCCAAGGGCAATTAGGAATGGGCAATAAATTGAGAGTAATTATAATCTTTATTTTCTGGCCATATCCAGTGGATCAATAATTTTAAAAGAAGGCCGTGCAACCCATCCTATACCCTCCCCCCCGGGAGATGTGAGCACAGCGGAGAAGAGGGAAAACTAGCCGGCTTCTCAAAATGAACGTGCTTATGAGGGCCTCCTTCTTCAGCAGTGAAAAGGACGACAAAGTATAGTGAGGAGTCTCAGCTTGAAAGATTGACCCTTCCAGAAGAGTGCCTGTTGGCAACCATGTTCCATCCATCTCCTGATAAGAAACTACCTTTGCAGCATTACTGGGCTCCTTACATGGGGGTTGAATAGGGGGGAGCCGTTAAAATGGCTCCTGCTTTGTGCCTCCACTGGCTTCATCGCCTGTTTGGGTCCGTGACAGCCCACACCCTGGGGGAGTCAAGCAGGACAGTGCGGGGAGCTGTCCCAAATGAGTTTTCTGCCACTTTTCCAGATTCATACCTCTACACCTGTCCCCACGGGGATGGGAAAATTCTGTCTGTTCTCTGGGAGTTTGTTGAAAGAAAATGTTAAAAGTGGAAATGTTTCACTGCTAACGTGTATTAAATGTTGGGGTTCATTCTCCAATCACAGATCTAAATTGTTTGTTAAAGGATCCACAAATTTTGACAAGGTGAATTTCCAGGAAACACAGTGTTAGTTCTCAATTTAGTTTACTAATTTCTCTCTCGGATGGCTTGGCAGATTATGCAAATTGAGATCTGAACGCAGGTAATTAAAGAGCAAAATGAAGTGTGTTGGGAGGGGAGAATCTAAACAACTTCGCTTCCATTGTCTCGGGAGGAATCCTTAATTAGTTTTGGGCCAAGGTGCTATGCTATTCCTGGAGATAGCTCCACTTCCACTGGTAACCATGGTGATGGAGTTTCACTATCCTGGTCTTGGGGTAAGCAAATTATTGAAACAATTCCTCTGGCAAGAGTTTCAGATCAGTGGAATACAAATTAAGTGTTGGTGCCCATAGCAGATGAGTTTAAATCGAAAGAGGAGATGAGTGATTAGTGGCGCAAATGTTGCTTTTCATAGAATCATAGAAGGTGACCATTCAGTCACTCAAGACTATACCAGCCCTTTGAAAGAGCTGTCCAGGCAACCAACTTTAAAATTCTGTCGATCTTAGGTGAAGTGAATCCTGGGAAGTGCTGCATATTTGGAAGTGAAAACAAAGGAGTTATGCAGCAAATCTTGGTTTAAACCCAGTGTGAATGCAGGGTGGAGGGAGAGAGGATAGTTTATACTTTTCTTTTGTTTAAAACATTTTTTTTTTAAAAAATTTCTTTTCTTTATAATAAATTTAGAGTACCCAATTCATTTTTTCCAATTAAGGGACAATTTAGCGTGGCCAATCCACCTACCCTGCACATCTTTGGGTTGTGGGGGCAAAACCCACGCAAACACGGGGAGAATGTGCAAACTCCACACGGACAGTGACCCAGAGTAGGGATCGAACCTGGGACCTCGGAGCTGTGAGGCCGCAGGGCTAACCCACTGCGCCACTATGCTGTCTCCTAATAGGTTTATAGTTTCGGAGTAGAGGGAGAGACAAGCTTCGAGGAGGGATAGTATTGAGAGTGACAAGAAATGTGACATTGAGAAACATGTCAAGGCTAGCGGAAAGGAAACATGTGACTGAAAGCCTTTATATTTATTCTTGAGATGTGGACAACACTGACAAGGCAATATTAATGTCCGTTACTAATTGCCCTGAGGAAAATAAAAGATAATTGGTGAAAGAACTGGAGCAGAGATAAGGAAACATTTTTGTTTGCATAATGAGGTCTTATGATCTGGAATGTGTTGCCTGAAAGGGTAGTGGGAAAAAACTCAGTCGGAATTATCAAAAGGAAATTGGATAAATGCTGAAGGGGAAAAGATTGCAGACTTTGTGTACAATGGGCCGAATGGTCTCCTTTTGTGCTGTAAATACTGGAGGACAATGACCATTATTTTCAGTCCCTGCCACACACTCTGTTCCCCACCACCAACTTCAGCCCTCTCCCTGGTAAATATCTGAAGCTGAACCAGACTGTTCGCTCCCTTCATTTATATCTGACTCTGGGATGAGCTTCAGACCACATATCTGCACCGTATGAAGTCAGCCTATTTCCACTCCCATAACGCGGCCCAACTCCACCCCTACCTCAGCTCATCGACTGCCAAAGCCCTCATCCAAAGTTTGCTACCTCAGGACTTGACTATGACAACACATCTGGTTAGCCCGCCACCTTCTGCTCTCGAGACATGAGGCCTCACCCAAAAACACCTATCCCTAAACATTGTGCCAAATGTTAGCAAGGCCATTAAAAAAAACACCAGTTTCTCTTTTCGGGGGGATAGAATTGAAAAGTAGTGCAGCCATTGTAGCCATCTGGGATGGCCACGTCCCAATTACAAAATGGACACTTGCAAAGAATGTAGGGAAAATCGGACAATACTGAGAAACAAGCAGGTGCAAGGTCTGTCTGTTGATTAGAACCTTAGCCCTCAGACAGGACAGAAACTGCTAAGCCATCTCCAGACTAATGAGCCATCTCCGGGTACAAAAGGGAAACATTTAGATAAACAATGTTAAGGCAGACACCCCGGCGCCAGAGGCGACTCAGGCAAAGCAGACCAACGGCCACCTAGGACACGCCCAGCAATCGGGGAACCACCCCTCTATTGGAGAAAGATCGATAAGAATGATTGGGAAAGGCCCAATTAATTGAGGCCAAGTTCAAGGCCCGCCCAAAAGCGGGCGAAGCCCTTTTGGGTATAAAAGGTATTCCCCAAGGGAGAATCTTTCTTCTTTGGCTTTGGCTCTCAGTGAAGAGAGAGACCTGCCTAGCAGCTACAGCAGACCAAGTAAGTTCCAAGTCAACACATGCTACGAGATAGACGCTCCTAGTTGCTATTCTGTAAACAGCTCAACCCAGCAGCCTTAGAACCGAGCAACGGCCATTTTCCTCTGACTGAGTGGGCACCCGAAGCTAAGTATAGGCTTTAGTAATAGTGATAGTTTAGTTTGTAGAGTTTATGCATGAGTAGACTTGACTGTGTGTAAATAAATGAGCATTGCTTTTGAACTTACTAACTGGTGTATCAAGTCTGTGATCAGTATTCGGTTCTGAACCTTATGGCGGTGTCGAAAGATACTTGGCGACTCTTGGGCAAACGTAATTAACCAGAGCCAGATTAAGATCAGCACCAAAGAGAGCAACATTTACTGGCGACATCTGACTGGACTCAATTTAGAAGTGGCCTAACCACTCCGAGAGAACCCAAAATTGAATTGAGAATCCAATTGGAAACAGAAAAACCACAAGTGTAAGAACAGTACTGATCAAGCCTCTGAGATGCGGAAGTGTGTTAATGCAGGCGCACTAACAGGGATATAAGGTAAACCTGAGAGATTTTGTTGCGTAAAACTGTCGGGAGTTTTGTAGGCCGGAAATTAGCGTAAGCCATAACCTTGTTTACATCACCACTTTATCACCCCCTGTTCCAAATTCCGTAGAGAATCTAGTTTGAGAAAATGGCAATGAAGGCAATGGAACGCCTTATGAACCCCCAGGAATTTGAGGTCGCAGCGACCAGTTGAGTAGGACAGTGTCCCATTTGGGAAGATGAGATCAGGAAATATCTCAAAGGGAAAGGATGGCCCCTTTGGAGTGAATTCTGCGCTAATGAGGAAACAGGTCGCTGGAGTATAGGACATACTTGGTGGGAGAACCTGTCAGAGATCCACAAGAAGAGCTTAGGGAAAGCTCGCAAGCCAATGGCAATCCTATCCTGTTTGGCACAATTGCGAGGCACAGAGGAGGTCGTTAGGACACTCCGTAGAGAGATAGAGGAGAGAGACAGAACCAGTGAGGGTAGACGTGAGTGAGGTAGAGAAGGAGAATCGAGATTTAAAAGAGCAGTTAGCAGCAAAGGACAGAGAGGTGGATGATGCCAAGTTGGCACATCAGTCTTGACTCGCGCATTTGAACAGTTTTCAGACGCAGTATGATAAGGCCTACCAGGACACGCAACGTGCGGTCTTGGTAAGACAAGAAACAGAACATTGCAGAAATTGCAGAAACAGTGCAATGATCTGAAAGCAGCCCTACGAGCACTCCATACTTCCACAATGGAACAAAGGCAGAGCTCCGTAGACCACGCAAAGTGCCAGAAGCAAATTGGAGAATTGCAATCTCTGTTGTCAGTGCAAAATGGGATCGATTTCATGAGCTCCCATAACCTTTCTTTTGACCCAGTGTCATGTGAGGGTACCTTTAAGTCATGGATGTTTCAGCAATGTACCTTTAAGAAAACAGTGATGTCAGAGAAGGGTATCTTTAAGACATGGATGTTTCAGCAATGTACCTTTAAGAAAACAGTGATGTCAGAGAGTGGGTGGGGCTCAGCTCAGTTCAGCCATTTTGCAGTTTAGTTTTAGCAGTTAAAAAGTGCCTGGCTGGTTTTGCGGTGAGCTGATTAAAAGGAGAAAGCCAGTTTGAGACAGCAGCTTGGGTGTGTCTGTGTGTTTCCAGAGAGTTTGCAGGAAGAAAGCAAGGTGCTGGAGCTGAAGTCACCCAAGCTAATATATCTCTGCCATTCTACAGAAAATATATATATCCTTTAACCTGATGTGATACTGTTTAAAGGTGTTAAGTCTCTTGGAAGTTTGAAGGAACATTTTGAGGAATTATTCACTGTTGTAATATTTTCTGAGTTATCTTTTAAGTAAGGGGTGTTAAGAGATCCAATGTTTATTTAAGATGTTAAGTTGAGTTCATGGAATAAACAGTGTTTTGTGTTTAAAAATCCACGTATCCATAAGTGTAATTCCACACTTAGGGAAAAAGCCGTGTGCTAGGAAAAGACCATGCTCAAACAGGGACTCCAGTCAAAAGAAATTTCGGTTTTGGACATTAGTAACGGCTTTTGGTCCATTCCATTGGCTAAAGCGTGCCAGTACAAATTCGCCTTTACATTCCAAAGGGCAACAGTACACGTGGACGTGCCTTCCACAAGGCTTCCACAGCGCCCCCTCCATTTTCCACCGACAGCTGGCAAATGGATTAACAAAATTTTCCCGCCCCGATTGTCTGGTCCAGTACGTAGACGACTTGTTGCTACAGACAGACACAAAGGTAGAGCACATTTCGCTTCTTGCTGAGCTCCTAAAAGAAATTGTTTGTAAAGTCAACCCAAAGAAGGCCCAAATTTTGAAAGAAAAAGTGATCGGTAAACACGAGATCGAGCACAAGAGAATTGATTTGATCGTCATATTGCCCCTTCCCCACAATGTCTCAGCCCTCCGGTCATTTCTAGGACTGGTTGGCTACTGCAGAAACCATATTGACGGTTTCGCCACTAAAGCAGCGTCCCTTTCCGAACTTCTCAAGAAGCAGGCACCATGGGAATGGCTTCCACAGCATACAGCTGCCGTGAATGCTTTAAAAAGAGCACTCAGCACAGCCCCCGCACTACAGGTCCCAGATCCACTTTCCCCATACGCAATCGAAGTTGCAAACACTGACCGAACCCTTTCGGCCGTACTCCTCCAGGAACGCCATGACCAATTACGCCCCATAGCATACGCCTCACGCGTGCTAGACCCCATAGAGCAATGATTTTTTGCCTGTGAAAGGCACCTGCTCGCAGTTTTTTGGGCAGTACAATACTTTGCATACATTACAGGACTCAACCCCATCACCATTCTCACAGAACACATCCCAACACAGCTATTGTTAGACGGCCGACTTAAAGACAGCACAGTCAGCCAAATCCGCGCAGCCCGTTGGACCCTTCTTTTACAGGGACGGGACATCCCGGTAAAGAGAACCAAGACCCACACCTTCCTTGCCGATAATTTGCAGTATGCAGGCACCCCTCATGAGGGTGAGATCATCACCACAAAACAGAACGCAGGCCCATTTATTCCCAAAACTCCGCCCAGGAAAACAGGTAGTACACCCCAGAGACCCCAGCCCACAGACACGTGCGCACCCCTGAAGATTTATGTGGATGGCTCCTCCACAGTGTTAAATGGAGAGAGAATTACCGGTTGCGGTATTTATGTAGAGGACGTGCAGGGACGCGCCCTAGATGAAATTGCATTAAAGTTGCCAGGACACTTGGGCTCGCAGGCAGCAGAGCTGGCAGCAATCGCTTACATTCCACCCCGACTCGTTCCCGACCCCAGCAGACATCTATTCGGACAGCTTGTATGTCTGCAATAGTTTGACAGAGTTCCTACCCCTGTGGGAAACAAGAGGATTTATTTCTGCGGATGGTAAACCCCTACCCTCAGATATTACTCCACCATATCTTAGAGACAGCGAAGGATAGGAAATACGGAATAATTAAGGTTCGCAGTCATCACCGTTCTTCCCCCCCCTGGAAACGTTAAAGCAGACGCCCTAGCGAAGGCCGGCTCCAGGCATGGTTATTTTTGGAACCCCCCCCCCCCACGAAAGCACCCCAGTACACGCAGTTCAGGTCTCACAGACCAACATTCAGGATCTAGCGAAGGCACAGAAAGAGGAAGAGAAACTCAGGGAAGTTTTAAAAGAATGCAATAACCACACACGACGGTGTGATTTTAAAGGATGGCATTTGTATAGTTCCCAGCCAGGACAGGAACCAGATCATTTGTCAGTTCCATGACAATCATGGACACTAAGGAATTGAACCCACCCTAGCCCACCTCAGACCGCTCTGCTGGTGGCCTGATTTAAAAACCGATGTAACGCACTACATTGAGAATTGCTTAATCTGTGCCCAGAACAATCCAGACAGATATGCTAAAAAGGCTCAACTTAGTCATACCCCCCCCGTTAATGGACCCTGGACAAATCTCCAGATAGATTATACAGGACCCCTACCCCCGTGCAGAAATGGTTATAAATATGTGTTGGTGATCATAGACACCTTCACAGAATGGGTGGAAGCATTTCCATCGCAAACTAATACGGCCAAGACAACGGCTAAAATATTAACACACCACATCTTTACAAGATGGGGCCTCCCACGCAGTATAGAGTCCGATCAAGGCTCCCATTTCACCGGACGTGTAATATAAAACATCCTCACTATTTTCAGCATTCAATAAAAGTTTCACATTGCATACCACCCCCAGTCAAGTGGTATTGTAGAGTGGATGAATAGGACATTAAAAGCCACTCTCAGGAAGATGGTACAGCAGAATAACAGCACCTGGGACTCAGTACTCCCATTTGCGTTAATGTTTATAAGAAACATGGTATCCATGTCCACAGGATACACCCCCCGCACCCTCATGACCGGACACTCCATGAAAGGCACTGAATATTTATTTGGACTGGATTTGGCCAGCCCTGCAGTTACAGCCCTCACGCATGAAAATGCGGTTAAACAACTGATGCAGAACATAAAGGCAGCCCAACTCGCAACAGCTGTGAGACATGGAACCAGGAAGAAACAGAGAAAGGCTTGTTTCGACAAAACAGTGCACGCCACTGAGTTTACAGTAGGGCAACAAGTTATGCTTTCCCTTTACAACCCCAGTTCATTCCTTTCTCCAAAACTTTCCGGACCGTACTCCATTTCGGACAAAGTCAGCCCCTCAGTGTACAAAAAAACCTATCCCAATGGTAAGTCTGCGTGGTTTCATATAAATCAGCTCAAGGCTTAAGGCTCACAGAATAAACAAACAAAGAACAAAGAAACGTACAGCACAGGAACAGGCCCTTCGGCCCTCCAAGCCCGTGCCGACCATGCTGCCCGACGAAACTACAATCTTCTACACTTCCTGGGTCCGTATCCTTCTATTCCCATCCTATTCATATATTTGTCAAGATGCCCCTTAAATGTCCCTATCGTCCCTGCTTCCACTACCTCCTCCGGTAGCGGGTTCCAGGCACCCACTACCCTCTGCGTAAAAAACTTGCCTCGTACATCTACTCTAAACCTTGCCCCTCTCACCTTAAACCTATGCCCCCTAGTAATTGACCCCTCTACCCTGGGGAAAAGCCTCTGACTATCCACACTGTCTATGCCCCTCATAATTTTGTATACCTCTATCAGGTCTCCCCTCAACCTCCTTCGGTCCAGTGAGAACAAACCGAGTTTATTCAACCGCTCCTCATAGCTAATGCCCTCCATACCAGGCAACATTCTGGTAAATCTCTTCTGCACCCTCTCTAAAGCCTCCACATCCTTCTGGTAGTGTGGCGACCAGAATTGAATACTATACTCCAAGTGTGGCCTAACTAAGGTTCTATACAGCTGCAACATGACTTACCAATTCTTATACTCAATGCCCCGGCCAATGAAGGCAAGCATGCCGTATGCCTTCTTGACTACCTTCTCCACCTGTGTTGCCCCTTTCAATGACCTGTGGACCTGTACTCCTAGATCTCTTTGACTTTCAATACTCTTGAGGGTTCTACCATTCACTGTATATTCCCTACCTGCATTAGACCTTCCAAAATGCATTACCTCACATTTGTCCGGATTAAACTCCATCTGCCATCTCTCCGCCCAAGTCTCCAGACAATCTAAATCCTGCTGTATCCTACGACAGTCCTCATCGCTATCCGCAATTCCACCAACCTTTGTGTCGTCTGCAAACTTACTAATCAGACCAGCTACATTTTCCTCCAAATCATTTATATACACTACAAAGAGCAAAGGTCCCAGCACTGATCCCTGTGGAACACCACTGGTCACAGCCCTCCAATTAGAAAAGCATCCCTCCATTGCTACTCTCTGCCTTCTATGGCCTAGCCAGTTCTGTATCCACCTTGCCAGCTCACCCCTGATCCCGTGTGACTTCACCTTTTGTAATAGTCTACCATGAGGGACCTTGTCAAAGGCCTTACTGAAGTCCATATAGACAACATCTACTGCCCTACCTGCATCAATCATCTTAGTGACCTCCTCGAAAAACTCTATCAAGTTAGTGAGACACGACCTCCCCTTCACAAAAACATGCTGCCTCTCACTAATACGTCCATTTGCTTCCAAATGGGAGTAGATCCTGTCTCGAAGAATTCTCTCCAGTAATTTCCCTACCACTGAAGTAAGGCTCACCGGCCTGTAGTTCCCGGGATTATCCTTGCTACCCTTCTTAAACAGAGGAACAACATTGGCTATTCTCCAGTCCTCCGGGACATCCCCTGAAGACAGCGAGGATCCAAAGATTTCTGTCAAGGCCTCAGCAATTTCCTCTCCAGCCTCCTTCAGTATTCTGGGGTAGATCCCATCAGGCCCTGGGGACTTATCTACCTTAATATTTTTTAAGACACCCAACACCTCATCTTTTTGGATCACAATGTGACCCAGGCTATCTACACCCCCTTCTCCAGACTCAACATCTACCAATTCCTTCTCTTTGGTGAATACTGATGCAAAGTATTCATTTAGTACCTCGCCCATTTCCTCTGGCTCCACACATAGATTCCCTTGCCTATCCTTCAGTGGGCCAACCCTTTCCCTGGCTACCCTCTTGCTTTTTATGTAAGTGTAAAAAGCCTTGGGATTTTCCTTAACCCTATTTGCCAATGACTTTTCGTGACCCCTTCTAGCCCTCCTGACTCCTTGCTTAAGTTCCTTCCTACTTTCCTTATATTCCACGCAGGCTTCGTCTGTCCCCAGCCTTTTAGCCCTGACAAATGCCTCCTTTTTCTTTTTGACGAGGCCTACAATATCACTCGTCATCCAAGGTTCCCAAAAATTGCCGTATTTATCTTTCTTCCTCACAGGAACATGCCGGTCCTGTATTCCTTTCAACTGCCACTTGAAAGCCTCCCACATGTCAGATCTTGATTTGCCCTCAAACATCCGCCCCCAATCTATGTTCTTCAGTTCCCGCCTAATATTGTTATAATTAGCCTTCCCCCAATTTAGCACATTCATCCTCGAACCACTCTTATCCTTGTCCACCAGTACTTTAAAACTTACTGAATTGTGGTCACTGTTACCGAAATGCTCCCCTATGAAACATCTACCACCTGGCCGGGCTCATTCCCCAATACCAGGTCCAGTACCGCCCCTTCCCTAGTTGGACTGTCTACACATTGTTTTAAGAAGCCCTCCTGGATGCTCCTTACAAACTCCGCCCCGTCTAAGCCCCTGGCACTAAGTGAGTCCCAGTCAATATTGGGGAAGTTGAAGTCTCCCATCACCACAGCCCTGTTGTTTTTACTCTTTTCCAAAATCAGTCTACCTATCTGCTCCTCTATCTCCCGCTGGCTGTTGGGAGGCCTGTAGTATACCCCCAACATTGTGACTGCACCCTTCTTATTCCTGATCTCTACCCATATAGCCTCACTGCCCTCTGAGGTGTCCTCTCGCAGTACAGCTGTGATATTCTCCCGAACAAGTAGCGCAACTCCACCTCCCCTTTTACATCCCCCTCTGTCCCGCCTGAAACATCTAAATCCTGGAACGTTTAGCTGCCAATCCTGCCCTTCCCTCAACCAGGTCTCTGTAATGGCAACAACATCATAGTTCCAAGTACTAATCCAAGCTCTAAGTTCATCTGCCTTACCCGTAATGCTCCTTGCATTAAAACATATGCACTTCAGGCCACCAGACCCGCTGTGTTCAGCAACTTCTCCCTGTCTGCTCTGCCTCAGAGCCACACTGTCCCTATTCCCTAGTTCTCCCTCAATGCTCTCACCTTGTGACCTATTGCTCCCATGCCCATCCCCCTGCCATACTAGTTTAAACCCTCCCGTGTGACACTAGCAAACCTCGCGACCAGGATATTTATGCCTCTCCGGTTTAGATGCAACCCGTCCTTCTTATACAGGTCACACCTGCCCCGGAAGAGCTCCCAGTGGTCCAGATAATGGAAACCCTCCCTCCTACACCAGCTGTTTAGCCACGTGTTTAGCTGCTCTATCTTCCTATTTCTAGCCTCACTGGCACGTGGCACAGGGAGTAATCCCGAGATTACAACCCTCGAGGTCCTGTCTTTTAACTTTCTGCCTAGCTCCCTGAACTCCTGCTGCAGGACCTCATGCCCCTTCCTGCCTATGTCGTTAGTACCAATATGTACAACGACCTCTGCCTGTTTGCCCTCCCCCTTCAGGATGCCCTCTACCCGTTCGGAGACATCCTGGACCCTGGCACCAGGGAGGCAACATACCATCCTGAAGTCTCTTTCTCGTCCACAGAAGCGCCTATCTGTGCCCCTGACTATAGAGTCCCCTATTACTATTACTCTTCTGCGCTTTGACCCTCCCTTCTGAACATCAGAGCCAGCCGTGGTGCCACTGCTCTGGCTGCTGCTGTTTTCCCCTGATAGGCTATCCCCCCCGACAGTATCCAAAGGGGTATATCTGTTCGGGAGGGGGACAACCACAGGGGATTCCTGCACTGACTGCCTGCCCTTTCTGGTGGTCACCCATTTCTCTGCCTGCACCTTGGGTGTGACCACATTTACATAACTGCGATCTATGACGCTTTCCACCACCTGCATGCTCCTAAGTGCATCCAATTGCTGCTCCAACCGAACCATGCGGCCTGTGAGGAGCTCCAGTTGGGTGCACTTTCTGCAGATGAAGCCATCCGGGACGCTGGAAGCCTCCCGGACCTGCCACATCTCACAGTCAGAGCACAGCACCCCTCTAACTGACATTGCATCAATTAATTAAAATTAAAATTAAAATTTGTCTTTTTTAAAAAATATTTTTTTTTAAATTTCAAAGTTACTGTCAACTATCTGTTTCTTAGCACTAGATTTCTAATAGAAATGCGATAGCTAACTATAGTGCTCTCACACACACCACATCCTGTTCGCAGCAGCAGACGAGCACGCCCCGCCCACAGATGTCGTATTCCTACCCTCCCCCAACCACTCCAGCCCGTCCTCAGACACGACTTCAACTTCGCCCCCAGAGGCACGACTCCGCCTCTCCCTTCCCTCAACCAGCAGCGACAGCGACAGTGATAGCGATCATGATGACGATAGCCACAGCACACCAGGTTGCGACTATACCCCTGTACCAGGCCCCACTCCCAGCGAATCTGAGCATGATTCTACTGACCCATTTGAGATCACTTATATCAAAGCCCCTGACCCAGACCCTCCGCCCGATGATTACGGATTGAAGCATAGTAGCTCCAACCTCGACACTCGATTCTGGCACCGAGACAATTCGTTCAGGCTCATCCGGAATAATGAGATGGACCCCAATTCGCCCCAAGCAGCTTTAGTACGGTTACTACAGTCAAGAGTATGGCAGCCGGGAGAAGATGATGACTTAGAGTCTGACTCCCACCAAACAAATCCCTTTGCGACCCTGTTCGCTATTGAGCAGTGAGGTGTCCAGATGATGGAGAAAAAAGGAACCGCTGGAGAGATACGGTGTCCTTTCTGATGGAACCTGCACCATGTTTGTTGTATGTTTGTTTGTTAGTGTTAACGTTAAGTGTTGTTCGTAAACTTGAAAGTTTCACGGCCCCATGTCACCACGCCTTTGACGCCCAATGCCTGTTAGAGGAACAAGTTTGTCCCCAGACAACAGTTCAGAGGAACTAGTTTGTCGGCAGAACACGACTCATAGCTTCTCTCCTGATTCGAGAGGAAGGCCCCACGATGACCACATTCTTACCTGTTCTTGCCGGTTGCTCAGGCAGTGGAGAAACGGTATTGGTCCCCGCCCTGCCTGAGGACCCCCCTCTGGTCAGCTACGCTCGGGTAGACCACAAACAGCATTGATCACCATCCTACCCGGGGATTCCACCCATTTCTTACCCGCCGCGGCCCATACGCACCCCATTTTGGCTCGTTACGTTCAAAATTCTTTTGTTTGGTTTTGGCAACCCTTAGGTTGCTTCCCTATGCGAGTTACATCCTCAAACACTGGGATGGTAGATCACACAGGCTGCGAGACGGCTCGCAGTACGGCAGTATTTTTCCTAGTGTCTTGTCCCAACATTATTTTTTTTTTTAAATGCGGGAGTCACAGATGGTGACCAATTATAAAGGGAAATTGGCAATAAAGGACAGACAGACAGACATACGAGATCTTAAGCAAGATAATAACAGAAATTATGCTTGTGTTCCGAACCTCAGGAACCCCAGAGGAAGAGAAAGAAGAAGACCGACAAAGATGAAGACAGCCTTCGTGTTCACATGGATCTGAGTGGGATCCCTTCAGTTGCGCGCGGACGCTACCCCACTGACCTCTACCACACAAACCGTAAATGATTCTTACCCCTGCAATACACGGAACCCCGAGATAACTAGCCCCGCGACTGCTAGCAATACCCCGATCTGGTGTGATAAGTTTATCACCTGGTACTCACTCTCATATGTAGTCGAAGCACTCTTAGTGCTGGCGATACTTTGCAGTGTCGTGCAAACGTTTAGAGTTAGGAAATGGTGGAAGAGAGCATATCGCTCTCGCACCCCGGTATACAGGTTTAGGTCCCCCATTTTCGGATTTCACCAGACCCCAGAACCCATTGGGACTGATTAAAGAGCATCCATTTTTAAAAATGCATCCTGTGGAATAAAGAGATGTAAACCTCTGTGTCTGACTGCCAGGCCAGAGAAATCTGTGTGCTGCTATTTTGTA
The DNA here is from genome assembly GCF_047496885.1 of Scyliorhinus torazame. Taxonomy (NCBI): domain Eukaryota; kingdom Metazoa; phylum Chordata; class Chondrichthyes; order Carcharhiniformes; family Scyliorhinidae; genus Scyliorhinus; species Scyliorhinus torazame. The sequence goes on from NC_092714.1 coordinate 4,842,192, forward strand.
CAGTTTAAGATGTTGTAGATTTTTGGATTGTTTGAATGAAGACAGTTTATTGAGAATAGTTAGAGGTTCCAGTTTTTTTATTTTTCTGTAATGCATGTATTAACATCATAGCGCCCCGTAGAGTTTTATGATAATGAATGTATTTAAAATGGTTTAGGTAAAATTGTGTTGCATAGGATAGGACAGTGTAGAACCTAAGTATGGGTGCCCCAGTTGGTCAGAGGATGAAGACGACATAGTAGTGTGATCCTTCACGCTTCACATTGAGGACCACAAGGGGGGTGTGTAGCCATCTGGGATGGCCACATCCCGATTACAAAATGGACACTTGCAAAGAATGCAAGGAAAATTGGACAATACTAAGAAACAAGCAGGTGCAAGGTCTGTCTGTTGATTAGAACCTTAAGCTCTCAGACAGGACAAAAACTGCTAAGCCGTCTACATACTAATGAGCCATCTCCGGGGACAAAAGGGAAACATTTAGATAAACAATGTTAAGACAGACACCCCGGCGCCAGAGGCGACTCAAACAAAGCAAGCCAACGGACACCTAGGACACGCTGAGCAATCAGGGAACCCACCCCACTTTTGGAGGAAGATCGATAAGAATGATTGGTAAAGGCCCAATTAATTGAGGCCAAGTTCAAGGCCCGCCCAAAAGCGTGCAAAGCCCTTTTGGGTATAAAAGGTATTCCCCAAGGGAGAATCTTTCTTCTTTGGTCTTGGCTTTCAGCGAAGAAAGACCTGCCGAGTTGCTGCATCAGACCAAGTAAGTTCCAAGTCAACGCACGCTACGAGATAGACGCTCCTAGTTGCTATCCTGTAAACAGCTCAACCCAGCAGCCTCAGAACCGAGCAGCGGCCATTGTTCCTCTGACTGAGTGGGCACCCGAAGCTAAGTATAGGCTTTAGTAATAGTGATAGATTAGTTTGTAGAGCTTATGCATGAGTAGATTTGACTGTGTGTAAATAAATGAGTATTGCTTTTGAACTTACTAACTGGTGTATCGAGTCTGTGATCAGTATTCGGTTCTGAACCTTGTGGCGGTGTCGAAAGATACCTGGCGACTCTTGAGCAAATGTAATTAAACAGAGCCAAATTAAGAGACAACACCAAAGAGAGCAACACCATGCCATACGGGGCAGCACGGTAGCATTGTGGATAGCACAATTGCTTCACAGCTCCAGGGTCCCAGGTTCGATTCCGGCTTGGGTCATTGTCTGTGTGGAGTCTGCACGTTCTCCCCGTGTCTGCGTGGGTTTCCTCCGGGTGCTCCGGTTTCCTCCCACAGTCCAAAGATGTGCAGGTTAGGTGGACTGGCCATGATAAATTGCCCTTAGCGTCCAAAATTGCCCTTAGTGTTGCGTGGGGTTACTGGGTTATGGGGATAGGGTGGAGGTGTGGACCTTGGGTAGGGTGCTCTTTCCAAGAGCCGGTGCAGACTCGATGGGCCGAATGGCCTCCTTCTGCACTGTAAATTCTATGATATTGAACTTTGGTTAGGGCACGATTGAAATAATGCAAAACAATCCTCACAGCATGTTATAATAAAGGATCTAGGGGCACTGGAGGGGTGCAGAGAAGATTTACAAGGATAAATAGATTTACAGAAATACATGGGAACACATCAGGAAATGATTGACAAGTTGGATCTTAGATGAGGAGAGGTGGAAGGAGAATAGCGAATAAACATGCCATGGGCTGGTTGGGCCGAATGACCTGTTCCCGTTTATTGGTCATTTGTACTTATATCTTTTTATGTGGCTCAGGGTCAAAGTTTCATTGACACCACTCCTGCAAAGCACCTTGGGATATTTTACTATCAAACAGCTCCCGAGGGTGCACGTTATTATCTGATTGTTATTGTGTGACGTGAGAATTTTCATGTTTTTTTTTAAATTTTAGAGTGCCAATTCATTTTTCCCAATTAAGGTGCAATTTAGCGTGACCAATCCACCTATCCTGGGTTGTGGGGGCAAAACCCACACAAACACGGGGAGAATGTGCAGACTCCACACGGACAGTGACCCAGAGCCGGGATCGAACCTGGGACCTCGACGCCATGAAGCAGCAGTGTTAACCACTGTGCAACCCTGCTGCCCTAATGGTTTTTTTTCGGCACTAAACTGCAAATGATCACATCTATTGAATTTTATTTTGCACTTATTCCGCTGGGACTTGAACTCACCCTCCGGGTTGCCTATTTGTGCCGTCTATGCACGAGGTCATGGTTTCTATGCTTTCTGTGCACCTGGAAATGGAGCAGCATTCAGGTCTTGGCTGGATTTGTCCTTCTGGAATGTTCCATACATTCATCCAACAGTGGCAGGATCAGACAGTGTCAGTAGTGATTTACGAAGGGGAAATCACGCTTGACAATCTACTGGAATTCTTTGAGAATAGAACTAGTAGAGTTAACGAGGGGGAACCAGTGGATGTGGTTTATTTGGACTTTCAGAAGGCTTTTGACAAAGTCCCACATATGAGATTAGTGTGTAAATTAAAGCACATGGGATTAGGGGAAGTGTATTGAAATGGATAGAAAACTGGTTGGCAGACAGGAAACAAAGAGTAAGAATTAACAGATCTTTATCAAATTGGCAGGCAGGGACTAGTGGGATACGGCAGGAATTGGTGCTAGGACCCCAGCTATTCACAATATATATCAATGATTTAGGTGAGGGAGCAAAATGTAATATCTGCAAATTTGCAGGTGACACCAAGTTGGGGGGGAGGGTGAGCTGTGAGGAGGATGCAGAGATCCTTCAGTGTGATTTGGACAAGTTGAGTGAGTGAACAAAGAACAAAGAACAAAGAAAAGTACAGCACAGGAACAGGCCCTTTGGCCCTCCAAGCCCGTGCCGACCATGCTGTCCGACTAAACTACAATCTTCTACACTTCCTGGGTCCATATCCCTCTATTCCCATCCTATTCATGTATTTGTCAAGATGCCCCGTAAATGTCACTATCGTCCCTGCTTCCACCACCTCCTCCGGCACCGAGTTCCAGGCACCCACTACCCTCTGTGTGAAAAACTTGCCTCGTACATCTACTCTAAACCTTGCCCCTCGCACCTTAAACCTATGCACCCTCTACCCTGGGGAAAAGCCTCTGACTATCCACTCTGTCTATGCCCCTCATAGTTTTGTAGACCTCTATCAGGTCGCCCCTCAACCTCCGTCGTTTCAGTGAGAACAAACCGAGTTTACTAAACCATTCCTCATAGCTAATGCCCTCCATACCAGGCAACATTCTGGTAAATCTCTTCTGCACCCTCTCTAAAGCCTCCACATCCTTCTGGTAGTGTGGCGACCAGAATTGAACACTATACTCCAAGTGTGGCCTAACTAAGGTTCTATACAGCTGCAACATGACTTGCCAATTCTTATACTCAATGCCCCGGCCAATGAAGGCAAGCATGCCGTATGCCTTCTTGACTACCTTCTCCACCTGTGTTGCCCCTTTCAGTGACCTGTGGACCTGTACACCTAGATCTCTCTGACTTTCAATACTCTTTTGAGGGTTCTACCAATCACTGTATATTCCCTACCTGCATTAGACCTTCCAAAATGCATTACCTCATATTTGTCCGGATTAAACCCCATCTGCCATCTCTCCGCCCAAGTCTCCAAACAATCTAAATCCTGCTGTATCCTCTGACAGTCCTCATCGCTATCCGCAATTCCACCAACCTTTGTGTCGTCTGCAAACTTACTAATCAGACCAGTTACATTATCCTCCAAATCATTTATATATACTACAAAGAGCAAAGGTCCCAGCACTGATCCCTGCGGAACACCACTGGTCACAGCCCTCCAATTAAAAAAGCATCCTTCCATTGCTACTCTCTGCCTTCTATGACCTAGCCAGTTCTGTATCCATCTTGCCAGCTCACCCCTGATCCCGTGTGACTTCACCTTTTGTCCTAGTCTACCATGAGGGACCTTGTCAAAGGCCTTACTGAAGTCCATATAGACAACATCCACTGCCCTACCTGCATCAATCACCTTTGTGACCTCTTCGAAAAACCCGATCAAGTTAGTGACACGACCTCCCCTTCACAAAAACATGCTGCCTCTCGCTAATACATCCATTTGCTTCCAAATGGGAGTAGATCCTGTCTCGAAGAATTCTCTCCAGTAATTTCCCTACCACTGAGGTAAAGCTCACTGGCCTGTAGTTCCCTGGATTATCCTTGCTACCCTTCTTAAACAGAGGAACAACATTGGCTATTCTAGTGGGCAAATGAATGGCAGATGCAGTATAATTTAGATAAATGCGAGGTTATCCACTTTGGTAGCAAAAACGGGTAAGCAGACTATTATCTGGATGGCCATGAATTAGGAGAGGGGAGTGAGCAGTGGGACCTGGGTGTCCTTGTGCGCCAGTCACTGAAGGTAAGCTGCAGGTGCAGCAGGCGATAAAGAAGGCTAATGGTATGTTGGCCTTCATTGCGAGAGGTTTCGAGTATAGAAGCAGGGATGTGTTGCTGCAATTATACAGGGCCTTGGTGAGGCCACACTTGGAGTATTGTGGGCAGTTTTGGTCTCCTTCTCTGAGGAAGGATGTTCTTGCTCTCGAGGGAGTGCAGCAAAGGTTCACCAGACTGATTCCAGAGATGGTGGGATTGTCATATGAGGAGAGATTGACTAGGTTGGGATTGTTCTCGCTGGAGTTCAGAAGAATGAGGGGGGATCTCATCGAGACTTATAAAATTCTAACAGGACTAGACAGGGTAGATGCAGGGAAGATGTTACCAATGGTGGGTGTGTCCAGAACCAGGGGTCACAGTCTAAGGATACGGGGTGGACTATTAGGACAGAGATGAGGAGATATTTCTTCACCCAGAGAGTGGTCAGCCTGTGGAATTCATTGCCACAGGAAGTAGTTGAGGCCAAAACATTGTATGCTTTCAAAAAGCAGTTAGATATAGCACTGAGGGGAAGGGGATCCAAGGATATGGGTGGAAAGCAGGATTAGGCTATTGAGTTGGATGATCAGCCATGATCATAATGAATGGCGGAGCGGGCCCGAAGGGCCGAATGGCCTCCTCCTGCTCCTATCTTCTATGTTACTTATACTACAACCCCTTACTCTCTGGTGCACTGAGAGTGTGAAGAGAAGGTAGGTGTCTGTCATCTTCAATCCCAGCTTTCAGGATATAACCAAGTTTCATAGAACAACACAAGGCACAGTCCAGCGTGCCATCTTGTGCTTCCTGCATGGCCCTTAGACAAAGAAGACATAAGCAATGTGGTGCCGTAAAGTCAACAACAACAACAACTTGCATTTATATCCATAGAATCCATAGAATCCCTTCAGGGCAGAAGGAGGCCATTTGGCCCGTTGAGTCTGCACCAATCCTCCAAAAGACCACCCTACCTCGGCCCACTCCCCCACCTCGTCCCCACAAGCCCACCTAACCTGCACGTCCCTGGTTACTAAGGGGAAAACTCCAGACAGGCAGTGACCCAAGGCCGCAACTGAACCCGGGTCCCTGACTCTGTGAGGCAGCAGTGCTAACCACTGTGCCACCGTGCCGCCCTAATGCAGTAAAATATGTTAAACAACAGCGATTATCAAACAAAATTTGACAGCAAACCACATCAAAGATGGTAGAAGATTTTAAGGAATGTCTTAAAGGAGGAGAGACAGAGAGAGACAGAGAGGTTAAGTCAAGAATCCCAAAGTTCAAGGCCTCATTGAAGGTACAGCCTCTTATGATGGAGTGATTAATATTGGGGATACGCAAGATGCCAGAATTGGAGGAATGTAGACTTTGGAGGATTTGAGAGGCTGGAAGAGGTTACAAAAATAGGAAGAGGTGGGACCTTGGAGGGATTTGAAAACAAGGATAATAATGATAAAATCAAGGCACTGCCCGACTGAGAGCCATATATGCAGCAGGGTTTGGAAGAGCTGAAGTTTCTGGCGGAGGAGAAGAACCCATTTTTCTGCCCAGGGAGCTTAGTCGCTAAACAATTGCTCACCCCTTTCATTCGGGCATTATTTGAGGGTTGGAAGTGGAGCATTGAATCCCCTCAGAGCAAGCAAGCTGTCACCCTGCCGAAATAGCTGCAACACGTTCATCAAAATGTGATGTACAACAGAGCTATCATAGCAATCGTTTCATCAGCAGCATATATAATATAAGAGTGATCATAAACTCCTCTCCAATCCAGATTCTAAACCCTGTGTCAACACATTGGATGTAATTCAGACTCTGTTTGAGGATTCATGAACAAGTTCTATGTATTTTAAGATGCTTACAGTGGAATCCTGTTTGCCACAAGCAATCTGTCCCGTACTAATCTTAACAAGGACAGTGAGTGGATTGGAACAGATCAAAAGAAAGAGTTCCATGAGTTAAGATTAAAATAAACTGGAGCGGAATGGAAAGCCTGGGGAAATTAAAGGCAAGGGAGTGGAAAAAATAGCAAACAGATTGAGGAGCTTGCGAGTCGCTGGGGACTAGCGGATTAGACGCAGTACAACAGACATATGGATAGACTGCAGGCATGAATACTCTTCATGTTTCAATCACCCAAGGGAAGCTATCCCAAGATGGTTTTTTTTCCCAATAACTATGACAAGTTGGGATTTCTTTTGTTTACATAGTACTGAGATGGAGTGTAACTGTGAGAGACAATTCTGCTCTTTGAAAAAAATGTCAAGGGAGGGATCTGTTATAAATCTTGATTAGTTTTCTTTTTATTAGCTTCTTTTGATTTTAAATAAAAAGGGCTTTGCGTTGATTTGTAGAATGACGAGTATTAAAACAATGACATTTGAAGGTAAATGTGAGCAGTTTGGTTGATTTGAGTATTTAATTGTCTTTGTGCTGAGGAGAGCATGGCTCAGAATTCCAAGCTCTTTAATCAAACCCAGTATTACAATTCTTGACAGTGACAGTCTGTAAACTGCTGAATAAACTATGTATTGCAGGAGGGGTGAGATTAGTATTTCAATTAAAAGCTGGAGAATACTTGTTTTTCTCCCTGATCAAGAAGCTGCTCACAGAGTGTTGAAAATACCTGATTTTGAGGCATGCATTTTCTGAGGATGCGATTTTGCGAAAAGTGAGCAATCTCCCACTTTTCCCAGAGGTCATTCAGTCCATTTTGCATGTAGCAGCTCTTTGAAAGAGCTTTTCTGTGAATCCTTCTCCCGTCTTGGTTCTCTATAACCATGCCATTTATTTTTCTTCTCATCTCTGAATCCTTTGCCAATCACCTTACATTTCAGTCCTCTGGTTACTAATCATTCTTACTGGAGACAGTTGCTCCATATTTATGCTATTAAAACTGTCCAGCATTTTAAACACCTCTATAAAACTTTGAGTTTAAAATTTCAGCCATCTCATACAACTAATTTTCTTTCTGTGGCATGAATCGCGGTTCGATTGTTTTGAGAGAGCAAACTTCTTCAGCTTTCACCCCCTCTGCTGTTCCAGTTTCAGCAGGAGTCAGTCCTGTTTCTTCCCGGAATTCAGCCATCCTTGCAGTGATGTTGTGGCAGCAGAGTGGGCCCAGAGGTCATTCCCAGAAGATGTATTGCATGTCATGTACACCCCAACGAATGATCTTCCTAAAGCTGCAACGTAAAGTAACCTGACTTCCGATGTAACCTCCTGGCCATACCCCACACCCTCCTGTCCTGCTTTCCAATGGAACCCTTCGCAATGCTTTGACCGCAATAGGGAACTTTTGAAGACTTTCTTGGAATAGTACACTGGGACCTTATATGTTCACCAAAATCTGATGGTATGTTAGTTTAATGTACTTCTCACAACGAGCCCTCCCTCGATGCTACATCTTTGGATTCTGACAAGGGTGTACAACATGTAGAACAGATCAGAGCTTTCCACTGACAAAAACCGGCAGCACCGGACCACTTCATTTAGAATCATGCAGCTTTACAGCACAGAAGACAAATCAGCCCATCATGCCTGTACTATATTTTGAAAGAACCATGCAATTAGTTCCACTCCCCTACTGTTACCCAACAACTCTTTAAATTTCTCTTTTTTAAGGTTCTATCTAATTTCATTTTTAAAGTTACTCTTTAATCTGCTACTTCTACCCTGCAAATGACAGAGCCTCTGATTCTGTTACGAATTATCTTACATCTGTGTCCTCCAATTATCAACTTCTCTGCAATGGAAACAGTTTCCCATTATCTATTCTACCAAAATACTTCATGATTTTAAACATCTCCACTAAATCGCCCCTAAACCCTCTCTGCCAGGAGAACAATCCCAGTTTCTCTAATCTCTCCACGTGAAGTGAGGTCCCTCATCTCTGGTGTCCATTGCAGGAAATTTTCTCTCTTCCTTCTCCAAGTTCTTGACATCGTTCCAAAATCACGGTGCCCAGAATTAGTCTCAATACTCCAGCTGAGGGATAACCAGTGATTCAGGCGGAAGCTTGCTGCAGTCTATATGGACAGTACATCAGGGTACCCTGGCAGTTCTGATTGAGTTTTGGCGATCCTGATTTTAAAAAGCAACCGCAGTGAATCCAAAGTTCAACCCAGAAGGAAATCTTTGTCAGTGTAGATTGGAAATGGGAGGAAATTGTACCCTCAACATAATTCAAAGCCCCGCATCTTAGCAGAATGAGTGCAGGAGAGCTGCTAGAGTCCATGGATGTACCTCTGAGGAGCAGTAAAACAGCAGACGGCTATAGACGGAGCTCTATAAATAAGTCTGCTACCTTGAAAAATGCTCTCCTTCATTCTGAATAAAGAGTAACTCAGGTTAAGAGGACTCGGGAGCCTCACAAATTTGTTTGGTTGGCAAATGCAATTGTTACAAAGCAGGAAACTATTTACGAGCATCAGCAAAATGTGCAAAGTCCTCTTCAGGAATGGTACAGCATTACATTGTCAGCAAAATGTCACACAGCTCACCACAGCAAATCAACACTTCGACTCAGACTAACAGTTTCACTGCATCATTTTGTGCAAGTTCTTCAGTATTATGGAGCACCAAAACTTAATTATACTTCCCAAAAATACATACTGCCGATGGGGTTGCCGAGCCCTCCAGGATTGTCCTGGCGATTCCAGGAATTAAAAATTAAACCCCAGAACCATCAATGCAGCAAAACCCAGGTCAAAAATCCAGAACTGCTTAAAAAATATTTTTCTTGCATTTCATCTAAATCCTTTTCATTTGTACGTTCTCCCTTTTTATCTGTCTAATTGTAGCTCTCTTCCTGCGCCCGCACTCTTCCTTCTGGTGTTCCCCAAATAGCGAACCTGGGCCCTCTCCTATTTCTCATCTACATGCTCATCTATTTGCCAGAGTGGTTGGGGAGGTTTTCGCTAAGGTGGCGTGGGGATGGGAACCTATGCAAGACATCAGAGGGGGAGGAAACATGGACAAGAACAAAAGACAGAAAGTGGAATAAGAAAAATGATAGGCAGAGAAATCAAGGGTCAGATTCAAACAGGGCCACAGTGAAAAATACTGGGAATGGGACAAGTAATGTTAAAAAGACTAGCTTAAAGGCTTTTGTTCCTTAACCCGTGGAGTATTCGCAATAAAGCAGATGAATTAATCGCACAAATAGATTCAAATGGGTATGGTATCGTCGGGATTACAGAGACGTGGCTGCAGGGTGACCAGGGATGGGAATTGAACATCCACGGTATTTAGTATTTAGGAAGGACAGACAAAAAGGAAAAGGCGATGGATTTTCATTGCTGGTTAAAGAGGAAATTAATGCAATAGTGAGGGAGGATATTAGCTCCGACAATGTGGAATCTGTATTGGGAGAGCTGAGAAACAGCAAGGGGGAAGAAATGTGAATGAGCGTCGTATTCAGACTCCAAACTTCAGTGGTGATGTTGGAAATGGCATTAAACAGGAAATTAGAGACACATGTAACATCTGTAATTATGGGTGACTTTAGTCTGTGTATAGATTATGAAAATCAAATTACCAACAATTCCATAGAGGAGGAATTCCTGAAATTCTGAGTTAGTTTTCTGGACCAATACATTGGATTGGATTTTATTTATTATCACGTGTATCGAGGTACAGTGAAAAGTATTTTTCTGCGAGCAGCTCAACAGATCATTAAATACATGAAAATAAAATAAAATAAAATACAGAATAGGGCAACATAAGGTACACAATGTAACTACAGAACACCGGCATCGAGTGAAGCGTACAGGGGTGTAGTGTTAATGAGGTCAGTCCGTAAGAGGGTCATTTAGGAGTCTGGTAACAGCGGGGAGGAAGCTGTTTTTGAGTCTGTTTGTGTTCTCCGACTTCTGTATCTCCTGCCCGATGGGAGAAGTTGGAAGAGTGAGTAAGCCGGGTGGGAGGGGTCTTTGATTATACTGCCCGCTTTCCCCAGGCAGCGGGAGGTGTAGATGGAGTCAATGGATGGGAGGCAGGTTTCTGTGATGGACTGGGCGGTGTTCACGACTCTCTGAAGTTTCTTATGGTCTTGGGCAGTGCAGTTGCCACACCAGGCTGTGATGCAGCCCGATAGGATGCTCCCCATGGTGATACGAGGCTTTCTCTGGGAAACCAACAAGAGAACAGGCCATCCTGGACTGGGTACTGTGTAATAGAACAGAATCATTGGAAATCTAGTTCTGCGAGACCCCTTGCAGATGAGCGACTATAATATCGAATTTTTCATCAAGATAGAGAGTGAAGTCGTTGATTCTGTGACTAGAGCCCTGAATCTTAATATAGGAAACTATGATAAAACGAGGTGTGAGTTGACCTTGGTTGACTGGGAAATGTTACCGAAAGGGATAACAGTAGATAGGAAATGGCAAACATTCAAAAAGTGTCCGAGTGAACTGCAGCAATTGTTTATTCCTGTCTGGCACAAAAGTAAAACGGGCAAGGTGGCCAATCCATGGCTTCCAAGGGAAATTGGCGAGTGTATTCGATCCAAGGAGGAAACATACAAATTGGCCAAGTAAAAAAAACAATTTAATAGCAGAGCACTGAGAAAACAGTGGCAGGACCGGACAGAGTCAGCATGGGTTTATGAAGGGAAAATCATGCTTGACAAATCTGTTGGAATTCTTTAGGGATGTACCGAGTAAAGCTGACGAGGAGAAGCCAGTGAATGATTTATTTGGACTTTCAGAATGCTTTCAACAAAGTGCCACATAGGAGGTTAAAAATTGTGTAAAACTGAAGCACATGGGAGTAGGGGCAGTGTATTGAGATGGATAGAAAGCTGGTTGGTAGACAGGAAACAAAGAGTAGGAATGAATGATTATTTTTCCAAGTGGCAGGTAGTGACTAGTGGGGTACAACAAGGATTGGTGCTGGCATCCCAGCCATTCACAATATATATTAATAATATAGATGTACTATCTCCCAATTTACAGGTGACACAAAACTGGGTGGGAGGGTGAGCTGCGAGGAGGGTGCAGAGATGTTTCAGTGTGACTTGGGCAATTTGAGTCAGTGGGTAAATGAATGGCAAATGCAGTATAATGTGAATAAATGTGAGGTCATCCACTTTGGTAGCAAAAACAGGAAGGTACATTGGGCGGGATTCTCCGACCCCCCGCCGCCGAATTCTCCGGCACCGGAGATTCGCGCCCCCGGCCCCCGGTCGGCGGGCTCCCCCCCGGCGATTCTCCGGCCCGCGATGGACCGAAGTCCTGCAGCTGCAAGGCCGGTCCCACCGGCGTGAATTAAAACACCGCCCTTCCCGGCGGGACTGGCGGCGCGAGCGGGCTCCGGGGTCCTGGGGGAGGGCACAGGGCGATCTGGCCCCGGGGGGTGCCCCCACGGTGGCCTGGCCCGCGATCGGGGCCCACCGATCCGCGGGCGGGCCTGTGCCGTGGGGGCACTCTTTCCCCTCCACGTCGGCCACAGCCTCCGCGATGGCCGACGCGGAGATGACCCCCCCACCTTGCGCATGCGCGGGGATGACGTCAGCCGCCGCTGACGCTCCCGCGCATGCGCGGACTTCCGCCGGCCGGTGGAGTCCCTTCGGCCCCGGCTGGCGTGGCGCCAAAGGCCTTCCACGCCAGCCGTCGGGACGGCAACCACTCCGGCGCGGGCCAAGCCCCTAAAGGTGAGGGCTTGGCCCATAAAGGTGCGGAGAAATCCACACCTTTGGGGTGGCCTGACGTCGGAGTGGTTTACGCCACTCTATCCCGCCGGGACCCCCCGCCCTGCCGGGTAGGGGAGAATCCCGCCCATTATATCTGAATAGTCATAAATTGTGGAGCCAGAGGAAATGGGCGAGGTACTAAATGAATACTTTGCATCAGTATTCACCAAAGAGAAGGAATTGGTAGATGTTGAGTCTGGAGAAGGGGGTGTAGATAGCCTGGGTCACATTGAGATCCAAAAAGACGAGGTGTTGGGTGTCTTAAAAAATATTGAGGTAGATAAGTCCCCAGGGCCTGATGGGATCTACCCCAGAATACTGAAGGAGGCTGGAGAGGAAATTGCTGAGGCCTTGACAGAAATCTTTGGATCCTCGCTGTCTTCAGGGGATGTCCCGGAGGACTGGAGAATAGCCAATGTTGTTCCTCTGTTTAAGAAGGGTAGCAAGGATAATCCAGGGAACTACAGGCCGGTGAGCCTTACTTCAGTGATAGGGAAATTACTGGAGAGAATTCTTCGAGACAGGATCTACTCCCATTTGGAAGCAAATGGACGTATAAGTGAGAGGCAGCATGGTTTTGTGAAGGGGAGGTCGTGTCTCACTAACTTGATAGAGTTTTTCGAGGAGGTCACTAAGGTGATTGATGCAGGTAGGGCAGTGGATGTTGTCTATATGGACTTCAGTAAGGCCTTTGACAAGGTCCCTCATGGTAGACTAGTACAAAAGGTGAAGTCACAAGGGATCAGGGGTGAGCTGGCAAGGTGGATACAGAACTGGCTAGGTCACAGAAGGCAGAGAGTAGCAATGGAAGGATGCTTTTCTAATTGGAGGGCTGTGACCAGTGGTGTTCCACAGGGATCAGTGCTGGGACCTTTGCTCTTTGTAGTATATATAAATGATTTGGAGGAAAATGTAACTGGTCTGATTAGTAAGTTTGCAGACGACACAAAGGTTGGTGGAATTGCGGATAGCGATGAGGACTGTCAGAGGATACAGCAGGATTTAGATTGTTTGGAGACTTGGGTGGTGAGATGGCAGATGGAGTTTAATCCGGACAAATGTGAGGTAATGCATTTTGGAAGGTCTAATGCAGGTAGGGAATATACAGTGAATGGTAGAACCCTCAAGAGTATTGAAAGTCAAAGAGATCTAGGAGTACAGGTCCACAGGTCATTGAAAGGGGCAACACAGGTGGAGAAGGTAGTCAAGAAGGCATACGGCATGCTTGCCTTCATTGGCCGGGGCACTGAGTATAAGAATTGGCAAGTCATGTTGCAACTGTATAGAACCTTAGTTAGGCCACACTTGGAGTATAGTGTTCAATTCTGGTCACCACACTACCAGAAGGATGTGGAGGCTTTAGAGAGGGTGCAGAAGAGATTTACCAGAATGTTGCCTGGTATGGAGGGCATTAGCTATGAGGAGCGGTTGAATAAACTTGGTTTGTTCTCACTGGAACGAAGGAGGTTGAGGGGAGAGCTGATAGAGGTCTACAAAATTATGAGGGGCATAGACAGAGTGGATAGTCAGAGGCTTTTCCCCAGGGTAGAGGGGTCAATTACTAGGGGGCATAGGTTTAAGGTGAGAGGGGCAAGGTTTAGAGTAGATGTACGAGGCAAGTTTTTTACGCAGAGGGTAGTGGGAGCCTGGAACTCGCTACCGGAGGAGGTGATGGAAGCAGGGACGATAGTGACATTTAAGGGGCATCTTGACAAATACATGAATAGGATGGGAATAGAGGGATACGGACCCAGGAAGTGTAGAAGATTGTAGTTTAGTCGGGCAGCATGGTCGGCACGGGCTTGGAGGGCCGAAGGGCCTGTTCCTGTGCTGTACATTTCTTTGTTCTTTGTTCTTTGAGAGAGGGGAATGTGCAAGGAAACCTGGGTGTCCTTGTACACCAGTCACTGAAGGTAAGCATGCAGGTACAGCAGGCCTTCATTGCGAGTGGTTTTGAGTACAGGAACAGGGATGTGTTGCTGCAATTATACAGGGCCTTGGTGAGGACACACCTGGAGTATTGTGGGCAGAATTGGTCTCCTTATCGGAGGAAGGATGTTCTTGCTCTCGAGGGAGAGCAGCAAAGGTTTACCAGACTGATTCCTGGGATGGCGGGACTGT